>NC_135507.1:99466915-99766915 GCF_052857255.1 Amblyomma americanum | reverse complement strand
CTCACACCAGTGTGACGACCCCTCATAATGCGCAAGTCCACACGGGACGGAGAGGCAAAGAGACACCGTATGGCTCAGTTTAAACAAACAGATATATTCAATAATTATACATGATTATTGATTATACATCAGAGGCTGGGGCGTCCGAGCTTACGTGCCGACGACTTCATGGGGACGATGGAGGGGCTCCGGAGTTGAGCTCGAACGGTTGCTGGCAGAAGGTGCACGCCGTCGGGCTTCGGCGCTGAAGGCCCCCTTTGCGAACGATGTCGTCCTGAGCGTTCTCTTCCGTACTCCTTGTCGATTTTTATATCCTCTTATCCCCATATTCCCTAGGGTGAGGACGCCCACGCCGGAGTGGGAGTGGCCTAGGGCTTTCACTTGGGCGCACAAACACACCACCGCACTTATGGTCTCGCACCCTCACGTGTTGAGTCCGAGAGAAAGACGGTTGTCGTCGAGGTAGCGTCGGCTGTGGTAGACGGTCTCTGGCCCGCTGACGGTTCCCGCGGGTCACCGACCTCCGTTCTCCATCAAATGACACTCGCCACTCAAGGCCGGAACGCGAGGTCATTAAAAGGCCGGGAAAGTGGTCCCTTGACCTGGGATGTGCTCGGGAGGGTTGATTGATGACGCCCGCCGTCTTGCCACGGGGCCAGGCCCGCCGAAACGAGGCCCTTTGTCCCTGGCACGGCCACGGCAATTGGGGAAGATAACGCCCGTCTCCCCGCGGAGGCGGCGGCGGCGTTCGACACGTGCCGACACTATGGAAAGGGGGTCCGGTTGTGCTTAAACCCCTTCGTTTTGGTCGTTCACTTTCAACGAGTATGGCTCGGTAATTGATGATGCCCGCCGTCTTGTCACGGGGCCAGGCCCGCCGAAACGAGGCCCTTCGTAGCACACACAAGGAACGTCACAATATAAAAGCGCCCCGTGGAGGCATTTTTTTGGCGTCAGCGCCTTACTTATTCGCCATGGTAATTCACCTTTATCGGTTAGTTTATTCAGAGTTTTTGCTATGATCCTATGGTGTTCAGAGGTGGGGTCTGATGACAGTTTCTTATAGAATTTTGAGTCGTTGAGTTGGCTGTTGGCTTCCTGAATATAATCATCTTTGTCCAAAATAACTATACCTCAACCATTGTCGGCGGGCTTAATGACGATGTCGGTTCGTTTCCCGAGTGAGTCCAAAGCGTTACGTTGTTTTTTTGTGAGGTTGGGTGGGCTAGATTTTCGTGTCCGGAAGGCCTGCAATATGTCCTTCTGTACCGCTTTAATATATAGGTCTAGATATTTCTCTCTGCCAATTTTGGGTGTCCACTGTTCCAGAGATTTCGGGCACCAAGCATTATTTTGGCTTGGTTTGTCGAAAAAGTATTCCCGTAGTCTTATTGTTCGGGAAAAGTCATCCAGATCCTTGAGTAATTGGTATTCATTATACTGCCCATTATTCGGGCAGAATTTTAGGCCGCGTGATAAAAGGGACTTTTCATCGGGAGTGAGTTGTGAGCTTGATAGGTTGATTATATTTTCCGGAAGGTGTGGCTCTCCAGGTGTTCGGTCTGATGTGGTTGTAGGTTCGTTTATCGTTTCGTTGTTATTGTCGGGTGGGGATATGTGCGTTGCCACTTACAATACCATAGTGGGCTCCATACCTGCCTCAACAACAATGCCATCACGAGAGATTTTTTAAGTTTCTTCGTCCAAATTTGCTTAATTTTGCTCAACTGAAAGACCTCAAGCTCATCTGTCTCGGATGCTGAGAGTATCATGCTGTGACGCGCCCGCCTCTCCTCGAGTATTATTGATGCTAACATCTGTCTAAAGTGCTCAATTGTTATTTTCAGGAGGTTTAAAGAAGCCTTAAGTAGTTCTTTGCTCCATGCTACTCGATGGGATTCTGAAAGATTACTCATGGATGGCGATAGGGATACGAGAAGTCCCTTCGGTACAGTTTCTGATTTAAGATATATTTGAAGAGATTTTATGTGGAGCTCGTGCCTGATTAGCTTGTCAGAAATTTTTCTTAATATTAAAAAATTCCTAGAGCGTGTGACATTAGCAGAAGGAGAAATGGGGGTCGCGTGAGCCTGGTCGGCCTGTCAGTTTTCTTTTAACATCAGCCGTTGGGCTGAGCCACAGCGTTGTCTGAGGTCATACCTTTGTTTCGGCGTGGCGACCTCGTGACCGAAGTTCTGCAGGGTGACAGAAGCTTGTTGGGAGCCCGGAGTTGGTTCTGTTGCTGTTGATATGGGAATCCTCCGTGATTCTGGGCTTGTCGGAGTGGCAACCGGTGACGTATCGCCCACCACAGCGGGTGTCGGGTGGTTTGGTGCTGAGTATGGGTTCCTGGAGGTAGTGTCTGGTGCCGGAACTCTTGATGGTTCGGTGGCGCTTGCAGACATGGTGCAGTGCGGTGATCTTTGTGATGGCGTGGGTAGAAGTGCTTGGTAAGTGGTCGTATTTTCGCTCGTGCGTCCGGCATCACTTGAAATTCTTGACGTGTTTTTCGGGTGACACTTCTGACGGCGGTTCTGCAACCCAGCTGTCCGTTTATTTTTAATTATCTGTTCAGCTTCCGCAATGGTCGGGAAATCCGCTGTTGTGGGTGCCCCGGCTTCTTCATTGGTTTTGCTTGTGACCTCAAAATAGCTGGCAGCTATTCGGGTGCTGTGCTCCATGGTGGGTCGGTGAATATTCTCTGATGGTAGGTGATCTTGCCATGGGGCCAAGTATTGCCGGCGAGCACTGAGGATAACGATGAAGACATTCCAGGCGAGCAACGAAACTCCCCCAAAACTTTGGTGCACGCCATCAGCAGCTAGGACCCTGGTAGCGGAGAATGCGTCCAGCGAGTGAAAGATGTAGAACACATTTCGGTGCTGAGCACACAATTCAATAAGTCTATTGTTGAACCCGGTGGCGCGCTGATTGAATTTGTCCACCATTCGCCAATTTCTGGAACCATGTCTGCGATTAGGGACCCGCGGCAGGACTAATGTGGCGTATATCACCTCGATATCGGGCCGTGCTGTGCGGATGCTGAGAGAATTATCCGTGCTGAGAGAATTATCCGATGTCACCTTCCCTCATGGCGCATTTCTAGTTACCATGGACGTGGTGTCACTTTACACTAATATCCCCCATGACGACGGAATACAGGCCATGGTCGGAGCCTATAAAGAACACAGAATCCTAGACTCTCCCAGTCCAAGTGCCATCGAAACGCTTGCAAATTTGGCCCTTAAACTTAACACTTTCGAATTCAATAACTCATATTATCTTCAAACGAGTGGTACGGCTATGGGCACAAAAATGGCACCAAATTACGCCAACATATTTATGAACAAAACTGAATCAGACTTCCTTTCCTCATATCCGACCAAACCGGCTTTTTACAAACGTTTTCTTGATGACATATTTATAATTTGGGCAGAGGCAGGGGAAAAACTAATTCAGTTTATCACCTCATTCAGCAACATACATCCAAATATCTCTTTCACACACACGTACTCAACTAATAGCATTAACTTCCTTGATGTGCTTGATCGTGTTGACAGGGGTGCATTAACCACTAGCGTTTATAAAAAACCCACAGACAGACAACAGTATCTTCATTTCAACAGTTGCCACCCCCGTCATTGCAAAACTTCAATTCCGTACTCACAGGCTATCCGATTCAAACTCATTTGCTCTCGAGCAGAAGATTTTCAAAAAAAAATGCTAAACACATGGGCGAAATTCTAAAGAAACAGCGCTACCCGCCTTCAATCATCGACGATGCCATTAAAAGGGCGGAAGTTACTAACCGTAATCACATCCCTGCGGAATCCCCGACAACACCGCATCGCTCTAATCTAGTACTGACATTCACAGACAACCTACCGAATATTAACAAAATCCTTCAAAAACACTTCAATATCATAGAACAAAGTGAGCGGCTCTCAAAAATTTTTCCATTGGTCCCCCAGGTAACATACAGAAGGCCAAAAAATTTACAAAATCACCTTGTGCACTCAACGGTTAATAAACCGAGGCTGGTGGGTTGCACACCATGCGGAAAGAGCAGATGCCAAGTTTGCAAACACATGCAAACCACAGCACTGACTAAAAATACCCATTCAGATTTCAAACATGTTATCCGAGAGGACTTAAACTGCTATTCCAGTAATGTTGTTTACATGCTCGAGTGTGACGAATGTCAGATGCAGTACATTGGCCAAACAGACAATTCCTTCCAATTAAAATTTAATAACCACCGCTCACATACTCATTCTCTCCCTGGCCTCCCACTATCGAGACACCTCCGCGAAAAAGGCCACGAGTTTGACAAACTTAAAGTAACGATATTGCAGAGTAACTTTGAAAAAACCCGGGAGCGCGAACAACGCGAATCATACTTTATTTTCAAATTTAACAAAGTGCAAAAGGGCATCAACGAAAACCATGGCACCCTATCGTCTCTTTCGATGGCAGAAACCAAAGAAAATTTCAACCCTAATAGACAAAGTACCACCACTGACCGAGTCGTCTGAGGTCATACCCCTGTTGCATGTCAGTTTCGGCTCGTTTCCATCTGCCGTTCAACTCATTCTTTGGTCCCGCGAGGGCCATATGTCCCCTTCTCTTTCTTCTTTTTTTGTCATTATATATTTTTATATATTTCTTATTTTTTGAAATTTCTCTGTGCTATATCTTTTGTTTTTTTGCATTCCTGTCAACAAGCCTTTCCATCTGGTCCTCCTATGGGAAGCTCATCTGGTTTTAGCGGCTCGCGTGTCACCATGTGCAGCCACTTTGGGCGGTCTCAACTTGTTCCGCCTCGTCCGGGCCATCTTTCGGAGCCGCTCGGGGCCGCACATACGCGGACAGAGGCATACCGAAACCCACAATTGGCGGACGCATCCCTTCTTTTGTTAAGCGCCACCACGTTCCTCCTTTGCTTTCCCCTTTTTCTCTGCTTTTGCTTCTCTCTCTGTTTTTCTTTTTTTTCTTTTTTCTTGTCGCAGTAGCCGCGTGCGCACCCAGCTCGGCCTCCCTCTTTCGCTTCGTGTGTGTGTGCGTGCGTGTGCAGTGAGTTCACGGGTACGCGACGCGCCACCTTTGCTTCCCTAATATGCCATCGGTGTCAGTTGTGTTCCGTTCTCCCGGCCGCCCCTCCCCCCTTTTTTCTTTTCTTTACTTTTCTTTATTTCTTTTCTTTTTAAGCCTTCTGTGTGTCAAGTCCCATGCTATAAGAACACGCGCCCATGCACTGTATGGTCACTCTTGAAAAAGATCGGTCCTCCGATCGAAACGTCGAGTCAAATAAAAATGTTTCCTTAAATGAAGCGTATACTTCGATGTATATTATTTTAAGCAGCCAAGTACCTCATGCTTTCACAGCTATATATATATATATATATATATATATATATATATATATATATATATATATATATATATATATATATGTTACGAACGTAGGTTGCGTTGGCTCCGCAGAATAAATTTTTAATCGAAGTGGGCACTTCTACAAAGACGCTTTTATTTACCAACGTTTCGACAGCGGTGCGGTCTTCTTCAGGACTGTAGTGGTCTCGCGTCAGATGGACGTTTTAAGTTTGTGAGCTCGAGAGGAAGGAGAAAGGAGTGTAACACGCAAATAGCAACAACAGATCAAAAAGTTGAAAAAAAATAAAAAATAAAGATGGGGTTGCGGGGAGCAGACAGGGACAATATTTGGGGAGGAAGCAAAAAATAGAAATAAAAGAAAAAAAGGAGGAAACTAGTATAGTAAGGAAGGGTGGGGTACAAAAGGAGATGGCGAAACGAGAGAAAGAGAGAGGAAGACGGTTCGGGGGACATGGGCAGCACGGCAACCACAGGCGTACGAAAGGAAAACGTGCAAACAAAACACACAAACAAAATGCACAAACACAAAGGGCGCCGCTGCAGATGCGTGGCCAAAGAGGAGCCGCTGCGCAAATGACACTGGCAGTGACGAACAGTCCAAACCAGGTGCCTTTTTGGGGTCTCACTAATTCACGGTGAGCCGAGGGCTAGAACGTTAAGGAAGGAGTGGGCCCACTCATATATATATATATATATATATATATATATATATATATATATATATATATATATATATATATATATATATTCTAGAAGGCAGTCTAGTGTGCGATGTCAGTACACAGAACCCACTACAAAGCCTGTTATACGTAGTGGCGCAGGCAGGAGCATATTGGTTTACGTTTTTTTTATGGCAGCTTCACCATACTTTTTGTCCTCCACTACAGCGTCCCTAATAACCTGAGTCACTTTGGGACGTTAAACTCCCATATATATATCGGGTGTCCCAGATAACTTGAGCGAAGGGTTGAAAAATAAATTATCAGAGACAGGCGAGTGAAACCAGTTGCATATTGACGACAGCCATCTTGCGCACCACATGCAATTTTTGTTTCGTAATTAATAGTTTAAGTTTAGTTATCTAGAATAGTAACTATGAATGTAGACAACAAAATACATTGGAAGTGATGTCAAGCACCTTCAGAAACTCCCATTCCATCAACTACGATAAGGAAACCCTAACGTGTGTCCTTTTTCCCAGCTCCAAAGCCCGCAAAACAAAATAAACCATGTGACTAACGCACTTGCGCGCCGAAATCCTGCTGTCTCAAGCGTGGATTGAGCAAACGAAATTACCTGCAGTCTAAACTCGACGGCCTCGCGCCAGCGGCAGGCCGATATGTTGGCGGTGGTTTCTCGCCTGCGTCAGCCAGTGGCGCACATGACGGTGCGAGTTGCCACCGCCAACATACCGGCCTGCCGCTTGTGCGAGGCCGTCGAGTCAAGGCTGCAGATAATTTCGTTTGCTCAAACCACGCTTGAGAGCAGCACAATCGTGGCGCGCAAGTGCGTCTCACGTGGTTTATTTTGTATTTCGCGGGCTTTCTTTGGAGCTGGGAAAAAGACACGAGGGTGTCCTTATCGCAAATGATGGAATGAGGGTCTCTGATGGTGCTCGACAACTCTTCACATGCAATTTGTCTAAAACCAATAACTATTTAAATATATAATTGAACTTAATCGAAATATTTAAGAAACAAAAATTGCCTGTGGTGTGCAAGATGGCTGCCACCAATATGCACCTGGTTTTACTCCCCTGTCTCTTATTTAACTCTTGGCTCAAGTTAGCTGGGACACCCGGTGTGTGTGCGCGCGCGCGTGTGTGAGGGTAAATAAAAAAAGTTTAAAATTATCACTCTTCGCACAGTGCAGCCATCCCAAATAGTGATGAACCAGCCTGCCCAATCTGCATCTATGTTTCAGCAAATTGAAACATTCATTGCCAAGACGAAGACGGCGAATGTGCAGACGATGCGCACGAATTATCTGAAGTGCTCTGGATCCATAAAGAAGGAAATGCTTGTATTCACATCCCAACAATAAGCAAAGCAACGCATTGTTTCGTTTTCTTTTAGTTCTTTGACCCATCGTTCTTTGCAACTTGTGCCCTCCATCTAACAATGAATGAATTCATGATTTGTACATATTTGTTTCTAGTTCATCTCTGCATTCTAGTGTCATATCCTTCAGCCATGAATAGAAAAACACTATAGAGCGACCAGTTATTTGGTGTATGTCCATGCTATTTCCGCATTGCGCATGCGCTGCCATCATGTGTAAAGGCAGTTGCTTTGCGCATTGCTCGCACTTCTATGAGCCCTCACCCCTATGGGTGTGGAGATGTTGCTCCAGGTGGACCTTTTGAGCAAACTTGCACCTGCAGTAGTCACACTTGTACGGATGCTCACCTGTGTAGGTACGAAGGTGGTGCACCAGGGTGCTCTTGAGAGCGGTCACACTTGTATGGACGCTTATTCGTGTGGGTACGAAGGTGTTCCATGTGGACATTTTGAGCAAATTTGCTCCCGGAGTAGTCCAGGTTGACTTTTTGAGTAAATTTGCACTTGCAGTATTCACACTTGTACGGACACTCACCCGCGTGGTTACAAAGGTGGTGCACCAGGGTGCTCTCAAGATCAAAGCTGCACCCACAGTGGTCACACTTGTATGGACGCCCACCACTATGGGTACGAAAATGTTGCTCCAGGTGGACCTTTTGACCAAATTTGTTCCCACAGTACTCACACTTGTATGGATGCTCACCCGCGTGGGCACGAAGCTGATGCACCAGGGTGCTCGAGTGCAAACCTCCTCTCACAGTGGTCACACGTGTATGGACGCTCACCCCAATGGGCACGAAAATGTTGCTCCAGGATGACCTTTTGAAAAAATTTGATCCCACAGTAGTCACGCTTGTATGGACGCCCACCCGTGTGGGTACGGACGTGTTGCTCCATGTGGACATTTTGAGCAAATTTGCTCCCGCAGTAGTCAAACTTGTATGGACGCTCACCCATGTGGCTACGAAGATGGTGCACCAGGGTTCTTTTGAGAGCAAAGCAGCTCTCACAGTGGTCACACTTGTATGGCTTCTCACCCCTATGGGTATGAAAATGTTGCTCCAGGTGTGCCTTTTGAGCAAATTTGCTCCCACAGTTGTCACACTTGTAAGGACGCTCACCCCTGTGGGTAAGAAAATGTTGCTCCAGGTGGACCTTTTGTGCAAATTTGCTCCCCGAGTAGTCACACTTGCATGGACACACTCCAGTGTGGGTACGAAGGTGGTGCACCAGGGTGCTCTTGAGCAAAGCTACAGACAGCTGACAGCTTCATCTTTCAGTGGGAACTACATCCTTACACATTGTATGGATGAAAAAATTTTATTAACTGATTACAAATCCTGGAAACCATTACAGCACACAATTACAGCTGATAAAACGCCCCCAAGCAGCAATTAAATGATTTGTGGCCTAATCAACTTCATGGAAAAAGCAGATGTACTAGTACAGAAGCACAAATTTGAGAGCGAATGGAATAGTCTAGATGGGCAGTTAATTTGAAAACAAAGAGAGACGCCAACCAGTAGACTGCATTTTGCTGTGAATGAGGACCCCGTTCTGGGAGCCGAAACTTCAAGCAAGAGCTTTTTCTGGTTGGCAGCTCTGTTTTCAAAAGTATTAATGCTCACAACACAGCTAAATCTAATACTGGAGTATATATTTCTTCAACCTCACTGGTTATTAAAAAATGCAACTACACAAGCTATTTATAAATTCACGTAATTTTTATGTCAATGGCGCCCTGAGAAATGCAGTCAGCAGGTTCACTTGACTGTCCATAAGCAGAGTGTATTATACAGAGGCTTGCTATAAAAATGCTGAAATACCCTGAAATCGCCGCAGTCAAACGGAATGAGGACTACTGTCGAGACAGTGAGCTCATTGCTTGCCTTCAAATCTATAAAGTATGTTTGTTAAGACAGACAATGCAATTTGTAATAAAAATATGCCGCATGCAACGACAGAGAATTATTCGACAACACATAATGCACAGGAATCTAGTGCAGTAAATGCTTCATTTTTAAAAACTTGAACCGAGAGAAAACTCTAAGCACCTGCATACAAAAGCAAACAATGATTATCATCAGGTGGCTAAGCTTTGCTTCTCAGCTCTTGAGTCCCAATAATACAGCCGCAACACAAGCATAGAAAGAATAATGAAACAGCATGCTCCTCTGGTGTCATTACACTCGCAGAACTCAGAATAGCTCTCATGTAAGTCAATTTATTTGCTAAGGCAAAACACTGCAACCACAATTCACACATGATTACATGCACTGAAACTAATAAAATGACATGATCACATCTGCACATTCCACCATTTCAGTCTCATTCATGACATTACCAGCTTGGTATGTTCAGGTTTCTTATGGAGGAGTGAAAGACACCGAAGGATTGCTCTGTGCAGTAGTACTTTGAAGGCATGTAAATTTGCATTTTTTTCCCAAGGCAAATTAAAAAGTGTGGCAAGTTAGCAAGCAGTGTGTTTAACATGTAGTGTTGGGAAAAGCTACCAAAACTTTGACGAACTGTGGTTTTTAAAGTGTGCTGTTCTCATGGCATTTTGAAACTGTTTTTCTTTAAATATTCTGCAGAACTGACACTGATAAGGCCTTTCACTCTTATGGGCTTGCAAGTGCTTAGCAAGGGTTGTACTGTGTCTAAAGGCCATAGGGCAGAAATAGCACTGGAATGGTTTCTCAAACATGTGGGTGCGAAGGTGTTTCACCACTGTCCTTTTGAGCAAAGCTGCCGTCGCCGTGGTCACATTTCTATGGATGCTCACCCGCGTAGGTATGAAGGTGTTGATCCAGGTGGGACTTTCGAGAAAAGCTGCTGTCACAGTGGTCACACTTGTATGGTCGCTCACCCATGTGGATGCGAAGGTGTCGGTTCAGCTGGCCCTTTCGAGAAAAGCTGCTATCACAGTGGTCACACTTGTATGGTCGTCCACCCGTGTGGGCACGAAGGTGTTGATTCAGCTGGCCCTTTTGAGAAAAGCTGCCGTCACAGTGGTCACACTTGTACGGACGCCCACCAGTGTGGGTGCGAAGGTGGTACACCAGGGTGACCTTTTGACCAAAGCTGCAGTTACAGTGGTCACACTTGTATGGTCGCTCACCCGTGTGGGTACGAAGGTGTTGATTCAGGTGGGACTTTCGAGAAAAGCTGCTGTCACAGTAGTCACACTTGTATGGTTGCTCACCCGTGTGGATGCGAAGTTGTCGGTTCAGCTGACCTTTTTGAGAAAAGCTGCAGTCACAGTGGTCACACTTGTATGGTCGCTCACTCGTGTGGGTGCGAAGATGGTGCACCAGGGCGACCCTTTGAGCAAAGCTGCTGTCACAGTGGTCACACTTGTATGGTCGCTCACCCGTGTGGGCACAAAGGTGTCGGTTCAGCTGGACCTTTTCAGAAAAGCTGCTGTCACAGTGGTCACAGTAGTATGGACGCTCACCCGTGTGGGCACGAAAGTGGTGCAGCAGGGTGACCTTTTGAGCAAAGCTGCTCCCGCAATGGTTACACTTATAGGGATGGTGATCCGTTTCAGTGAGAAGGTGCTGCTCTAGGTGGTTTTTATTCGTGAAACTCTGATTGCAATGGGGGGACTGGTGCAGCTGCTGGCTCATGTTATCCCCAGACAGCACCCCGAGCTTGAGATCAGCTGTGAACAGGCCTGCACCAAGGCGGGGTGTTTTCAGAAAAATACGAGACCATGCGTGTTATAACTAATTTGGTGGTGGCAATATTACACATTTAACGTAAAAAGTTTATTTCAAGTTCGATGGGTTGAGCATCAAAACAAAGAGATGAGTTCTTAAACGAAATTTCCTAGTATTTATAAATTTCAATGGAGCTGGATGGAGAATGTTTTAACTTTCAAACAATTACTCAGAGCAGTGAGCATACTCTAGCCAGCTTAAGAGTCAGAGCAACTTAGACAAATGCTCTTATAATGCCTGGCTTCATGGAGATCTTCCATGCCTTGCCAAGGGTTTTTCATGAATAACGTAATGTCTGTAAGCTTTCATTAGTGACTCAGTACACTGGCGAAATGAGTGTATTCCATCTGTCTAATAAAGCAAAGCAAAAAATTACTCAGGCGAAACTCTAATAAATCTAGCACAATAAGGCCTGGTGGTCTGACGAAAAAAATGCAGAATGAAAATGATCACACTGAAAACCACAAGGAAAAAGCCAATTCTGTCAGCAGTCACCAGTACATAGCACTTAGGATAAGCATGAATCATTAATAGCAAATCACAATGAACCAGACTAGATAGATATTACCCAACAGCAAATAGGATCAGAACTAGAATTTCCTGTGGACATCAGATAAACCAGAAGTGAGTAAAATCGCCCCACATCATCTGACAGCACACCAAAAGGTATTACTAATGCTGTGCAGAAATGTAGAGAAAAAAATAAGCCATGAAACAATGAGACATGGAAGCTCCAAAGGGTGACAGATCCACAATAGAAACTGAAAAGCAAAACTGGCAAACTACAGCACAAAAAGCAAGACAGAGTATGATGCACAAAAGGCACAGCCACACAAACACATGCACTTTTTCTGCTGCAGTTTATTTTTTGCTTTGCACGCTTTAGCTTGTGTCTGCAACTTGTGTTGCGGTCTGCTGGATCACAATGTTTCCTTAGAAATCATGCATAATTCCACTTATAGAACGTTTCACGATATCCATTGTTCACGTTGGAATGATGGTTGGTTTATAAGATTTAAATCCGACAGCAACTCAGGCTACCAGGGATGTCATAGGGGAAGGCTCCAGGTAATTTTGACCTCCTGGGTTTCAACATGTACTGACATCACACATTACATGGCCCCTTAGCATTTTTCCTCCATCAAAATGCGACCACAGCAGCTAGGATTGCACCTCTGTCTTTCGAGTCAGCAGCCGAGCACCATATAACCACTGAGACACCATGGCTGGTTGCTGCAACGATGAAGTAGTGTTCCAGGCTTTAACAAGGCAGGGTCTGATCGTCCCATTTTGTTCAACGACACCAGTTTGAGATCACTGGCTATGCTATTTTACATTATGAACATCAAGCAGTTCAGCCTTCAATATGCTGGAAGCATTGGTTTCAGAAGATGGTCCTTTGGGCAGCTTGTGTACTCATTGGTTGCCAATATTCGTTTCGATGCCTGCAAAATGAAACGGAGCAAAAAAGTTGATAAGAATAAGAACTGCAAGGCTGCAAACCACAATATTCTGTTAAAGAAGTATAAACACATAGTTTTGAGGGCACATTTTCTTCTCTACAATTATGTAGAAGAGACTACTATGTATAAATCACATATTTGCCTAAGGCCAATAACTAATTTATAGTCAAGTTGTTCCGTCATGCTTCTTCAGTTTCAACAGCTGAACGATGACTGACGTCAACGTGTGCATGTCACGTGAGGCATGACAGAACTGCAATATAATCATTGTTGATGCATTTGTTGTCATTCCATCACTCGAGGCAGCCTGGGTTTAGCGTTATAGTGAAGTGAAATGAGGAAGCAGCAGTTTTATCGCAGTTCTTTTGCGCCACACATGGCTCATAAGCAATAAAAAAGCAATAACAAGACCAATCTTCGAATAAAGTAATGACTCAAGCTATTTTAACTATTATCCACTATCTCCAACAAGCATCCCCTCAAAGCTGCTTGAGCGTAGAAAATGAAGCTTTATGGCACACTTTGAGGCAATTAATTTCTATCCTCAACAGCAGTTTTAGACAGCTACTCAACAGCATGGGCTACAAAACACAGAAGACATGATCAAATGAAGGCAACTGCATAATTATTTATTACAGTTTTCCGGCCTTAAAGCAAAACATCAATTGTTTAAAGGCCACAGAAAAGGGTGTTCGAGCTTGGCTTTAAAATGTTTGCACTATGTAGAGTACAGGTCACCGAGCATTCATGCTGCGTACGGGATGTCAAAAGCGAGGGGGAAATTTACAATACTTGGCTTTAAAATGTTTGCACTATGCAGAGTACAGGCCACCGACCGTTCATGCCGCGTACGGGACGTCAAAAGCAAGGGGGAAATTCACAATAATTTTTTAAATTCCCGCTTTCGCACCTCGCCGTGTTGGCCTTTTGCACGAGAACCTGGCAGATGACGTCACGTCTTGCAAATGACGTCAGCAGCCCGAGGTAATCATTGGTTCACAGCGCCAAATTCTTTCAGAAGTCACGTGCCACCGCGGCCACTCCGCACGCTCCACATCTGGTGGAGGTAGGGGAAGTGTCGAGTGAGTGGGGCCAGCGGAGGAGCGCCACAGATTTGGCGTGCAAGGAGAGGGTAGGGCGTGAAGATGCGGAAGTTCAAATTTTGTCTGCATATAACTCAGCTTAAACAAAACACATTAAAATAATTCTTGAAGGGGGATAATTATGAACCATCATCTTTTAACATCCCAGACATATGGCACCTTTATCGAGACCACCTTTCTGGGTCCCTTTAATTCAGATGCAAACTTCTTCGAAAGGCCTGTGCAATTTATGTGCACTGTAGTAGGGTACAACTTAGAAATGTTATCTTTAGGGTGCCGCATTACTCCACTGAACAATCCCACCATTAACAAAATTAGCTATCTGAAATTCTACTGTGTTGAACAATTAAGGGCATCAAGACTTTTGACCTCATTGTAAAGTCATGTGACCAGCTTTCTTAAGTAAACATTTTAACAGACTGCTTCTTCACATAAAAATTGTCCAGCGGTCATGAATGCGACCAGTTGCACTGCGGCCATAGTGCTATCCAAACATACCAGTCAAAATTCATCTCTTTCAAATGACCCATCCACTGTTACACAGGGTGCCACACTGTTTCTTTAGTGAGATTAGCCTTCTGAAGTAACAATAAACGCTTTGACAGATTGCTTTCTCTTAACAGAAAATATCTGAGCAGCAGTTAAGAATGTGGGCAGATTCATCTCAGACTTAGTCGTATACGACCATACTAATCAAAATTCATCTCTTTTAAACATCCAGATTGTTACACTGGGTGCCGTGCTGTCTTCTTTAGGGCGTGATTAGCCTTCTTAAGAAGAAACATTTCAATGACACACTACTCTCTTGTTCATGACTGAAGAAAAAAAAAGGAACGCCATCAACATGATCAAGGCTTCCGTACGGAAGCCGAAACGTCTTCGTTTTAAACAACAACCTTTTGGTTGGCGTTCATTTTTTTTTTCTTCAGTCATGAATCTTCTACCCGACCAGACGAGTTTTCGTCAGACTTTAGATTTCACTACTCTCTTGTCACTGAAAAATTCTGTACAGCAGTCATGAATGTAGGCAGAGTTTCTTGTCATTGAGAAATTCTGTGCAGCACTCATGAATGTAGGCAGTTTCATTGCCGACTTATTCATATTTATTTATTTATACATACTGCAGCCACAAAGGGGATATTGCAAGAGTGGGGATATAAGATACATGGTAAGCAGTTGTGTATATATGTTGACTCATGCATGTGTATATACATACAAGAACATACAAGATGCAACATAAAACGAAGAAAGCATAGGTGTTAATGGCATTCAATGGCAGCCAAAAATATCGAAGTGCAAGAAAATTTCACATGGCAGGCAGTTCCAGCTTTCGACGGTATGTGGGAAGAAGCTGTATTTACATGTATCAGTGCATGCGTAAAGTGGAAAAATATTTAAACTATGATGGCACCTAGTTGATAATGAAGTAGAAAAATTAACGGCTTCTCACTGCTATGAGGTGCAGAGAGTTAATGAACATGTATATATGCCTGAGGCACTCAGAGTACCTGCGCCTTGAAAGGGGGGTTGGAGATAGTGTGCCAAGATTATAGAGGGGTCAAAATGTTTTATCGTGGCAATGTTAGATAAAATGAATTGCATTCTTTTGGACAGATTCAATTTTCTTGCAGTGCAATTGTTGATATAAGTTCGAAACAACAGAGCTGTATATGATAGGCAGTCTGATTAGTTTTGTAAGCTAAAAGTTTTTGTATGGCATGGTACTGTGTGTAATGCACGCCGTAGATACCAGACTCTCTGAAGTGCTTAACTGCAAGCTAGATTGATGTGTTTGGACCAAGACATGTTAGAAGCAAAAAAATGTCTAAGGTATATATCCAGCCATATCAATCCCAATTAACCTCTTTCCAGTGTCCTGTCGTTTGCTACACAGGGTGCCGTGCTACCCTCTTTAATGCTAATACAGCAGATCGACTTGCCACTCGCTTATAGGAACCTTGCGACTGCCAGGTGCCTCCACAGTCCACGCTGTGTTCAGCGCCACCAGCAGCGAGTTTTCCAGTTTTGCATCCCAAGGAGAACGGTGCTGTTGAGATTCCGATAGCGTAGCCGGGCCGGAGAAGGGACGAGGAAGAACGGAAACTGCATTATAAAAAAGACAAGGAAAACTCTACAGTACTATTTACATAATATACAAGTAAGAGCGAATGAGAATGCCGACAATGTAAAATCAAGTGAGCAGATGTAGACGGTTCAGAAGCAGCAACATACTGCAAATCTCTAGGAGCTCTCATGAGCTACCTTAGCTACAATGTCCAAGGGAGGCTTTGGTTGTGCTTCCGTGTTAGCAGACACTAGCAACTAACAAATACTGCAGGCAACCTCACTTGCAAAGCCACATAACAAAGCTAGCAAATTTAAAGCTCGAAGTAATCTCGTAGTGCCAACGCAAGAAACTACGCCACACAGGGCCATTACTTACCTGTACTTCGGCTCGTCAACGGGCACACCCACAATTCGCAGCTAAACCCATGTACAAGTGCATGCTGCAAAGCAAGGCTCCAGCACAGTTCTTGGAAGAGGTAGTCTGTTCGTGAGCCGCACCCTGTGCGGTCCCAGACAGGCTTCAGCATCCACGACAAGGCAAATACCGAAGGTCTTAAGTGCGCGTTGACACCTGCGAGCTCCAGACGCCATGTGACAATTATTTGTTCTGCACCCCGGCCGCACGTCCCCAACACCTGGGCAGCATGAAAGAAATGCTTGTATGTATTCATATATATTCTGGTATTTTGACCGGCGGGCAGTGCATGCTACTCTGTGGCTCGCTGAGTTTCACTTGCCGTGCAAGAACTCCTGCAATGTCGCCACAACAGGGCAGGTGGCTTTCACTTTTTCTGAACCCGTCTAGTCAGTTTGGCCTTAGTGCAGTGCTTATTGCATCTGGAGAGACGCGGTAAGTCTCAGACGATTACACTGTTGACCGGACTTCGGCCTTACAATGTTTTGGGCCCGTACTTTGTCCTTTCTCTCGAAACTACCACATGGCTTCGCTATCCTTGCCCACAGCCTCCTGGACACTGCGCTGGCTGTTCTGTCCTGCGTGCCTCCCTTTCTCCCAGTGCCCTCACCCTTCACATCTGCTCTTTGACACAGCACCGAGCCACATTTCCCACTTGAATTCTAACTATTGGCTCATGCTTTCGATGAGTCACTAAACATCGTACCCCAAAATTGTCTCGACTACATGTTACTTTCTGCTGAACCTAACAACTTGCTCTCCTGAGGCTTGCTATCCAACCCCATGATGCAACTCCCTGTCCCGCAACTTGATCTGAACCATGCTCTTTTATCAACGTTGCGTTCTGGACCGAGGTTTCAGCAGTGCATTCAAGTGACTCGCTGCCACTCTTTTACAGCAAAGCATTGTTTCCTAAACTTGGCTACTATTGTTCGCCAGCCACATCGAAGGTGGGTCTCTTTTGTATCCTTTACTGCACTGACCTGCGAACTCACTACTCTCTTCTTGAAAGAAAGCATCAGCCTCACTTGTCAAAGCAGCCTCTGCTTCAGGGCTAGAGACGGGCACTTTGCCTTTGTTCGCGTTATCAGTGCTCGCTAACGAAGCAGGTCGCTCGGCTTTGTTTTTGATGGGGTAGCTGCTACTCTTTTTCTCAGCTTCTAAATCGACGAGTGCTGCCTCTGCAGCTGCCGAACTGGTGTTCCTTACTAGTCCTAAACCTGCCCTTTCGTTACACTCCTAAGCAACGGCTGTCCCTAGTTGACCAAGTGGGGTTCCTAGGCTGGTCGTATGACACTCAGATGGGAGCGCT
The DNA here is from genome assembly GCF_052857255.1 of Amblyomma americanum. Classification (NCBI taxonomy): domain Eukaryota; kingdom Metazoa; phylum Arthropoda; class Arachnida; order Ixodida; family Ixodidae; genus Amblyomma; species Amblyomma americanum. The sequence goes on along the minus strand of NC_135507.1, from coordinate 99,749,379 downwards.
GCCCGCTTCCATCACTTCATACTTTAAAGTGTGCTTCTCCACGAATGGCAAAATACCCGTAAAGAGCTCTTATCGCCGTCTCATAGTTGTTGACCTCTTCATCAGTCAGGTGCACTAATACACCGCTGACATCACCTGGGAGGATGGTCAGCAACATCTTAAACCAGCAGCCCTGGTCTACCTCCTCCTCAGTGCAAAGTTGCTTGAAATTAGCAAGGAAAGTTGTAAAACTCTCCTCTTCGAAAACTTCTCAAATGAGCTTTCGCTTTTTCCAATTTCAGCAACTGAACTTTAGGTATGAGCTCCTGCAGCTGTTCGTGCAGTTTTTCTAGCTCAGCGCATCTCTTGCAACAATTGGCTTGCCATTCTTTCTCGTTCCTCGCGGTTTTTGCCTTTCTTGCTCTTTCTCCTCGCGGAGCCTTCACTCCAGACTCATTTCCAAAGTGTTGTCTGCCTCCTCGACTGTCACCTCCTCCACCCGCATAATGCCAAAAATCGCTTCTCTTGTTTTAGTGGGGTATACTGCAATGCCCAGTCCTTACAAAATTTCGAGGAGGTCCTCTACCTTGAACATCTATCATGTTTGACACCTTGTGCCACTGATGCCTGCTGAACACAAGCCTTAGCTTGAAACGAGCAAAACACAAAATTGCCGAAATCTCATTTCCCAGGCTGTAATCAGAAATAATCAGGATACGTTCTGTTCAAATGTAGTCTGTCAGCCACTATCTTTTGCTGCCGGCAAGGATTGCACATATCAGCTGGTTGAACGCTCATCTACAGCAAATAGATGTACTGTACAAATTTAGCTGCATATCGTACCTGTATGTAATACAGCTTTACCTGTATCTGCATGTAAAACAGGCTAGCACTCGAATGAAAGGTGCTACAATCCTGCCTTGCAGGTCGGCAGCACATTTGCTTGCATGATGATCCGCCTGGAAAATTTTCTTTACTTCTTTAACTAGCCAAACACGGGGAGATACATGCATATGGTATTTCTCAGATGTTTTAAGCATTTGTGGCAGAATGCCTGAGCATCAAGCTGTACAACAGTTGACAACGACACAATCAGTGCACCTCGGCTGCTGTAACGTAAAATCTGTGTGGCCACATATATGCCCGCATAGATGCCTCGAGCAATGTGCTCATGAGCGCTTTTAATAAAGGACATGTTTCAATAAATCAAGCATTTCTCAAAGCATATCTGAATTTCCACGGTGCGGAACGCAGCCAATACCACACGTTGCCATATCAATGTTACAATTCGCTGAACACGTTCAGCACATCCAAATATGCATGTATTGGGAGCAGGAATCTGCAGCCCCTCTCGTGAAAGGCCTCGAACACCATCGCAATATCAGCTGGGCGCACAAAATTAACTGCAGAAATATTTTGTCTGTATATATGCGATCGTAATATGAAGCGAAAATTTGTGCTTCAGGGGCAGTGAGACGATTGAACTTGGATCACACACATGTATACAAAACAAATAAATGAACAGCGAGAACTACTACAAAAGGTGGCCGCTGCTGGCGGCACAGACGATATGAACCATGGTCTAGCCAAAAAAAGCGCCTGCATCGCGCAAAACATCGCACAAAGAGCCGTGGTCCTTCTAGTCTTTATAAAAATGGCCACAACCACTTCCCGCTATTATGCCACCTCTCCGTCGTCTGCTGGTTGCCAGAGCACTGCCAGCACAAAATCGTCCTGGCAAGTCTGGCTGCCCGGTGGCAGCCTGAAATCGCTCATCCAGCCAGTAGATACACTGCCACAATAATAAAAAACAGAAAAACAAACACGTTCTGGGCAGCCACCGGAAGTGCGAAGGGCAGTCGAGAAAATCCAGTGCCTGGCTCCGCATTCTTGCAACCCACAGTCAGCCAGCAGGCAGCCAGAAACGGATAATCGAAGAGGCCCAATGTGGTAACGCCCACGGCAGGAGGTGGTGCTGATACTCTCCCACAGCTCGGTCGATGGAAAGGGGAACACTGTCGCGTCGACGTCACCAATCCATTCCGGTCGGTGCCTCTGTGGGGAAGGAATGGCACGTCGATTCCCAGGAGATGAATGAACCTCTTTGTACTACCCCGCCTGCTGTCCGAAACATGGGACCTCTGTCGAGGTCACAGCCATGTTTCAATTAAAATCCCCAGCACAACCTTTCAACAGCATCACTATGTCCGGCGACCCGAGTGCGGACAAGCCACTTGACGCTACCTCTGTCGCCGCCGGTGCCGTGATCACCCTGGTCGAGGGAGTTTGCGCCTTAATCCACTTAATCTGGAGTGCATCCGGATCATAACAGCACCCTATAGGAATACATGCCAAAAAAATTTTTCTAACCAGTTTTATGATTTCACAGTGCACTGAAGATGCCCCTTCGTAAAGAAAAGCTGAATATACCTTAGAACAGATTCTTAAAGTCTGAAACATCATTTCAAAGGAGATGTATATTTAAAGCACCGCAATACGGGGTGGGGCACGTGTCACCTTCGGCTTGGAGCACCAGGTGCGAGTGAGACACGTGTAACAAAACTTCTGAACAATTTTTTCAGTTTCATAGTCTACTCATAGTGGCAGCCATTCATTTACAGTTGGCGAGTGCTTTGAAGATGACTGACAAAGTTTGAAATGTCATTCTGAAGGCAAATATAGCGAGCGCTATATTTTCTCACTGATGCAGTCGTTCAACTGGACAGCCTAGACAGCTCTACATGAAAAGTTCTCAAACGACATAAGCGAACGAAAACAAACCGGGTACCATAGCAGTCAATGGACTCACAGGCTTCTTTCGATGTGGAAACGCGAATAAAGGCGTTAAGCTTTTTTAATCCGGCGATGTTCATGATGAGAGGGAACTTACGACTGAAAACGAGAGCGAATTAGTGTCGCCGCCTGCCACAGGCTGACTAGAAAGAAGCCGCAGCAACAGTATTTTTAGACCACCCCTTCTGTGCAAATAAAAAAATAATATGCACTCCTCGACACTAAGCCCATAGGTATCTAATTGACTTTCTATGCCACGCGACGCAAGTTTATATGTCTACGTGTTTCCATTGTCACCGTGTACACGCAGTTGCCTGACAAAGCTGTCAATAGCTGCAGCTCTTTAGGGTTAATCCGTACTTGTACTTTGCAAAGATGAAAAGAAAATTTTACCGATTTATACACAAATCTCAAATTACAACACACAGTTACAACTGAGAAAACACAATACAATACAGTTAAACACTGGTTAACCCGCAACATGAAAAAAGCAGCTAAAGTATTGGAGCTCAAAGCACACTGAATTTCTAAATGCACAGGAGAAAATGTTTTCTTCAAATTCTGTTTTTGAAACCTTTACCATCACAAAACGTTTTAAATTACAATAATTTTTATGTCCATGGTCACCTGACAAATTTAATTGCCAAAGCAAATTCACTGAGTTTCGATAAGCCCAACATGTGTGCGGGCTTACAGCAATAATAATAATAACAATAATAATAATAACTTGTTTTGGGGGAAAGGAAATGGCGCAGTATCTGTCTCATATATCGTCGGACACCTGAACTGCGCCGTAAGGGAAGGGAAAAAGCAGGGAGTGAAAGAAAAAAGGAAAAAAGAGGTGCCGTAGTGGAAGGCTCCGAAATAATTTCGACCACCTGGGGATCTTTAACGTGCACTGACGTCGCACAGCACACAGGCGCCTTAGCATTTTGCCTCCATCAAAACGCAGCCACCATGGTTGGGTTCTGCGTTTTGATGGAGGCAAAACGCTAAGGCGCCCGTGTGCTGTGTGATGTCAGTGCACAATAATAGCAGTAGCACCTCCATGAAGAAAATAGAGTGAGGTCAATTGCCTTCTGCACATCACACACCCCATTACTATGGCATTAAGTACATTAACTAACCACATGCAGTACTCTGCAATTAAGGCCCTGAATTCCCCAAAATGATGACAATAAGACCTTCAAATGAAAATCCTACGAGCATGCTGGCATTTGGATATTCAGCATTACACCATGTACGGAACTGAGTTGCTACACTGTAAAGTTTGTGTGAACTAGGAAGAATTCATAGGCATATCATGCCTTGCTCGTGCTGACGTGAGCGGAGATTCAAAGTGGACGTCATAGGTGGCCTAATTGCCTCCAGCTGTGTAAGAGGTGTGGGCCTTTCCCTGAAAATTAGAAAAACAAGAACATGGTCTGCAAGCCACCAAGCTGACTTAGGAAGCAGGTATGAAAATCTTGCAAGTGAATAAAAAGGATGTCAAAATATGGAAGTGAAACCTTGCACTGTGTGCAAGGGCTGCTGCTGCTGCTGGCTCATGAACCTGCATTTTCAGTACAGAACGGGTCACAGAATGTGGACATGAAATGAAATTATCGAAACAGAACTTACTCTGTTTGGATATTTGTGCCACATGGGCCCAACATGAAGAATGGCTCTGGCAACCAACTTGCATTCCTGTTCATGAGTAGACAACATTAAATAAACTTGGCTGGTATGCCAAGTCATTATGCATTGTCAACATGCATTGTCATCTTACATATATGGCTCTGGCCTTGTATAAGCACCTGTAAATGCAGCTTGACTCTACTTGCATAGAAGCTTGTTAATCTCTACTAAGCCATACAAAAGATAAAAATACATACCTGTTTTGCATCGATTGCCCTTCCATTTCATAGTAACCAGGAACATGGCCTGCAGTCCTGATCAATTGAACATGCATTGAAAAAGTTATTACAAAAAGACGTGAGCCGTAGTCCTTCAGATATACACTCAAGCTCCAGAAGCATCCAATGGCTGGGGAACATTGTTCAACAATATGAACTTAAAATTTTAAAAGCAACCAAAAAATAGCTCACCTTAACAGATTCACTGCATCATGGATCACCAGCAGTTCAAGTCATTTACCTGTGCTTATTGTGAAGGCTAAGGAGGAGAACCTCAGTATAACATCTGTCGCATGCATTCTTCGTGGAACCCAGTAAGCACAACTACACAGTGTAAAAAGCATGACATGACCTACCAGTGACCCACGATGCAGTGAATGTATTAAGCTGACCACTTCTGAATTTCCTGGTGCTGTTTTCCCAAAATATAGTCCTAGCAAAATTTTTAGGCTGCAAATAAAGGCCAGTGAGCTCACATTGAAGTCTTTGCATGGTGTGTAGTGGTGTGGAAGGTCCCAGAGATACTGCTGTAAATAAAGTAATTACTCAATGAAGACATAGACACCTTACCAATACCTGTCATATGTTGATGGTCCATGAAATGTGCTGCTGGATCCTGGAACTAGGTTTTGGAAGCTAGCAACAGGTTCTGGGGCTGTGGTAGGCATAGCAGCGGCACTGGGCACTTGTGTGATGCAGGGAGTATGCGCAGGAAGGGGCATAGCAGAGGCACTTGGCGCAGGAGTAACAATAGCAGTGGTGCTGCTAGGTGCAGGCGTAGCCTGGTGTCTGGATAAAGGTAATGTGAAGTTCAATAAGCATGGGGATTCACTTTTGCACATGGTACCCATTATACTGATTTGAAAGACAGCTGTAGCTTTACCTTGTCCTGCACAAGAAATGCACTCTACAGAAAAGATATAAAATGACTACAAACCTTTCATGCACAAATGAAGGTGGTGTTCCAAGAGGCGAACCATGCTCACAATTTTCTTCATCAAGGCTTGATGCAGGCTGTGGCCTGCAAACAAAAGTGGTCAGAAGCATATGGCACAGTGAACTGGTCAGTGCTTATGTTTAACTAAAGGTGCGAGAAAGTGCACCTCAAGGGCCTCAGGGTGTGGTAAACAATGTTACAATCTAAATGTCCTCAAAGTGGCAAGCTAGGGAATACGGTTGCAAGGCTCCACATTATTAAAACAGCAGTGTTACACAAGCAATGTGAATGCGCGTACATAGCAAATAAGCTGTTTGCACCTCTAACAATCACATCTTTGAATGGTTCAGTTTACAGCAATTTATTACAGCAAACTGCTAGAAAACAAGTTATTTGTAGAGTAAATGCCTCAAAATTTACCTACAAGATGCCGTAGCAGAAGTCACTACATTATTGCACTATCACAACACTTCATGCCAAGCAGAAAACTCATATTGATGAGTCAGTACTACTGGTGTTAATGCAGGAACGGCGCTAGAATATCTGCTGTAGGGTAGCGCAGGAGGAGATGGAGTAAAATTTTTGGCTGTTACAATGCCTGCATGGCACTGTTCCTCACAAAAGACTAAGAGCTTCAAACAGTAACCTGCCAGCTACAAAAGAATGGACAATCGATACATTTAAGGTGTTTGCCCGCAGAAAAAATTCCCTCCAAGACTGAAGTGGCAGATTTTATTCAGGTGGTGCCTAGCACCCCTAGCCTCCACATAGTGCCATGCATACCGTTTAGTGGAGCTTGACAGGGTCCTACACCGCCGTCATCGTTTTCCACGGCCTCACTCACCATCAGTAGTACACATATAATTTGTTTCTTTGCTAGACGTGCCTTCTTTCGAGCACGCAGATAAGAGCCTGTCAACAACAAAAAAAGCCAAAGCCACAGCTTATCTGAAAGGTACGCTTACTGCAGACAACTTAATTTTCGAGAATCACACACACCTCCAAAATAAAATGAGCCCCACATATAATTTGAGTCATACAAGCACTAAGGGGACTATCATGTCAGCTGTGCCCAAAATTCGGATATTGCGGCTTTACTCGAATTTGTGAAATACTGAGCTCACAAAAGAAATGCTTACAATATACCCTACTACAAATACTTTAAGGTGCTACGATACATGCAGATTTAATTATTAATGTAAAAGTTATCCAACGGTCTTTGCTCTCAAAACAAATTTTGGGCCATATGTGGATGCAAATAATCATGTGCCTTCACCATCTTCGTGATATTTTTACATAAACTTACTTGCAGCACTGACGACAACTATTTGATGCCACTTGAATGATGTATGTGGCTGCTCAGAGTGTGCTATCGCTTTCTTCAGATGAGTAGCAGAGTAGCTCGATGGACAGAGAAACACCCCAACATGAACCCACGATGAAGGCATTTCCTCCACTTCATTTGTGTTGCTGAAGCGTACTATAGTAAAAGCTGCAAACAAAAAATGGGCTATAGTCTTGTTTGCTTTAACATGCTAATAACCTAATGACCTGCACTGGCACAGGTTCAACTTATTTTACTAAACCCAGGCCTACTTGTGGAACGGGCCAGGAGCAGGCCTCTATGCATGCATGGACATACATGGCTTTTTTAAAAGCAAGACCCCATAATTCTGAAATTCTGGCAACACCAAGTGGCAGGCACCAACCATTAGAAAGAGAGAATATGATAAAAGACATCTGCAGCTCGAGATCAACCACCCAGTCCTTTACTTTTGCGCAAAGATAAAGCAGAACACCTTGCAAATAGTATAGATTTAAGGCATTCAAGTGCATGACAGTCCACTGATGCTGTAAATGGGAAGCTGTGCCAGAAGACAAAGATATGGCAGTGTTAGCACATACAAGGAACTGGCACAAGGTGTAATTGTATAATATCCTTGAACAGCACAATTTGTTACAAATCATGAGCAGGGAGTGGAAGGGTGCACAGGTGGGAGAAGCATGACCAACTTGTTTGGTGACAAGGGCTGCAAGTCTGTTGTTAATGAGACATTCTGAGCAAGCGGGAGCATGTTTGTCTCATAATTCCTCAAGCAAAAGGTTTTTGACCAGAGGGTGATCTACGGGCCCCGAACTTCACTTCTTGGATAACGCATGTTCATTGCCATTACAATCTGACACAATCATGAAAATTGCTATCAACAAATTCAAAAAAAATTTGCAGACAATTTGAATTTTTCCTCTGAGACAATGCAGTACATAAATTTCTCAATACAACACTTACACTACAGCAGTAGACATGTATTCAATGTATACTTATTAAAGTAATAACATAGTTAACAGTACTTCGTAAAATTAGAGAAAACCTGCTGCAGTTTCAGAAACCTTATACATACGATGCTTTTGTGCAGGATCAGTGGACATTTCCATGTTCCGTCAGGTGCACCGGGGCATTCATGAAATGGCTCGTGTTGCTGCATATCAAGAAATATAAACAGAGACCACCATAATTTTCATGTGTGCCCATTTTTGTGCTTCTTAATATTAACTTAGCATTAGAAAGCAAGTTAATTAGCATAAAGGGACCCAGAAAGGAGCCTCAATAAAGGTGCGATGGTTGGTTTCGTTTATGGCATGGTGTATGGGGGTTTTACGTCCCAAAGCGACTAAGGCTATGAGAGACACCGTAGTGAAGGGTTCCGGGAATTTCGACCACCTGGGGTTCTTTAACGTGCACCGAGATCGCAGAGTACAAAGGCCTCTAGACTTTCACCTCCATCGATCGAAATTCGACTGCTGCAGCCGGAATCGAACCCGCATCTTTCGGGCCTGCAGCCGAGCGTCATAACCACTCAGCCACCTCGGCGGCCATAAAGGTGCGACGCCTGCAATGTTAAAAGACGACGGTTCATAACTATTCCGCAGCAAGAATTATTTGTGGAAGCTGAGTTATATGCAGACAAAATTTGAGCTTCCGCGTCTTCGCGCTTTTCCCTCTCCTCTCGCACGCCAAAACGGCGGCGCTCCTCAGCCGGCCCCACTCACTCGGCCCCTCCCCTACCTTCTCCAGCTGCGGCGCGCGCGGAGCAGCCGCGCGTGACGTTTGAAAGAATTTGGCGCTGTGAATCAATGATAACTAAAGCCCCTTGATAATTTGAAAGTAGCGACACTCTCCTCCGCGCCGCGCTTTCCTCCTCGATTCTCCTCGCGCAGCGCCTGTGAGCTCTTCGCACGACACGCTTTTTCTCCTTGGCGCCCGCCGGCCGACCACAGCAGTGAGCGAAGCGCGTGTTTTTGGGCCAGCTCTGCGCTCCAGGAGTGCACAAAATCTTTGAAAAATTGCAGGAAAAACATTTAGAATGCCGAAAGTAATGTTCATGAAGAGAATGGTTTCTTAGAACTGTGTGAATGGGGAATACTGACGTAAACAAAGCCTTCAGGAGAGCTCGGTACTGCAGACATTTAAGCCACATGATAAGGTGTTTTAGTTAGTGCTCCTGATTTAGTACTGCCTCTAACTTTGTCTGTGTTTGTTTCTTTAGAGCGTGAACTCTGCCGCCGCAGTAAAACTTCGGAAAACGACCCGGGCTGGTGCTCTGAACTTCAAGATCAGAGAAGGTCAAAGCGGGACTTAGTCTGTTTTGCTACTGTCAAGCTATGAGTCTAGCCATAGTATATGTCACGTGGTAAACCGTGAATTTGGATCACTGGTTAATTATATACTTATTATGACTAATTTAGTGGAAGCCAAATTAATTTATATTTAGTAAATTGCAATTAAAACCCAAATTTGCACTGCAGCATTGTCATATACAGTTGGAAAACTTAGGCCAACTGTAATGGCACCGTGCTAGTCAGCGATCCACATTAATCTGCGTTAATTAGTTAATTTGCTACAAAACCAAACAATGAGCTAGACGATGAAGTCGTATACCTTGCGACAGGAACAGCGCAGCACGAGACAAAGAAGGGACAGGAGAGACGACGCTTTGTCTCGTGCTGCGCTGTTCCTGCCACAAAATCATGCACCAACCAGCCCAACTTTCCACCTTGCTAAAGTCATATACCGTTGAAAAGCTTAGGATGAATGCAAATGCTCTGAATTAGTTTACGATACCTATTAATTAGCGTTATTGAGCTATATGCAATCAAAACCACCCTTTGCATTGTAGTATCGAGTCATATACCTTTCGAAAGCTTAGGTTCAGTGCAAATGAGGTGTACTAGTTATCGGCTAGAATTAATTAGTGCTGAATATTTAACTGCAGTTAAATCCTAAATCTGCACTATAGATGGAAAACTAAGGGCAAGCATAAACGCGTTATGCTAGCTGGCCAAACTTAAAGAAAAAACTCACAAAAACAGAGCTAACATTCTAAATAGGCTTAACACGAACAGCTTCGAAATGTTTTTCTTTGCTTTTGCATTTAATTGTGCACTTACAATGCGATCAAGAAGCGCGGACAACCATTCATCGAACACTATTAGGCACTGGTGCCAAGGAAACGTAAGAATATACTCGGTATACCTATGAGAGAACGCATTGTTATCTTCAGGCAAGATGAATGCCTCTCGATAATGTAATATTATACTTGACACTGAAATTTCGTTCCAGTATGTAGTAGGGGATCTAAAGCTGGTATTTTGATTAGGCGTCACCTAAAATGTATCATTAAAGAAAATGGGAGCATGGTCAGCAGGATGATTTATTTTTGCCCACGCAAAAGAACCTTGATTGACAAGATACACGTAACAGACGGCAGTATCGCATAATATTCAGCATCCACGCTAGTGTACATATATGTGATATGCAGTATTGATGACAGTTGAGAAAAACATGCTCAAGGAAATACAACAGTGGTGTATGTCATAGCCCAAATCAATATCACTTTGTACATCTATGCAGCAGTTTCATGCAAGCGAAAGTTAATGGACAATGGGATCTTAGGTTAAAAGACTGTCTGTTAAAAATTGCCTATTTGTTGTTATAAAGACGACGCTACAGGTGCAAGGACTAGCACGTTTTGAGCCCAGTCGCTATTTTCAGAGAAGATGCAATGCGCGGATGCTTTTGAGATTCGTTCCGTTCTGGCCTCGCATGCAAAATAACCTAAAAACGAGCAGCAAACAAACCTCGAATGATGCCTTCCAACAAACGGTGTCAACCATTTTTTATGACGTCGTGGTTAATCCTTAAAATGAGTTGCCGGGCGAGTTGGTATTCCATGCTTACATTCACAGCGCAAAGACGAACACGGACACGAGGGGAGACACCACAAAGCACCGACCTCAACAACGTGAAAATCCCCCAACGAGAATATATATGGTATCATTAATACCGCATAACCATCATCAGGCCGCTTGCTGCTGTTGTACGCGCAACAGCACGCCATAGCGCTTGCACGTTGCAATAAAAGCACGGCGCTGTAATATTCGCTCGCCGAGCGAAGGAGAAAAACGAAGCGGAGGAAAAATTAAAACACAAGCAATACGCCGGACCGGCAAATTTCCAAGGGCAACGGTAGGGAGACCAATCGTCGCTCAGGAAATCGGGCGGAGAGCCGACCCTCCGGGAAGGGGCGAGAAGGGGCGAGGAGAAGGAGAGGAGGTCGCGCAGCGGCGGCAAAGTTCAATGGTTGGCGGTACTTTCATATTATCAAGGAGTTTTAATGATGTTGTTGTTGTTGAAAACTTTTATTGTCCAACAGAGAAAGACCACACCACCCGGGCCGCTCTGTCTCACCCCCCTAACCTCCAGCTGCTGACGTCATTTGCAAGACGTGACGTCGTATGCCCGGTTTTCGCGCGAAAGCCCAGCACCCGGCGTCGCCGCGAGGAGAAAACGGTAGTTTTTTAAAAATGTATTGTAAATTTCCCGCTCGCTTTGGAGGTCTCGTAGGCGGCGTGGACGCTCGGTGGCCTGTACTCTACATAGTGCAAGCATTTTAAAGCCAAGCTCAAACATCCCTTTCCGTGGCCTTTATGTGGGGTGACCCCCCTTTATGTGGGGTGACTGACAAGAATGTAGCACCATTGCTAAAAGTGACCGCTAGAGGCTCTGGAGCAGCATTTACTAATCTCTAAACATTCCAGGATTCACTATATCACAAGTGCTTAGCCGCTTAGAGCAACTTCTAGGGCCACAGACATTTAAAATTTGAATCAATTGAGTGCCACAACATTTAGGAGCGCCTATAGCTACTTTTGCCAGAGCATTCGCTTTAATTTTCAAATCACTGAGGTTGGCAATGCTTAAGAGCTTTTCAATTTCGAAGTGTCTAAAGGTACATCCGACGGACCCAGACGATTCTCATTAAAGGTACGGTGGACGTCGCTGTAGGCTCATGACTACAGTCATGCCCAAGGTATGCTCATCCTGCTGCTTGAGTTACTTTTGAAGAGCTTCAAACATAAAATTGACCGCCCGTTCTTACATCTCTGCACGTCCACAAATGACAATCATCGACGTCTTCACGACCGGTTGACCAGAGCTGTTTGTTGCATGCAAACTACTGCGGCAGGCGACGCGATGTACGCTCGGTTCCTTCGCAACTCGCACTCCATTAACAGTCTCGCAATCAGTCACCTCGATGTTCTTGTAATTTAAGCAAACTATCACAGGCATTTGCACCATCTACGATTGTGCACCAACTTCAGAAGCGCAGAGATATGCACAATAATGGGGATTGAGCTTCTAATCCACCCATGAGCACTCATTCCGTTGCAAAAACACAAAAATACGCCTTACGGACAGGCAATGAATACAACCAAGGTGCTGACAGGTATCCCAACCGCTAAAACGGCAGCAATATCTCGACAGCGGCCGCAAGGTAACCTGACAGCTACACCGCATGATCATTCAGATATATCTACAGAACGTACTGCTAAAAAATAAAACCGCAGCCAAACTCGGAAGGCAAATAACTGCGCCAAAAGTACGGGGCAAGAGAGAAGCGCTTGTATCGTGTGGCACTTCTCTCTTGTTCCGTCCTTTTCGCGCAGTTATTCATTGTTCCCATAATATCCTACCAACTAGCTCCTCACCGCACTCTGCAAACAGTGAATACAACCAAGGTGCTCTCAGGTACTCTAACCGCTAAAACGGCAGCACTGTCTCGACAGCGGCCGCGAGGTACTACCTTGACAGCTACACAGCATGATTGTTCAGAGAGATGTATCTACGGAACGTAATGCTACAAAATAAACGCGCGAATCCTTGGCCGTTTGCTGTCATTTACAAAACCGCAACCAAACTCTGAAGGCAAATCAACATGCAATTTAAAAGGGCCCCCACTTACCTAAAGCAAGACAACAGGTCGATACAATCGGCAGCCCGCACGTGAGCACGACCGCCTCACCACGACCGCTACGGCGAAACACTTGCTCATTTACTGCCAGTAACGCGCGCAACTACTTCCAATGCTTAGTTGACCCAGTCACTCCGGCCACGCGTTCAACTTTGCCGCACGAATGTGAGTGTCGCGCCATCTATGCTTATGTATTAAGACTGCTATTTCTTCTTTTTGTAATTTGTTTGAAAAGTTTTGTTCCAAAATACCTTTGACAGAAGACGCATAAAGCTTAATAGAAGTAAATAGAAGTAGCGACCCTCTCCTTCACTCTCGCGTTTTACTCCTCGACTATCCTAGCGAGCCGGCTGTGCGCGCTGCGCACGGCACGCTTCGCAGGCTGCGCACGGCTCGCTTCACAGGTCATCGCGCGCTCGCCCGGCCGATGTTTTCTCTGGCACACGTGAGCGCGCCTAGTATTGCGTAATCTTGGTTCCGGTTGCATCATCTTGGTGCGGGTAGTTGGTGAATCACCAGCGAAAGCGGCAGAGCGAAGCAACAAGGAGAGACGCGGGACAAGCGCTTGTCCGCTCCCATGTCTCTCCTTCGTCATTTGCTGTGCGCTGCTGCCTTACACTAAGATTGCACTTTTTTTCACCCTGTATTATTTAACGCAATAGCTTGAAAATGATGCGACATGCGTGACTCTACCACGAGCCATGTTTATCACCTCGTTCGAGCAATGAAAGCACTAAATGTGAGCGCTTGCGGCATGAACAGTCAAAGCGCACTCCGTCCTCCTCAATACGGCAGAGTTTTTATTAGCCTAAGATTTACGTTGCTCTTGCATATTCTTCAATATTTTTCGGCACACTGACGCTCCGTTAAAAGTAAATTTCACCTAGCACTGCATTTTCCAGAAAATCCTCTTTAAGACACTGTTCGTGCGCAATCGACAGAGATAAAGATTGTGGTAATTTAGGTAAAGGTGTTTTCTGAGAGAAGTTTCAGAAGCACGATATGGGCTGCGGAAATGCTGGAAAATTTTCTTTATTGCGCTTTTTGTATATATTAGCAAGTTTCAGATCTAAAACTCCTCTGAGTTATGCACACGCCGCGACTTTATTGCCTGGTGAATGCAAGTTTCAAGGCTACTTGAAAGGGAAGAATTTTATGTTCTAATTTTTTCGCTATATAGCACTCCAGAGCACTGTGGCAGATAGGTGAGAGACTGCCGTATACCCTACGAAAATCAACATTTCTATTTTGCGCCATGTCAGATGCACGCGTATTTAGTGACAAAAAATAGTAATTTTAAAGTCTGCGATGCAAATCATTTTCGCGGATGTCCGGCGCTATTGTTTTTCGGCATAGCACGTAATGTGCGACAACGGTTGCAAATTAATAAAGAGCACAGGGCAGGAGAGGTGTGGGAGAGATTTTTGTCCTGCAGTGGGCGTCGCCTGACTGAAAATGATGATGTTGATAGTGTGTAACACGTGTTAGTGTTTTGGTGTTCTAGTGCTCGGTCCCTGCAAAATTTTCGATCCAGCGAAGTCCACCAATATTCACTGACGCTTTAGATTATGTCTATGCAGTGTGTAGCAGCACCGATTTATATTGGATGAATGCACAAACACCGGCCGTGTGTAAGCATTAAAAATGCGTAGCTTCAGACCTGCATTTTCGAAGATACGTATCTTTGCGTCTGCGTTGTTGTGATGTGCCCAGCAAACAACGTACCACCCCATGTGCGCCCAGAAAGGGTGGAATGACCCAGTCCCAGTACAACATTTATCGAACATTTCCAGGCCGTAGAGGCAGCTTGGACCCAGAAACACCTTAGCAAAAGGGTAGTGTGCCCACTAATTGTCTAGAAACGTTTTTTCGTGGGTGTTAAGGTGAAAGAGAAATCGGCATTTTAGTTCAAGAAAAGTAATAATAATATAATAATAATTGGTTTTTTGGGGAAAGGAAATGGCACAGTATTTGTCTTATATATCGTTGGACACCTGAACCGCGCCGTAAGGGAAGGGATAAAGGAGGGAGCGAAAGAAAAAAATGAAGAAATAGGTGCGGTAGTGGAGGGCTCCGGAATAATTTCGACCACCTGGGGATCTTTAACGTGCACTGACATCGCACAGCACACGGGCGAATTAGCGTTTTTCCTCCATAAAAACGCAGCCGCCGCGGTCGGGTGAAAAGTAACTGGGGAGAACGTTTTTAGGACCAATGGTTTTCAACAAAAAATACAAATTTGCTCCTCGTTTCCTATCCTTTCTCCCTCACTCCAAAAGCTGCGGGAAGAGAGGGTTTCGCCCTTGCACTCGCCGTTTTGAGAGATCCAACAGTTTCGTTCGAACGGCCGAAGGAAGCGCAGTTAACCCCGCATCTCTCTCTCTAATGCGATACAGCGCGAATAAAGACGGGGACGAAGCGAGACAAGACTTGTCTCGCTTCGTCCCCGTCTTTATTCGCGCTGTATCGCATTATGGAAAAATACCAACTAGCCCGATCTGCCACTCTTGCAAGTTATATCTCTCTCTCGTGGGCCGTCGGCTCCATGCTGCAGAAAGGCAGGCGACGGCGGTCTGCCTTTTCATCGTGCCGCCGGAAGCGGCGGTCACCAACGTGCCCGTCTTCTGTACTGTTTCCAACTTCAACACGGTGCGGCGGTCCCTGCAGGTATCTCCAACTGTCAGCAGTCCCAGTAATGGGCCTCCCGTCTCCCGCCAGGCTTCCTCGCTGGACGGAATCCATCTTGCGCACACGTATTCGCGCAGCGCCTAGCCGCTCGCGCGCAAGCCCCAGCGTGTGGCAGCTCTTGCTCTCATCACTGGGCTGTCGTGAACTTCGTAGCTACGGATTCATGGCAGCTTTCCTGCGCACTTCGGCGTGCCCAAATAGTACCTTTTGGAACTGATGCAGCGGCGCGCGGCGCATCGCAAGTCCTTTGCGAAGCTTCTCGGCCCTACGCCATAACGGCGCTCTTCCAGGCCTTGTTCGCGGCAACGAATTTCAAGGCAAAGGGCGACTCCTACCACGCACTCTGCATTCCTCAGCGCCTCCGGCGACTGTGGCGTGTTGTTGGTGGCAGTGTGTCCGTCCACTGCGGTCATAGGCGTGAAAGATCTTCGGAGTCCCACCACACTCTTGCTGCGAATGCCCATGGATTAACCTGCTCTACCTACATTGCCGTCCTGTCGCAGCGGTATAGTTTGTGTTGTGTTCGCGTCGCTGACTCCCAACCCACCCCCACCGGATTACTTGTGCCTTGATCAGCTTGATCTCGCCTCCCACGCCGTATTGTGCAGCACGCGCGGTCTGCTGTACTATGGGTGTGGCGCGCAAGGGCTCCTACCTCAAGACGTCCCCTTTTTCCATCAGGCTCCAAGCAGTCTTATTCCACACTTAGTCACCAGAAAATAAAACGGGGGTGTAACGAGGATGTAACGCGTATGTTTGAGCGTTCACTGTGCCGTGAGAAGGCGCAAGACAGAAGGCTGCGCTGAAATCATATATATAGTACGTTGCTGCAGCTGTTGCAGCATTTGATTTAATCCCCGGGTTTCCGCTGGCAACGTCGTCAAGGTATCTTGATTTATGCTCACTTTTTTGTTTTTGTCTAGCGGAATTATTTTTTCCTGTTTTGATAACACGTCGCTGAAGCATACTCCGAGGCTCGTGAGAGAGGCAAAGCGAGAGGGAGGATTCAACCTGCAGAAAAACCGTGACCTGAAACCGCGTACCTGTAACAAACGCCCATCTCGTCTTTTCTTTTGGCATCCAGGTTGCTCTTTACATGCGTTTGCGTGTGCATATATGCTCTTGTATACCTTTAGAATGTTTGCTTAAGGTGCATCAACTTTCAGCCTGTATTATGTTTTTATTGCTTGCTTTTTTTCAGATTTCTCAGAGCAAGAGAAAATTTGGCCATTATTATATTCTGGTGCCGTAGTGCTACGTTTGGACATTGTGTGTTAAATGGTGGATACATATATGCGTCTCCTGTTTCTATTCATTTAAATGCAAAGGGCACATATAATAAACTGAAATTGCATCTGTATTGCGCTGCTATTTCCTGTTATATTGGCGGGATCGGGCGACTATTAGAATTCATATTTCCTTTGTGTATAAAATTCTAGCACATTTCATGCTCTTGTGGCGGGAGCAGCGCCGCAGGAAACAAAAAATAGATGCGGGAATCGACGCTGGCTAACAAGTTTTTAATGCACGTTCGTCGAATATATACATCTCGCTCTTGCAAGGAGGAAAGAGCAGAAGCATGAAAAACGCTTAAGATGTACACGTGGTAAAAGATTAAGACAACGCACGCAGATAATCAATTTCGCTGTCACTAAACGCTATCGAAGGTATGCTGACGCATACGTCGCTCTTTTGTCAGATGTTGAAGGCTTCTTCAATCATCGATCCCTGATCCGTTGATCAAAACATGACGTGTGACCATTGTGTTGCTAAGCTGCAGGTCACATTCATATGCTCTCTGCAATGTGTTGCTAATTATCTGCTGATGACGTCCTTTAAAGGGGCCTCGAAACACATTTTCAGTGCATTGTTTTGGCTGTTGGTTGCATAGAAGGAGTTATAGTGATGCTATTAGCATCGGTCGTACCACACCTCGTGTACTCCGGTTTTTAATATTTTAATTAGCTCGCAAAAACAAATTCATGGCGCTGACGGTGTAGCCACAGAGTGGCTGGTTTTAGCATAGGATACGACATCACTGAGGGCGAGCTTTATGGTTGGACAAACAGTAAATATACTGCAAATTAGATTAATAACTAGAGATAAGTTTTGTCAAGTTTTTGTGCTTTATATTAAATTAACAAAACCAACTTGTTTGCCCTAGATAAAAGCACTGTAAAGCAAGTAAAACAAAAATACACCACCAGAGGCTCTGGCTACTTTTTGCATCGACGGACTTTGCGCCTCCCTGTAAACATCCTACGACCTAGCACTCAACACTTATGGGAACTCTTTATGTATCTGAGAGCGGCTTTGCAGAGTTGATGCGATCGAGCCATTGCACTCTATAAGCGTTCGTTTCGGTCCCAAGGACTAATGCGTTCAGATCACTTTTAGCAGACAGTGCGCATCGTCAGCTTGTGGAGGATCACAGGACGACGGCACCAGATGGCGCCAGGTTCCCGTCAACAGCGTGCGCTCCTTGCTCGCCGTGACCAACCAGCGCGCTAGGGGCGATGGTTGGCGGTAAGCAGTAGCGGTACGCGCTGTGCTAAATGTGTCTGATATCTTGCGCAGGCTGTCTCACCGTCGCAGTATCTCGCGCTCTAGATGGGATCCATAAGTAAGGGAACGTCACTGATCAGTGTTCCCTTCTGCGCCGTCGTGGTGACGATGAAGCATCGCTGGGTCAGCTGGGCGTTCACATGGTTGTTGCAACCATGCAAACGGCGCCGCCAGCCTTGGCATGAACGAGTTACAGAGAACAGGCAACCATGGAGTGTAAACTTCCGCCACGTGCTCAGATAGGCTGTTTTGATTGGTCGCACAGTGTGTCGTCTTTGGGAGAGTGAAATGGGAATGGGAAGCTGTGCGAAAATAGAGTTGAGGGCAGCATTTTGTTTGCTTGTATTTTGGAATTTCTTCATTGAATAACTCCCGTTCCTATACATCGACTCTCGTAATTCTTTTTGAGTCAGCATCTGTGCGACATAAAGAATCCATCTGAAGTGTAACCGGCATCCGTTCAAGGGGTGTTTCGCAGCCCCTGTAAGGATCTTTTGTGCTCTCGAAGCCGTTCATTCAAACAGCGCCATGTTTGACCAATGTAGGTGCGCCCGCATGACAGAGGCATTTCATAAACCCCGCTTTTCACACTTTTCACATGTTTTTTTCGGTGCTTTTTCTTGCATTGATTTTTTCTTTGCTGGCTGTTGACTGGCGCACAGGCTTCTTAACTTGTTGGGTGCTGACATGAGTACTTTTACAGCAGCTCTTGCGCCTACCTTTTTGAGACTGTGGGAAATGCCATTAATGTATATAGGGAATGACCGCGTACGGCTTCCTTTCTTCTGATGTGGTTGTGATACAATTTCTGCCTCTAAGTGCTTGCAGAGTCCCTTCTGTGACACTGGTCAGCAGTCTCGTCGGGTAAACTGTTGCTTTCAGCCGACTGTTCTGGGCGTCAAAACTGCCTTGAAATTCATGATGACAGGATCTCGTCAAAATTCCAGCATTGGCAAAAAACTAAATATCTGAGCACCCGTTCGTCGCACAGCATTCTAGGTGGTGTTATACGATTTATCCTTCCATATAGCTTACGTGTTCTGGAGTTTGCGAACGGGATTCGAACCGACAACATATGCAGCTTCAATTGTATGCCTTCCCAGACTTTACCTCTTACCTTAAGGCGTGGTTGATGTGTCCACTAAGATGTCCGAGAGAGAATGCGCCGTTTCCTTATCTGAAGAACGTATCCTCTAATTAAAATTTTGACCCCACCATTCATCGTACACCGTTGGAGACGGTGTCACATGATTTCTCGTTGCATATAGTTTGTGTGTTTTTGTCAGGTTGTAAGCTAGCTCGCAATATAGGTATTCGAACCGAGTGTTGAAACGTTTCACTTGGGCGTTAATGGATTCGGCGTTTGTTGAATGACCGTTCTGAGCATGGTCTTTTTTTCATTTCTCAGTGCGCAACCCGTGTTGCAGTTGAAGGCTGACAATGACGCACTAATGCTTTCCCCTTCACAGCACGTAAGTAGCCTTAAGTGCGCTCTGAATTTTTATTTTTTTCAGATTACGGGGCCTCATTATGCTAGACTAGCCTCCGCGGTGACTGAATAGTTACGGAGCTCAGCTGCTGGCCCGAAAGATGCGGGTTGGATAGCAGCCGCAGCGGTCGAATTTCGATGGAGGCGAAATTCTAGAGGCGCATGTACTGTGCGATGTCAGTGCACGTTAAGAGGGTTCACCAGTGACAGTGCCCTTAGGAAATACATGGGAAATATCGGAAGCTGTAGCGTGTCTAAAAATGGCTCGATTTTCATGAGGTCTGTGGCAGCGCTTTCTTCTTTAATGAATGAAGGAAATGTTGCAGAGAGATATTATTTTTAAAGTTTCATTTGTTTACAAATCAGAGCTAAATATCCAGAAAAATTGCACATTTAGATATGTCGATCTTTCATGTGATCTCGTGAAAAAACTGCCAAATATCAAAATTTCGTCCCAAACATTTCCTCTCTTTTTCTTTCTTGATTATCAAGCCGCAATTTTCATTCATATCGAGCGTAGCATTTGCGTTTCGCAGCCCCTGAAATTTTTGTCTGTATTTTCTGCGGGGATTTGAAATTCGGGCTAAATTTAACTAGCGCCACGTGGCTCCATCTGGCGTCAGAATATTTTGTCGCTAATACAATCTACCACCAACCTCTTGGTTGTCTGTGTTCGTGCGCGCAGGTTTTTACTCAGAACTTGGACGGAGCTGAGCTCTTTCTTTCCTTTTTTCTTGCTTGGGCTGTATTTGTAAAGGCTTTCTGCGTTTCTTTTTTGCTCGAGCTCTTGGTGCGGAAAGGAAGTGCAATGCAAGGCCACACCCAAAAGTGCCCCTCCCCCCCTTTTTTCCCTCACGGCAGCCGCACAATAATGGCATTGTTAGTGCCAAAACACAGGATGGGGGCTCCCTATTCAGGACAGTGTTGGAGAACAGCATTGTTCCTTGCCCAGTGCAAGGGCACAGTGACCCAGGTGTCGATACAAGTCAAGAATAAAGCTGTAAATACTGCTCATAGGACGGCCTCGAGTAGATAGCGGCGCTTATTACATGAACCCACACGCCTGGTTGCTTGAAAACCGGTACTGGTACGCACGCCGAGCCGGGAGTCGACGGGTCGGGTCCAGTCAATATTTCCGCAAGGGGCAGGTGACTCCCCTCGACCCTGAACTGATGTGCTTGTAAACGCTGTTGGGTCGAAAAGTAGGGTTATTGAGAGGGAAGGGGATAAATGCGAACTTGCTTTCCACATGCGCCGTCGCACCTCCGATACAGCGATGGCGTGCCCCAGTCTTGGAGGCTGCTACTGCTTGCTCGACGCTTGGAGTCGCTACAGCTGAACCGGTCTCGAATCGCTAAAATCGAGTTCATGTAAACACGCAGTGGTTGAGTTGGATTGACCATGCTCGACCCGACGCTATCGGGTTCATGTAAGCAGGGCTAATGGCGCAGACTGATTGTCATGACGTAGCGATTAACCTCCTTTCACTGAGGCACTTGCCAATCACCTGCAATTTCACGTTATACTCGCGGACAACTATCTGTGGCGCCGTGCAACAGCCCACATCAAGGGGAGACAGGACCGTCTACTTCATTTTCCTGCTCAGCCCCTGCTCTACTGCAACTGCGACGTCATGAGAACCGGTCGAAGCCAACGTTAGGCTTTGGCTCCAAGCTAGTGAAACCTGAATGTGTCGGATGGGCATCGAAACAGCGGTTCTCTAACGAATCTTTGGTCGAGCGTCGCTCTTTTTTCCCGATTCTCCTCACGACCAGGCATAGCTCTACCAGAATGTTCGCGTTATCAATGCAGGTGCTGTCCACTGTACGCGGGTAAGGA
The DNA here is from genome assembly GCF_052857255.1 of Amblyomma americanum. Classification (NCBI taxonomy): domain Eukaryota; kingdom Metazoa; phylum Arthropoda; class Arachnida; order Ixodida; family Ixodidae; genus Amblyomma; species Amblyomma americanum. Next base: position 99,727,884 of record NC_135507.1, on the reverse strand, counting down.
TGGGTGCGCCTTATCTGCAGAAAGGAGCCCACGAATTTCCGAGCCCCCTACTCCAGAATAGACATCTCTGTGGTGTAAATAACGTGATGTCAAACGTTTATGGCCTGGAAAAATCATCCAGTTTTGCTTCTGATCCGGTTTCGCATGTGTCAAGCGTTCCCCAACCGTCTTTGTTCTCATAGTTAGATACGCCTCGGTATGCGCCACACCTAGTCGCACCTCCTGCACTACGCTACCAAAAGTCGCACATTTCAATCAGAAAAACACTCGGAAGGGGTGCTATATAAATACGTATATAAAATATATAATACATAAAAGTATATAATAAAATATATAAAAGAACAAAGAAAAGCAGAGCTCATAATGAGACTTTTTACGGAAACCATAGTAGGTGTGCAATTTTCGCTTTAAAATACATGCCGTCATGGCAATCCCCGTGCGCTGCCGTTTTTGTGTTCAGAAAGAGCACACGCGGTTGGCGTGGCTGCAGTGGCCATCTTCTATTAACTTGTAATTTTTATTATGTTTAACAATAAACCACTACTAACAACTTTGTCCAGAAGTTGGTAGTCGCTTGTGCAATGACGAAATTCGCGTTCAAAGTCATCACGAGCAGCAACAGGACGATCTCAGTTATTTTACAAACGAAACACCTCACCCTTTTACCCAACTTTGATTTGCTCCGTGGTGAAATTATAAGCAGTGAAGGAGACATGAAACGAAGTATTTCAGCAGTAATTTAGTTACTGAAGTGACTATCGCCCATAAATAAACTGAAGAATTCGGCGACGCCGACAGCAGCAAACGTGCTCGGTGGTCATCGAACAGGTACCTTCAAGAAAAGGCGCTAAAAACAACTACAGCAACCCAGAATAATGTCGAAATAGATGCGCCTGGCTGCATTCCTTCAAGGTAACGCTGATCGCATCTCGCATATCAAAGTGATATTCCCCCTCGCTAATGGTTTTGAACTCGAACAAACAAGCAGTACAACAGTTTCGAGGCATTGATTTTGTCAAAGAAGCATCGGCCGGATGCTTAATAAAGATAAGGTCAACAGCAGCAAAGACAATGCAAAATAAACACTGGCAGCGTAAACAATGAGAGCGCAAAAAGCTTTTCGCCGAGGCCGCGTCGTCGAATCGGCGTTCACACTCGTACACGGTCACCAGGCTTGTATTGCGTGTGGCGATGGAGGAATACGCGGAATACGGAATAACCGGCCAAAGTGTGGAAGGGGAGGTGTTCCCAAGGTGTGTCAAAAGTTGACTCACACTCCTCTGTTCTGGCTAGGCTAAACCAACACTGCTTCTAACTACAGGCTGTATACCCCACCATATCATTGTAAATGTATTTTCGCAGAAAAGATGCGAAGCAGCTCAGGGCGACCCAAACCGGAAAACGTACTTTTGCTTGTGGCAGCTGAGTTGTGGGTTACTGGAAAAAGGTACATTCTGTGACCACCACCCCTTGAGACGGGTTATTCATTTGTGCTTCCCTCTCCCTGCTTTGGCAAGATATACACAGAAAGTTCTCGGCCCTACTTTTTGTTCGCGGAAGAACTAATACTTTCGTATCGTCGTCGAGGAGATGTCGCGGTAGAATTTGCATACCTGGAGGGGTAATAGAAGTTCCCTCCTTTTTGTGGTATTTAAGTGCTGCCATCTAAAGACAGAAAAAGTTCAAATCTTAGTTGCCTCGTAGATGGCGAGCCCTCTTAAAGAACCCCAGGTGGTCGAAATTTCCTGAGCTCTTCAGTACGGCGTCTCTCATAGCCTGAGTCGCTTTGGGACGGTAAACCCCCGTAAACCAAACCGTAAACCATCATTATGCTAGAATGAGTAGAAAAGATTTGTCTTTGTATTTGTTTTATATTATTTTTCTGCCGTATCATTCACAGCTGCTGTGTATGTTTTAGTTGTTTATTCATTACAAATTCAGTTTGGTAATATATCACCCTGCACCTATTTTTTATTCAGGAACCTTTCTTTTTTTCCGGCGTTGTATGACGAAAACAGCTTCCGAATTATTTTGGCATAATAGCTGAAGATGTTGCTTTGTTGTCACCATAAACTTAACAAAGCAGCTCTCAGATGTGCACACTGTGAAATGATACCCGAAATGATGCAGTATGCTTAATGTGCTAATTGCTGTAGGGCGTGATAGCTTAGCTCAGATGTATGTATTGTGCATTTGGATACATTTAGTGGAAGGGAAGCAGTCCTTCAGGGGCTTTTCTGCAGCAGTTTGCTCAAGTTTTTTTTTAACATGCAGGTTAATTAACGTTCAAGCTTTAATGGGCAAAAAGAATGCACTCATCAGCAGTGTACTGTGTCAGTAACAGACAATCTGTTACTCATGAAAAATTCTTGGCCAGACTTGCAAGATCCCACCCATGGAGTCAGGGATCGTACAAGCATTTTGTCTAAGCAGCTATGGCACTTATATGGCAGCAGAGTATGCTCGTCGCTCTCAGTAATTCTTCGAAAGCTTTAACATCACCTCTCCAACTCCATGCAAATTTATAAATACTAGGAATTTTTGTTTTAAAACTGTTTTTTTTTTCTGTCTTTGAGGATCACCCTGTTAACCTTGAAATAAACTGGTTAGCCTAATTATTGTGTGAGATTGTCTTCTTCTTTTACGAGTTACTGGCAACACCACAAAATGAGCTGTAACGTGTGCTCATGCATTTCACTTAAAATACCCTGCATTTCTTGGTGCAGGCCTGGTTACAGCTGATCCCAAGCTCGGACGGCCGCCTGTGGAAAGTACGAGTAAGCAGCTGTACCAGCCATCTCAACGCAGACGGAGCTTCATTAAGAAAATCGCCACAGAGCCGCACCTTCTTGCCCCGCCGCGGTGGCTCAGTGGTTAGGGCGCTCGACTACTGATCCGGAGTTCCCAGGCTCGAACCCGACCGCGGCGGCTGCGTTTTTATGGAGGAAAAACGCTAAGGCGCCCGTGTGCTGTGCGATGTCAGTGCACGTTAAAGATCCCCAGGTGGTCGAAATTATTCCGGAGCCCTCCACTACGGCACCTCTTCTTCCTTTCTTCTTTCACTCGCTCCTTCATCCCTTCCTTTGCGGCGCGGTTCAGGTGTCCAACGATATATGAGACAGATACTGCGCCATTTCCTTTCCCAAAACCCAATTATTATTATTATTATTAGCCGCACCTTCTCGCCCAAACGGGTGACCATCACTTCCTTTGTGATCGTTTTGGAAAGTGCTTTGCGCAAAAATATGACTTCATGAGACACATTCGTACCCACACTGGTGAGCGTTCATACAAGTGCAACCATTGCGGGAGCAGCTTTGCTGTAAAGCCCTCCTTAGTATGTCATCTTCGCAGCCACATGGGTGAGCGTCCGAACAAATGCCGGTTTTGCCCCACAGCTTTTGCACGGAACACAACCCTTGCAAGGCATGTGCAAGCCCACAAGAAAGAAAAACTATATCAATGCCAGTTCTGTACAAAGGCGTTCAAAGAAAAGCACCTTTTAGAACGCCATGAGCTCAATACACACTGTGGGAAAACTGCACTTCTGTAAAGGTTTGTTGCCTTTTAGTGAAATTGGATATAGGAGGCATTGCTAGTTAACAGTATAATAGCCTGGTTGGCCAAAAAGTGTGCACATTTACATGGCTTGAAAGCAAACTCGCACTGGGCAATTTTTCATGTCCTTTCTCTCATCCATAAGAAGTGTGATCATACTGAGTTGCCGCTGTAATTGACTGGCATGGTATGGGCATGTGAAATCTTTTATTGGAACATGGTATTTTGCAACAAGATTAAAGTTTGGGCACGGCCGGTCTCGAGGGGGGCGCGCGCTTTTCTTCTTACGGCCTTCGCAATGGGGTCTGTTTCGGCCTCCCGCCGCACCTCGGTGGGGTCGCCACTGCCCCACCGCTCCGTCGCTGCGACCGCCGTTCACTCCGAAGGAGAACGCTCGCTCGCTCCCAGTTCGGGCCGCGTCAGTGGTAACCGTGAAGCTTTTACATTTTGACCCTTACGCTTTACGCAAAGACCGCCTAGTCAGCCCCTTTTTCATGGGCGAAATCTGAAACAACGGATTAGCGTTTGCGCGCTCACTCCTTGAGCCCGATTGTGTATGGTCGAACGTATGCTTCGAGCACAGAGGTCAACACGTTCCACCCTTATATTTGGCTAAAGAGCAAGGCTTTCAGCTTCTATAGTTCGTCTTCCGGCAGGTTATTTAGGAGTGTGTAGAATGATATGCGGCATGTAATACTTGGATGGGGAGTTTCAAAAAGTAAAGGATTCTGCAGAGCAAATATAGCTACTGAAATTTCAAGCGCAGCTGCTTTAAGTTTGCACAACAGCGGCATTAGCAAGAATTCATGGTGCTCCCTAGGAAAACGCGTCATGTCATTCGCGAAAGGAACGGTTATAGACGGAACCCAACCCTGGCTGCTGGAGCAGAGCAGGTTGCAAGCACGCGACGTCCAAGATTTCTTCTTGGAAAGGCATTTTCAAGTTTGGCAGCGTCTCACGACCGCCCATCCCACCACATGACAATGCGAAAATTAAGTCCCTTGTTTACAGTAACTGCAAGCATGAAGTAACTGCCAGCAAAGCAAAATTAGGGACTGCGCTCGGTCTTAATCAAATCGGCCTTTACGAGCGAGCAACTTTATCTGAGAGGCGATGACTACCAGCTTTGCATTATTCTCCTGCATATTTAGCCTCGTCCTCGCTTTCGATAAACCTCCCGTGAGCATGAACTTTCCACACGTCATTCAGGAAACAAAGTAGCACCACAAAAAGAAGTTTTCCGCAACTTAACGGAGCTCCACTAAACCTCATAGCAATGTGCGTTATACAGCTGGCTTAGCTTACAATGTAAGGAACAGAAAATGAACATGTGCAATGCTTGCATGTTGGTAAAATCTCCTGAATTTAAGAGAATAGAGGGCATTTGGCATTCAAGTCCATAATCTGGTGTTTTTTAGAATGATATTTAGACCAAATATTTTAGGGAGCCTCAGGACACGCCTCAGGTTGAATATACGTGGAGAACAAAAAATGGCGCTCTTTATGGTAGCTGAAGTCACTCATTGGACATACATACTTTCTGAAATTGCAATACTCAGCACATATCAATATCTGTGGCAGCATACGTAGCTTGTACTGGTTGGTTCTGTATGTTCTATTAATGTTAGTCAGGCCAGAATGACGACAAGGAAGCTTGCGTCCAACTAGAAAATTGTTTATTGGGGCTAACTCGTGTCCTAAATCAGAAAACATGCAGTTAAGCGGCGCAGCGATTAAATGAGCGGTCAACGAAGGTCAGAATGATGGTCGCTCTCGGCCTTGCAAAATTTAAAGGTGACCAGGAACTTGAAACAATAGACGCCTAATGCGCTTACGACAATTTTGAACATGAAGAGAGTCTTGCACGCGGCGACAGACATTCCAGAGAAATATGGTGGCCTCTTGATTGACAACAAAAGCAGAAAGGCCGCGGGCCATTGGCTTCGAGCAGAGAACAATTCATTACAATGCTTCTTGACTCTTGATCGCACATTAGTAATTAGCATTCTTTTGAGATATCAATGCAGGCCTCTCGTTTAAGGAAGTTGTGACGTATAAGAGGGTGAAAATAAGTTCATTCAGGACTTGCGAAAAGCGATATCGGCGTAATTAAGTACTATATGCACCTCCCAGCAATCTTTTTATTTATTTGACAGTTCAACGACTCAAGTATCATCTCAGGCCACCAGCTACGGCGCTATCGGATTTACGGCTCAAGCGTCGTAGAGAATTTTTTCCTCGATATAGTACATTTTTATGGGACGAGTACAAAACGTTCGTTCTCTGAGTTTTCATTATCTTCCTCTTAGCATTAACTTGTCATTTAATCACGGACCATGATATATAAGAGAGTAAGTGATCGCAGTATTTCCTTCTGGATTGAAAACCAGAAATGCTCGACATAGTTGTGAGGAATGGGAGAGGGATTCTTCATTTTAAATGTTTTCATCGAGCAAAGTTTGTGACGAAGAATCTGTGCACATGTGGACTTTGTTGCCTATACGCAGCTTAAGCATCTGGATTTTGTTTTCTTTGACTTCGGTGCTGCGCTCACCATGAAGCAGAGGACCACAGCACAAAACCAGTCAAAAGCCACCCGCCTCCGCAGATGCAGGCGGGGAGCGAGCGGTGGGGTCGTCGCGCCTCTAGCGGCGGCGGGCGGCGTAACTCCCGGAGAAAAGCTCGCTCGCATTGCTTCTGCGGCGAATGCGAAGGCCGTATGAAAGAGCGCGCGCGCCCCCCTCGAGGCCGGTCGTGGTTTAAGTGTATAATTTAGTAACAGCTCGTCAACTCGAACTGCAGGGGACCAGTAGAAATGTTTGAATTACTGAACTGCTTCGAAGAAGACTGACGCGCACCGCTTGTATCACAGCAAGTTTACTTGGCAAAAGAGTGGGCAATGGTCGCCTGCTTTTGAGATGAAAATAGTGCAACAGTGATTATTCTTAACATTTTCATCAACTCCTTTTTGCACACGCTTTGTTGGGGGCATTGAAGCCGGACTGCTCCAAAATGGGGAGCCCCTCTCTACTGAAGGCCCTCAATGAGAGAGGTGTGCAGGAAACCCTGCAGGATGCAGTTGAGGTTTCAGTGGAGCTTTTTTGTCAACCACTTGCGTGCCGGTCATTCCTAGGTGCAGCCTCCTTTCGGGGCCCCATTCGAACTAATTAACCAATGCGAGATCCGCAGCGTCCGAATTAGTGGGCATCCGATCATACAGACTTGCATAGGGACCATGCTAGCAACTCGAAGTGTTTGGAGTTCCAAATTAACGAGGGTTTAATTAGCGAGCTCTTACTCTTTGTATTACTGGCGTTACTTATTGGCCTTCCACCAGCAAAAACATAAGCAGGCGAAAGAAAAGTCGTGTTTTGCGGTGTGTTGTGTCCTTTTTTTGTGTGTTTTATACTACCATGAGTACATAATGCTTGCTAGGGCACTTAGGCAGGCTAAAATTTGCTCACAATTTATTGTTAGTTTCCTGCAATCACTGTTTCCACAAGTGTTCCTTTCACATGCACTAATAATCCTCACTTTTCTTCCCAGGAGTTTGAATGAAGCCTTACTGGTGAATGAAAGGTGCCACATTTATAACTCGTAAACGAAAACCTGCGCCACCGAATTGTGTTTCACAGGAAATGGGCAATAAGTTGTTGGTAGGTGTAAATTTTGTCCGCAAAGTGCAGTCAGCGATAGGTAAAGACCTGTCTTTCCAACATACTGAGTGTGATTTGTACCTGCATTTATTAGTTTGCACCAAACTGGTCAGTTTTCTTCAAAGGCCAGAACTGTGTATCTGTAAGCAGGCAGTTTGTGTGAAGGCGGTTTGGCCATTATTATGCCCTGCTTTTGCAAATGGCAGAAAGGTTATTCTAAGGGAGTGGGCATACATCAAAGAGCAAAACACTGAGATTTTGAAGATGCTTGAACAATAGAGCGACATCCCTGATTGTGAATTTCCAGTGACGTTTCCAGTGGTACATTATGAAGACTTGGAAGACTTCGATCAAAGGATCAAAAATAACAAAGACCTCCGGTGTGCATTGGTAAATAGTTGCAAGTCGGACTATTAAGGCAGTTGTACTAATAGAGCTTGTTTGCAGGTGAAACGGCTAACAAGTCTAGGTGGTGCAACAGTTGCCCATGCTGTGAGGTCACAGCTGCGCTACTTGCTTTCAGATTCGTTGGCTGCACCATTTAGTTACTGTGGACAAAAAGCCAAAGCGAGCTTTAATAGCCTTGAGCTATGCAGCACAATCAGAGGTACATTATGCTTTTCAGCACGTTCTGCAGTTCTGTCTGGGATGTTTTAGATGAACATGATGTAATTTAACCCCGAGTATATATGTTTGAACAGTAGTGCCAACATTAGTCATGTCACTTTCGGTACAGATGCAGTGAAAGCCAACGCCAGGACTAAAAGTGCTGCAGACGGTGAGATCAAAATTTCCATCATAGTCTGGTTGAAAAATGCAATTGCACGACGCACAAAATATAGTAATATTTATATTCACTGAAATTTCACACATTATGCCTTGCTATGACCTCAAAGTTCTGCAATACTCTGAAAAGAGCAGATGTTTTTTGTCAGTATAACCAAGCTGTATGCATAATTATCATCTGCCTGATTATGTCCACTGCAGGACGAAGGCTTCTCTCATGTATCTTCAATTAACCCTGCCCTGTGCCAGCCGTGCCCACCCTAATCCCCAAAAACTTCTTTACCTCATCCACTTGCCTAACTTTCTGCCAGCCCCTGCTCCACTTGCCTTCTCTTGGAATCCACTCCGTTACCCTTAAGGACTATCAGTTTTCTTGCCTTCGCAGTACATGCCCTGCCCAAGCCCGTTTGTTCCTCTTGATTTCGACTAGGATGTCTTGAACCCATGTTTGATCCCCGACTCACTCTACCCTCTTCCTGTCCCTTAAGGTTACACCTGTCATTTTTCTTTCCATAGCTCGCTGCGCAGTCCGTAACTTAGGCTAAGTCCTTTTCAATAACCTCCATGTTTCTGCCCCATAGGTGAGAACCGGTAAGATACAGTTCTTATGCTCTTTTCGTTTGAAGGATATTGGTACACTGCCTTTCATTGTCTCAGAGAACCTGCCAGATGCACTTCACCCCATTCTTACCCTTCAAGTTATTTCCCTCTAATTATTCATATCTGCGGTCACTACCTGCCATAAGTACTCATTCCCTTACCACTTCCAGCATCTCACTACTAATTGTAAACTGTTGTTCCCTTCAGGGACTGTGGAGCATAACCAAACTGTATGCATAATTATCATCTGCCTGATTATGTCCACTGCAGGACGAAGGCTTCTCTCATGTATCTTCAATTAACCCTGCCCTGTGCCAGCCGTGCCCACCCTAATTCCCAAAAACGTCTTTACCTCATCCACTTACCTAACTTTCTGCCAGCCCCTGCTCCACTTGCCTTCTCTTGGAATCCACTCCGTTACCCTTAAGGACTATCAGTTTTCTTGCCTTCGCATTACATGCCCTGCCCAAGCCCGTTTCTTCCTCTTGATTTCGACTAGGATGTCTTGAACCCATGTTTGATCCCCGACTCACTCTACCCTCTTCCTGTCTCTTAAGGTTACACCTGTCATTTTTCTTTCCATAGCTCGCTGCGCAGTCCGTAACTTAGGCTAAGTCCTTTTCAATAACCTCCATGTTTCTGCCCCATAGGTGAGAACCGGTAAGATACAGTTCTTATGCTCTTTTCGTTTGAAGGATATTGGTACACTGCCTTTCATTGTCTCAGAGAACCTGCCAGATGCACTTCACCCCATTCTTACCCTTCAAGTTATTTCCCTCTAATTATTCATATCTGCGGTCACTACCTGCCATAAATACTCATTTCCTTACTACTTCCAGCATCTCACTACTAATTGTAAACTGTTGTTCCCTTCAGGGACTGTGGAGCATTACTTTGGTTTTCTGCATATTAATTTTTAGACCAATTGTACTGCACTGCGTGTTTAACTCGTTGATCATGCAGAAAAAATCTTGATAGCACAGCAGTGGTGCCAGTCTAATGATCTTGCTGTTTTATTAAATAAGGTTAGTCAGTAACCTAGCTATTTCTTGATTCTATTTTTTGATTTCTTTATATTTACTGTGCAGTTGCAAAGGACATCGGTGATGCAATGGTCCTTGCCCCGAGGACTTCTCACCAAACAAACAGAGGCGCAAGAGTGAGCGTGTTTTTTTTTAAATTTTTTTGCCAGGTATCAGCTTGTATAAATGTTAGATGTTTTGTTGTACTGCTAGTATATGCAGCTGACCTGTGGCTTTTATGTTATTTTTATGAGCTTTTTGTCTGCTGTACCATGAGTGCATCAGCGTTTCCCATTTTATCTATTGCGCCAGTAATACAAATCAGTTTTCTTGTATATACCATTTAAATGTGCACTGCCTTTATGTTTCAGCCCAAAAAGCCTTTTTTTTGCAGAGCATCAAATGATGCTTGTATTAATTATTGGATGTTTTTGTCTCTACCAGTCAATTATGTAGCTGATGTGTTGTAGCTTGTACCTTTTTAATGCGCTCTTCCATTAGTTCTTTTTCCCATTCATCCAACTGCATGATGCAGTTTTCTTCTTTCAAACGTGCTCATGTTTCTGCCTGCTGCGGTGTTGCTGTTTATGTACTGCATCAGCAATCCACACTGGTTGCTTCTGTGGGACCATTTAGATGTACACTTCCTCTAATGCCATGCTATTTGCTAAGTCAGACCCTGTGTAACATTAATTTGGAATCGTTTCTTGCTACACTTTTTTTGGCTGCACTACGCCGCTTGGTGACATTGCTGTATATTTCTTTGACCTGCTTTTACGATGCAACTTTGAATGTTTGTAGCCGGTATGCTGCTGTACTTTTTTGATTTTTTGAATATAATAAAGATTTGTTTTGAAATTGTTGCTTTGTTTACATGGAGCATGAGCAGCGGACGCCATCAAGATTCAGTGTTAGCTTGATGTGGGATGGCATCGCAACCTTTAGCACTGAACTGAACAAAATTTGCTGATGCGTGTAAATTGACTCAATAAGTATTGTAGACGTCAGAAATGCAGACCAAAAGTACCTAAATGGCGGACAGTGCTGTCTTATACACGTCCTAAATACAACTTTTAAACTGCCTGCATTTCGATTGGTGGTGCCATGACGTTATAAATACAAATTCTAGACTTCCAGCATTCCGACTAGTAACGTCTTGTAAACGTCTTGAATGCGCATCCTCAACTATTTACGATTGGATTGGAAAGGTCGTGCAATATACCTTATTTCTAGACGAGTTTTTTCACAATGCCTAGAAGACTCATTTTGCAACGTCTTTTGACCCGGACATTAGACGAGCTATATGACTGATTTAAGATGTTAGCCAGCCGAAAATGCATTTTCCCTCACGTTTCCCAGCCATTTGTTTCGTTTCGGATAGTCGCGCTAAAGATATCTTCCATCTTCGTTTGTGCTACCAGGGAGCCACCGCTGTAGGGTTCGAACCCGGGAACTCATTCAAGGCAGGTTTTCAGATCATTCCTTTCAAGTTTTAAACCACCCGAATACCTTTTGGGGGTGGCCCCACCTGAATTGACTTGGTGGATAGGCCCCGCTAACCGTCGTTGGGCTGCTGATTCAGAATCTTGGGGTAGTGATCACAACCGAATTTTTAAAGCGAAAGCTTTCCTGGCCGCGAACTTGCGATTTCGCCGTGGCCGCACTCCGAGGAGGCACATGACGTCACAACGCGCGCCTCGCCGCGGATATTTCTCTCGCTCTCTCTTGCTCCTTAGTCACAACTGCGCATGTGCCATAGTAGCACCGAGCCACAGGTGCACCGCCGCTGCGCAGCGCCGCGGCTTTCCTCAAAACGCCACTTTTAAATTTCAGTTTTCTCTTTTTCTTTCCCTCCCTCCTTTATCCCTTCCTTTACGGCGCGGTTCGGGTGTCCACCGAAATATGTGAAACGGTTACTGTGCTTTGCGTCACACCGCGCAGCTCGCGCCGCCGCCGTTTGGTATGACGTCACACCACTTTCCTCGTCAATGCGCTCGCCTCCGCTCGCTTCGCCAGCTGCCTCACATACCTAATAACATGTAGGAGGATTGAAAAGGAGAGCTCACGTGCGCCACAACCACAGTTGTGTCGATTTTAATGCGAAAATAACATATATAGCTAGACAACCAGACTAACCTGGACTTGCAATCAAGATAACCATATGCAAGGCTAACCACGCTATGCCTTAGCTTTCGCTAAGTATATCCTGGCATAGCCGAGCTAAGCCACTGGCAATTTTTTTTTATCTCCCTCACTCCTTCGCGTCTAGAGAAAATACGCCGCAGCGTACGCAAGCCAGCGCCTGGCCATGACGAGCTGCAGTTATGCCGCCTTCTGCCAGACCCCATGAAGTGATGGCAGCGCCCTCGCCAATGGGAACTTGCGTTCCGTCATCCGCGCCCTAAGTGATACGCGTGGAACTCGACGGGCAGGTCACCACTCTCGCCCATCCCACCTTTAATATCGCGCTTGCTGCGCCTGACTTGCGTAGCGTCATCAATGATGAGCTGGCCGTTTTCACTTGTGCCGTGGCCTCGCCACCCCTCACACACCTTCTCGCCCGCCCACGTATGCCGACATTGCCTCGAGGCCACCCGCCCCGCAGTCCCTCCGTCTTGTCCAACGCCTGTCTGTGGTCACGTGGCTGCCGTGGCTCCGTGTCCCCCAGCAACACCTGGCGTACTTCCCGCCTTGTCTGTTTTACTAATGCGGGATCCGCGGTTATAATCCCCGCGTCTGTCGCCGGCGACAGCAAGATGAACGACGCGGTTATGCTTCCTTCGAACGTGCCCGTTTGCGCCTGATACTTCTACCACGCTGCTCTCCGAATTTTCCCGTCGCTCTCCCTCACCTCTATACTCCCAGGATGCAACGCGGCCCTCCCGTTCTACTCGCCGCCGTTCCCTTTCCCCTTTTCGCCGCTCAGCAACTCTTCGTCCCGCCTCGCAGCCGTTCGCCCCTAGCCCGGAAAACTAAACGACGCAGTTTTTGGAGGGAAAGCTGCTTGCCTTGCGAACTATAAAATTCCTCCCGACCGCCCGTCGAATAATTTACCAGTGTGTGTTGAAGGGGTGTCGACTCAAGCTCTCATCGACACGGGCGCCGTTTTCTCCGTCATTCACCTTGGCCTAGCTGTGCTCCCGCCTGCGCAAAGTCACGACTTCATACACCGGTTCGCCTCCTTGTGGAGCCAACGGCACGCTCATCCACCCCGCTGGCCAATGCACTGCGCGCGTTTTCATCGATAACCAGCGCTATCATATTGAATTTGTTCTCCTCACATCCTGCGTTCCAGCGTTGTCTGCCCATCCTGCGTGACCTTTTGTCCTGTTCTTACAGGTTAGTAAACAACAAAAATGTTTTAGAAGTGATGATAGGTTCATTATTGTTCTGCCGTGCCCCACAGTGTGTGTTGATCTTGTACTGGAATGTATCTCATTGTTGTTGATACTTGCTGGTGATGTTGAGCAAAATCCTGGGCCTGATACTGTCGAAAAAATGTTCAGTGAGCTCTTGAAAGGACAGAAAGCGCTCATTGAGGATATGAGGCAAGTTAAAGAAAACCAGAGTTTGCTTTCCCAGCAATTTGATAAAGTGAATGAGAAGATGCTAGAAATTGAGAGCAATTTATTGAATGTGCGCAAAAAAGAAGAAAAACTAGAAGCATTGGTGCATGACCTGGGAGTAACTATCCGTTCACAGCAACAGAAAATAGTCGAGATGGAAGACCGAGGCCGACGAAATAATCTTCTCGTATTCGGAATATCGGAAACTGATAGTGAAACTAGCGTCGAACTTAAGAAGAAAGTATTGGACGATGTGTTCCACGAACGCCTTGGTGTCAGAGTTAACACGGTAGAACGGATACACAGGCTCGGAAAGAGGGGTGTGGACAAGGTGCGCCCAGTGATCGTTCGTTTCTTCGACTACAATGAAAAAATGAATTTATTTAGGAACTGCAAGAAACTAAAGGGCAGCAATACTTCTTTATCACATGATTATTCCCAGGCGACTTTACATAAGCGTAAGAAACTGTGGGCAAGTGCACAGCATGAGAAGGACAATGGCGCAAAGATTCGGCTCGAGCATGACAGGCTTTTTATTGATAAAGAGGAATTTGTCTGGGATGACGACAACCACTGCCGCGTGAGGGTAGAACGCACGCTTGCTACTGTTAATAAAAACGAATGACAGTTTGGGACAAAAGAAAGAAATTTTACATTGATAAATTTGAATGCACGCAGTCTCCTGAATAAAACTACTGAGCTAGAACACATTATCATGCTTTACCAGCCAGATGTCATTGCAGTAACAGAAACATGGTTGCGTCCTGAAATAACTGATAGTGAGATAGTACCACCTACGTATCGAATGATACGTAAGGATCGTGACACGCGCGGTGGTGGTGTGGCGCTTATTTTTAAAGAAGGAATCGAATTTGTTCTTATGAAGGATTGCCCTAACACGGAGAGCATCTGGTGCCGGATAAAAGTTGGTGTTTCTTCTTGTGTTATTGCCGCAGTATATCGACCCCCCAGTGCCCCTATTACATTTCTTGAATCGTTACAAGAATACGTTTCAAATAATGTACCTAGAAACGCAAGTGTGATCATTGCCGGTGATTTCAATTTGCCTAGTATATCTTGGGAGTCACTTGATGCAGGCACAACTGATGCTAAACACTGTGAGGTCATGTTAGACATTGCTTTTAATAATGATCTCACGCAAATTGTCAAACGCACAACAAGGATTGGAGCAAGTACGGAATCAATACTGGACTTGGTTTTTGTAAACAGCAAAATAACTGAATATGATGTGTCCGTTAAGGAAGGGCTTTCTGACCATAACCTTGTTTTAGTTTCTTTCAAACGGCTTAGACCACCGGAAAAAACGAAAAGGCTAACTATTTCTGTTAACGATTTTTCGAATGCTGATGATGTCAGCATCATAGACTACTTGGAAATGACCTTGGATTCTTACCACGGGGAGGATGACGTCAACACTTTGTGGGAGAGGTTTAAAAATATAATCAGGTACTGCCTGCAAAAGTTTGTTCCGCAACGTCAAAAAACGATAAAGAAACGTAACCCTTGGATAAATCGTGAGATAATCCAGCTAAAGCGAAGGATAAAGCGGAGAAAACGCAACAGAGTAAGGAATCAAAATGAAATTTCGCACCTATCTTCGATACTTAAAGAGAAGTTATTGACAGCAAAAGATAGGTATTTTTCCGAAAAGCTCACCCAATTTATGAAAACCTCCCCACAGCGTTTTTGGCGTCACCTTTCACCCTCGAGGGAAAAAATGGAGTTTCTTACAGTGGATGGTTGTGTTGTTACTGATAAATCAGAAATCGCTAACAGATGTAATGCCTATTTTCATTCTGTATTTAGCCCTTCTAACTCTATGCCCCAGAATTCAATAAGCGGATTATGCTCCAAACCGTCTGACACACCCGCTATTACATTGTCCCATGAAGGAATATTTTCCCTCCTCCTTAATTTAGATACAAAAAAGTCTTCCGGTCCTGATTCTATTCCTAATGAGTTCCTAAGAAGATACGCGGAATGGATCGCAAAATATTTAATTATCATATTCAATGCATCACTGAAGCAACATTCCTTGCCAAATGACTGGCTGCAGGCTAGGATAGTTCCAGTACACAAATCTGGAAGCAAGCACGTTCCCGACAATTACAGACCTATTTCTATCACCTGCTCCTGTTGCAAGATGCTTGAGCACGTCGTGGCAAACTGCTTATCCAAATATCTTGAGGACACGAACAAACTAAATCCCAATCAACATGGTTTCAGGCGGAAGCTCTCTACTGTTACCCAACTTGTTGAAACACTGCATGATTTTTCAAAAGCCTTCAACAACAGAGACCAAGTGGATGCAGTTTGCCTAGACATGTCTAAAGCATTCGACCGTGTACCCCATGATGAACTTCTTAACAGGCTCATTGACTTAGGCATAAACACAGATATTGTGTACTGGATTAAAGCTTACCTTACTAATAGAACCCAGTATGTGGAGGTAGACGGTGCGAAATCTGACGTCCTGGGTGTACCCTCAGGTGTCCCTCAGGGGTCTGTGCTGGGGCCCATATTATTTTTATGCTATGTTAACAACATCGCAGTCTCACTTCCTCCTCAAATAACAGTCCGGCTATTTGCGGATGACTGTTTAATATACTCAATCATATCAAAGCCAGAAGACCAGCTCACATTAAATTTGGCGTTGAACTCCATTAATCAATGGTGCGCAGCTTCTAGAATGAAAATTAATTATACGAAAACATCATATATTACACTGACAAACAAAACCAAAAATATTTTTTCATTTGGTTATGAAATAGATGGGCGGAATATAACATGTGTCAACTCCTTTAAGTATTTAGGTGTCACTATATCATCTAATCTAAGTTGGAATTTACATATTGACAACATATGTTCAAAAGCTGAAACTAAGTTGTGGTACCTTAGAAGAAAACTGAAACTTGCATCCACAAAAGCAAAACTAACTGCCTATCTCGCGCTGGTACGTCCGACACTGGAATATGCAAGCGTCATATGGGATCCGTATCAGTCAAATCAAACGTATAAGATTGAAAAAGTTCAAAGAAGGGCCGCCAGGTTCATTCTGTCAAAATATAGATATACTGATTCCGTGACTGACATGCTGCAAGAATTACAACTTCCTTCACTGTCGAAACGAAGGAAGATCGCCAGGCTAAAATTTCTTTATCTTTTGCGCAATAATCACTTCAACTTAAACACAAGCTGCTATTTGCAACAGCGTTCGTGTCGCCCTGTAAGAAGCTCCCACAGTTACCAGATTACACCCATGATGGCCCGTATTAACTGTTTTAAATACTCCTTTTTCCCCAGAACAATAACAGAGTGGAATTCCCTGCCTCAGACCTTTCTGCAAATAGACAATCTCCCCCAATTTGAAAATTGCTTGTACCGTCACTTACCTGAATAGACATCCTTGTAATTTTGTTTTTCTTCTCATACGTTTTGTTTCCCTACTGCTATTTTATGGTTGTAAGCTAAAATATTTACCCGCTAGCGTTTGTGCTTTAGGTCTGTATCTGCAGTGCAGGACAGCTGTGTTGCGATGACTGTCGTTTTCAATTTGACTATTTTGAATTGTGCACTGTTCATACTTGTGGCTGTGTGACATAACTTACATATGTATCTGTTTTCACCCTGTAACGGCCTACGGCTGACAGTATCAATAAATAAATAAATAAATAAATAAAGTTGATGCCCACGCTGGATTAGGCGGTAGGTTGAGAGCAGTGAACCCAGGTGAACTCGCAATGAGCTTTAGCAAAACTCCAAACTTTTACCGTTCATCATGAAGCTAATTAGATATTTGGAATTCTCTAGATGAGTAGAACACGTTGGAGATCAATATTAACTAATTAAGTTAATATTTAGTTATGGTTAGCTTGAAATTTAATGGCTTGTAATCATTTACCGAAGACATTATAGTCTAACTAATGGCATATTCGAAACGGGCTAGATTATTAGAACATGTTAGACACCAATATCGCCTAATTAGGTTAATATTTAGTTATGGTTAGGTTTAACATCGAGGATGTCCCGTCGGCATTCGGCAGCTCACAAGGTGGTACGCGCCAGCTCGCCGTGAGGTGTGAAAAAGTAGTCTAATCGCGGGGTAGTACATCGCATGTACGATAGATTGCGCTACCAAACCGCTAACGCTCGTTATTTCAACGTCTTCCAGACGGTGGAGGCATATTTTTTTTTAGGAAAGGAAATGGCACAGTAACTGTGAGATATCTATCGGTGGACACCTGAACCGCGCCTTAAAAGGGCCATGACATGGTCGTTCTTCATATTGCAGTTTTCTGCCGCAGTAACTAATGCAAGAGCTTATTATTCAGTTTCCGAAATTTGGCTGCCCTGGACGCGCTGTATATTCCAAAACATACGATCGAAATTGGGACCGGGAGACTTCTCCCACCGGCAGCGACCGCCATATTGAAAGCTCTAGTGACGTCACTAGGGCATGCACGGAGGAACGTTGTCTGCTCTCGTAGCTGCAATATGCGCAGCGAGGTCTCATTCACCCCTGTACTTTCGCGGGCGATCGAAGTACTAGTCGTCCCCCATATTTGAATGTCTGGTACCGCAAAAGCGAGAATAGCAGTAATGTTTCATCGCTATAGGTAGAGTCCGGTCACACTATAGGCCGATGCGACGGCGATCGACGGTCGGTGGGCTGATCGGTACGCAAATGCCGTCGCTGACGCACTGGTCTGTCACGCTTGACCGACGATGGCGCCAGCACGATCAACGATCGCGTATCACAGTAATGTTAAAGAGTCCGCTTAGTGGGAACCAGAAGAGAGTGGTAGGGGACTAGTAGGTATGACATTCTATAAACTTAAGAATTTAAAACTTATTGGTCCTCATACTAGCCACGGCGACATACGCGTTGTGCGTGCACCAGCGAAGATGTGCTTTCATTCGGTGCCTCCGCATAGAACCGATCGGCGAGGCAAGTGACACGGGCAGAAAACGCCGCACGACGGTGCCGCTCGCCGCCGTCACCTGGGCTTGTGCGACCGAGCGAACGCTTTACGCTCGGCGAGGCGTCGACGGCCGGAAAAACTGCGCGTGTGTACCTTATCCGTATCTAAAAAAGTGAAACAAGCGACTACACATCTTATCTTCACACTTTGTTACTAATCAGTGAGGAACTTTTGCCATATCCTTGAATTTCGGTTGACGGTGAGCTGCCGGCCCCTTTCGTGACGAGGCCTAGCGAGTACGCAGGATTCGTGTGTGCAATTGCGGCGATGGCGGAGAGCGAATTCACAAGTTTTAGCTCCTGAAACTAGCTGTCGAGCGTAGTATTGGCTACAGTGCCCTCAAAGCGACGACTGCCTACATCGCAGGACGCGATGTAGAATAATGGGGAAGTGCCGATATATGTGACCCTGTCTGCATTGCATACATGTGCAGAAGGCAGCCGGCAGCAGCTGTCGGTGTCGACTGTGGGCAACAAATCTGGTTGTTTTCATTAATTCAAGTAATGTCCCAACGTACCTTTAGCTAAACCAATCTAAAATGAAATTTTGGTGACATAAGAGAAAGCAGATATAGCGGAAAGCACCGGTATCCTACGCGAAGCGTTTCCCGAGCAGGCGATATAGCATCATCGGCGCTTATTGCAGTGTTATCATGGTGTATAATTGAGTAAAAGAGCAATTTGTGAGCAAGAGTACGTAATATTTAAGGTAAAGATAACCCACCTGGCGTGTTATGCCACGCAAAGGAGCAGTACTGTTTGTGCACAGTCATGTAAACAACCCCTGCGCGGGGACGTTGTCGTAAACGTCGCTCTCCTGGGGCACATTGCGCACGCACAACAAAATGCTGTACTACTGTTTCAAAGCACTCATTTAGACGGCGGCGACTGTTCATCGGTGCGTACAGTGATAGCATTGGAGCCACGTAGGGTTTTGCAAGCGGCTTGGTTCCTGCAAAAAAGTTCTATGAGTCGAAGGCAATGTATGCTCGACTTACAAACGCGTACATGCAGCCCGGAAGTCGTCGCACTCGGCACTTTTCTCTGCTTCTTCGTGCCTCAAGGTTACTGTAATGCAGCTTTTGATAATTTGAATTTAATTACCGAGCGATGAATAGCGGACAAGAACTTCGTAGCTAGCTACTAAACACCGCGGCTTTCACGGCGCACATGAGCAAAAGCATGCACAGCACGTGCCGCTTTTCACATACGGGAGCACTTGACTGCTCAAAAAAGACCACACTCATAACATACAAACAGCATGCTTCTAAGCGTAAATAATGAAGTAGCTAGGGCTCCATCGATTTCTGTTTCCTCACCAATCGAAAAGTGGGCACCACGAGCAAGTCCGCTTTCCCAAGGATCACTCAGCTCGCGTACTAAGTTGAAGGTTTCCCAAAAGAGAACACGGAAAATGGAATTTATTTCGCTAGGCTAAAAGAAAAAAACCTTTTCGAGTGACCGCTGTCTACGGTATGCATGCAAGCACCTGAACAGCTTGCAGCAGACGACGCGTGGCGTGTATGCTCTCGTGACGTCAGCGATCAGAGGCTGTCAGACCAGCAAGCAGTTCGCAAAAGAAACGAAAAAAAATTCGCTTTAAAAGTATGTACCGCATAGAATCAACTGACAATTGGAGAAATTGTAATTTAACCTGTTGGGAATTAATGGCCATAAGCAGGGTATGTGTGAAAATAGGCTGTCATGGCCCCTTTAAAGCGATTCGCCGATTGTCTGATGTCAGCCAGACTGGTATTATATTATACCACAAAAGCCATACTTGCAGGCAAAAACGCAGCGTGCCTACACAGCCCTAAGTGATGCTGCCTTCGAATCCAACTCGCCTGCGCGAATATCTCAAAACGCGCATGTCTCTTCTGTTAGAAAGATTTTTTTGATGCCCGGAGAGTAGCACAGTACTTTTTCAACTTGTTCGCCAGACGGAATTACCTGGCGGAGCGCTGTATTGGCTTCCTTCTCCACTTTTAGTTGGCAGCAGACTAATGAAACGAAAACGAGAAAGCAGAAGGTATACAGGCGAACTATGTTCAGTCTCAACTTCTGGACCAGTACACCGTACTTAGTTGCCAAGTGCAAAAAGTAGTATGACGGAATGCATGACGCGAAGCAGCTTTTTAACATGACAAGCGCTCTGTTGTGCTCCCTGTTTTCGCCAAGCCGCTTCACTCCGGAATACGCGGAATATTAATCGAAGTTTTAGAGATAGTTTGAATAGGGCATGCAGATGCAATCTCTCTGTTCTTTGGAACTTTTTCAAGTGCGCAGCGAACTTAAATGTTTTATTCGGCTTGATGAAATAGGCATTTATGGTAGCCGCGTGAAGTTTTCCTTAACTGGCATTGTCCGCAAGAATGCTTCTTGTTCTTTTGCCTTTATTAAACAAGGTGCAAAAGCGCATACATATATACGTTCTCCTTGAGCTTCCAGCGAAATCAGCGTTGCTCTGCAGAACTAAATATTTTACGTCATATTTTCTTATAATAATAATTGGTTTTTTGAGGAAAGGAAAATGCACAGTATCTGTCTCACATATCGGTTGACACCTGAACCGCGCCGTAAGGAAAGGGATAAAGGAGGGAGTAAAAGAAGAAGGGGAGAAAGGAGCCGTAGTGGAGGGCTCCGGAACAATTTCGACCACCTGGGGATCTTTAACGTGCACCGACATCGCACAGCACACGGGCGCCTTAGCGTTTTTCCTCCATAAAAATGCAGCCGCCGCGGTCGGGTTCGAACCCGGGAACTCCGGATCAGTATCATAATTTTCTCATAATTTTAGAATTTGCATTCAAGTGCGTGCCTTATTCTGCTTAATCAGAGTGGATTTTAGTGCAGTAGTTGCTGTTTTCGCCAGATTCTGGTCCACCTGCAATAGTAAAATCAAGGTAATCTGCGAAATAACATTGCATGACGTTGCCCATACCCTAGTGACGTTTAATCGGTGTCTACAACTGGTTTATAAAAGATGCTTGTTCAAGTTCGTGAAAAGGAAAATAAAGAAAAAAAAACTAAGCGTCGTACGTACTATACTATCACAAGTGCTGCTTCAAACATCGCGCTTAGTGGCTCCTATGAACGCTGAAGACAGCTGGCACACCTGTATTGTTTTGCGCGAAGAAATGCCTCACACGTAGTGCGGGTGAATGGAATCTGAAAAGGGCCCCTTGCATTCAACTTACGATCACAGGAACGATAAATATCATGTAGAAACTTATCAAGGGAGCCCGACAGAACGCGAACAAGTTGCAGGCGTTGCTTCTTGCACTGTTCGCCGCGCGACTGAAAAGCAATCATGTGGATTAAGAGATGCAAACTACCACATTTTGATGCAGAAATGCAATACTAGCCGCGCAGCCGATTCGTCGCCAAAATTGTACCGCTCGATGCTCGCAGCCCATTGCTTTCGCATATCTAACAGCGATAAGCCTGTCGAAACTTATGCTGCTGCATTTCTTCAGTATATGTTGTGCCTCGACCAGCCACACCACAACTCGACAGGATATCGCGAAACGCGAATCCAAGGTGAATGGTATGCCTTTTGCCTAACAGCGAAAGCCACTGCTGATGCCAGCGCCACCGCATCTCATTGACGTCGCGGTAGTCGCGGCGTGACGCTTCTCTGTAGATCGAAAAGAACAAATACCTTTCTTACAAACTGAGCATAGCAGAGAAGTAAATGTTTTTAATTGTTTTTCAAAGGAATCAAAAATCACGACAAGCGCAAGAAGGAAAATTACATATACAATTCTCTTTGCAATGCATGGTTAGCATGGTTACGCAACTTAATTCTGCAGTGAAGCTTCTCCCACATTCAGGGCCGCCGCACACAATTTCTCCACGACACAAATGTAGTCCAACATTTTCTCTTATCTAAGCAAGAAACTAATCACACGAAAAAAGTTAGAAGCTCTATGATCTTGACACCTGGGTTGTTTAATATAGTGAGACATTAAGCTGATTTTGTTTAGTTTTGTGATTGGACAGCAGAGTGATACAGGATGCCGTGCACCATGGCTCAGTGTTAACAACTGCAGTTTATGTTGTATCCTACTATAACATCTTATAGTTGTATCCCACTATAATATACAGTGTCAGACAATGTACTGTGAAAGCGTTCGATGAGACCGTTGGTTGGAAAATGATAGCTAGAAGATGTTTTGTGGATAGTGTTGATGGCGTGGAGGACCTCTTCAAGCACATGGGACAAAAATGTTTTCCCACGGTCGTTAATCAGGATACGAGTAGCACCATGAAGCAACACTATTGCGCGCAAGAAAAAGTCGGCGACTTCAGAAGTGGCACCGCTGTGAAGCGGAGTTGTTTCAGCATACCGTGTCAGGTGATGCAATGGCGGTGACAACCCAGTGGTTGCCGGCCGGCGAAGGGGGAAGGGGAGCAAACAAGTCGATGGCGACGATGTCAAAAGGCACGGATAGGCAAGGAAGAGGCTGTAGGGGGCCGGCAGGAGCAGATGTTGACCGTTTGCGACGCTGGCAAGACACGCAGGAGGATATGTATTTGGCGACACTAGTATTGAGAGCCCAGACCAGAAGTAGCGGCTCTTGGTACGGTCATACTTCCTCAGATGACCTAAATGACCGGCAAAGGCGTCGTCGTGGTAAGCCTCCAAAACTTTAAGACGAAGGGAGCGAGGCGCAACGGGAACTCGCCGGTCACCTGTAGGGTGGTAGGTGTAGCGGTAGAGTGTGCCGTGCTGAAATCAGCCGGCGAAGCTGCTGGCGCGAGTGACTGATGGGAGCCGCCGACTGACCCCGGGGACGAGCGATGATTGTGCGGCAGTATGAATCAGGCAGCTGATGGGAGGGAAAATCGGCGTGGACGTCGAGTGGTGCAACAACAACGAGTACAAAATCCAGAGGGAGCTCAGACGCCTAATGTGAAGGGCACGTTGTTGAAGGGGCCGCAGCGAGAGTCCGGGAATCGGGCAACTAGAGAGAGCGGCAGCGTCGAGGTGTTTTCTCCCGGATTTGTAGCTCATAGTGAAGGCGCGCTAAGGATGTAGCACCCAGCGACCCAAACGCCCGGTCAAGTTCTTCAATGTCGGCAGCCAACAGAGCGCGTGTTGATCGGTGACAATGGTGAAGTGACGGCCGTACAAGTAGGGATGAAATTTCTGGATAACTCAAACAACGGTGAGACATTCTTGCTGTGTGATAGTGTAGTTACGCTCAGCTGCCCTAAGATAATGTCTGGCGTATGCAACAACCTGCTCTTGAGACGCATCGTTGCGTTGTAAGAGAACAGCGCAAAAGCCTTGTCCACTGACGTCGGTATGAAGAATGCTTCGCGCTGCTTCATCAAAATGGCGAAGCACAGGCGTTGAAGGGAGCGCCTGCTAGAGAACTTGGAAGGCCTCTTAATTCGCACTCCGTGGACCACAAATAAAGTGCCTCAGAAGTCAATAGGTTCTGGAGTAGGGATGCTATTGATGCGAAATTATGGATAAAACGGCGGAAGTAGGACGTTAAGCCCAGGAAGCTGCGAAGTTCTGTGAGGCGTTGGGGGCGAGGAAAACTGAGGACAGCGGCAATTTTTTCAGGATCGAGTCGAATTCCAGCATTACTAACAACGTGGCCGATTACTTTGATGGTCCTACCGGCTAAGTGGCACTTGGTATTTAATTGAAGACCGGCTTTCAGAAGGCACGTGAGAACTTCATTGAGACGGTGCAAGTGCTGAGAGAAATCGGACGAAAAGATTCAATTCAATTCAAGATGACAATATCGTCCAGATAGCAAAGGCGGTACTTCCATTTCATGCGCCTAGCACGGTGTCGATCATGCACTCAAATGTGGGCGGTGCATTGCACAGTCCGAAAGGCATCCATGCCCAGCTTTCTGGGACATCTACTACTTGCGCCATCTACCGGCAGTGGCGGCGACAGGGAGCGTAACTGAATGGGAAGAGGTACAAAAAAAATCGTAAAACGTGAACAAACGCACCTACAAAAATGCTTCGGGAATTTGTGTAATATACACTTAGCTGAGTAATGTGCCGAAGTTTCAGTCCTGTGCTATTAATACACGAGCTTCCCAGCGCGTTTGAGTATTATACGATGCTGCCTACGGGAGGGGGCCAAAGTTTTGTCATTTTTCCAGACGTTGAAACTGTATAGCACCGTAACAAGGATAGATATCAAAAATGCTTCCCGGTTTTAGGTACCCAAATATATGGTGTTTAAAATGGTGTGCAACGATCTGGCATAGCTTTGATCAAGAAGCTTCCTGAGGCCTTTTAATTGAAACCTGATATTGCCTAAAACGATGAAAGATGGCGCCCGGTAGCGAGCTACGCTGCAGAAATGGTTCGGACTGCTGAAGTTGCGTCCATTTCGACGCTTACCTTTTTATCGGGTGACTTTTGCCTTGCAGACAAGAACACATGTCAGAGCTCGAACCCAGTGTCTCGACCGGAGCTTTAAATAAAGAGGGTTGTTACGATGACCATGCATTAACGCAGCTACATAAAGTATTCGCGGCTGTTCATATATGCGTGTCGTGGAGCAACTTTGCAAATTGTCAGCCCTTTGCTATTATCTAAAAAGTTTATTGGGGCGTGTGATCATGATGTATTAGGGTATGAGAGCTAGCTCGCCTGAATTTGAGCTATCCTTGTTACTTTTAAAGAGCGTAGCGGCATTCAAACGGCCGACATCAAAAAGTATTCGCGGATATAAATGCTTAAGTTTATTCTTTTAATACTTATTTAAGAAAATTTGATATAGCTTTACTCAGAAACATTCTGAAGCTGTTCAGCTGTTGTCGGGCAGAACACCGAATTTGGAGTCTAGAAGCAAATAGCGTCTAGATAGACGTTCAGGTTGTTACTGTCACGTTCACCTGTAATGCTTTCAAATTAGTGACTCTGGCGTTGTCCGAATATGGTGACTCGAGTTTGCACTTAGAGTTCTAACCTGGGTTCAGAACCTTTTGTTTTGGTCAACTAATTTTAATAAATGTGCTCGTTTCTATAGAAAATATATTAGTATGAATGTATGAATGAAAAATTTCACGCATGATCACTATTCATACTTTTATTGCTGCAGCTATTGGCGACTTTTTTTGCTGTTCTTTCAATCTGACTTCTGCAATATGCATGCATGATGTATTGCCGGGATCCATCCTGTCTAACACAACTGAAAAAATGAGGCTTCGCTTTTGAGGTACGAAACTTCGCTTTTAAAGATACCGCAAGATACCGCCAACTTTTTTTCATTTTTGCAAACGAATTGGTGAATTTAATTATGTCCACTTCTGTGCTACGAAAAAGCGCTTTTACACGAACGTCATCAAGGAAGCAGTTCATAACGGTATATATAAATGGTAAATATGGTGGCTGTCGCAATTTGCGACGCTGCCAGCCGCTACGCTGCCAGTCGCTGCTACGCTGCTTCGTCGGCCGATTGTCATGATATCGCAGTTAATTCTCCCGCACCTCCCAGAGTGACATCGCAAGGAGCCGCCAGGTGCAAGAGGGTTAACCACGGATTAACAAGGTTAGTCGCGATGTCATATCAATCGTCTGAAGCGACTGTCTTGAGAGCCTCCTTTGAAGAACGTTTGCATCTGTCTTTTGAGGCTGGGCTCTAATCATTTTAAGCAATAAATTTTTCTATTTCACCAGTATAATAGATGAGTTGCGTTATCGCAAGCAGCTTGCTTTTAAGATTCATCTTCTTGAAAATGCTATGAAAACGTGTAAAAAATTGACCGACAATAGCAAGATCAAAGGATGTCAAGGGGTATAATATAGAGGGCGAAGAAAAATAAAAAACAACTAAGTGTCCTGCCCACGCCAGTACAAATACTACATTGAGACTGTTAAAAGAATGAAAACTAGAAGTGCCTCCCGTTAGGACGGCCAATAAAAATCAAGAGAAACACCCCACAAATACATTCAAAGAGAGAGAGAGGGGCGGGTGGGGGGGGGGGGGGGAAGTCTTGCACAGGGTGCCGTGTGATGTAAGGCCGGCTCAGGACCCAGCCGCTATGCCCACATTTCAGCGTACGCGAAATGCAACAACGCTCCGGCTGTTTACCCCCGGAGTGTCGAATTAGTTCGAAGCGCTCCAGTGCGCTGTCCCTCATAGCCCGTAATGGAACGAATTTGTATTATTTCATTGTAGCTTTTCCCAGTTGCCAGGTTACTCTGCCTGCAGCAGCTCTGATTCCTGTGGTCACGTGAAAAACTAATTATACTGCACTGAACAATACTATCGCTTACTTTGGAAGCAGCAGCGTTTGGTAAATCAAACCAAATACAATTGTAATAGAGAGGTAGAGCGCAACAAAAACAACCAGACGCTAGAAAGGAATGTATACCAATAAAATATGTCACGAATTGCGTTCTATATTACAAAGTTAATGAGAATATCAAATAGGCGGGGATGTCACTATAGCACTTAGCGGAAAGCACAATGTCAGCAAATTACCATGAATGAAGGGGAAGCCTTCGTAACGATAACACTCAAGGGAAGTGATCTGTTACGTTTACAGTAATATTCGAAGCACTGGAGGTTATATTTATTTTCTCCTTTGCACATTTGGGGAGGAAATCGAGCAAATGTAATAGGTCTATTTTAATGGCATCGCTGTCAATAAACTTGCACTTGTCACACTATCTGATAGCTGGTGCGGAAGGGGTTATAACTTCCCCGCAAAAAGGCAAGGACAAGGGCTATAGTGCCGATATAAAATATTTTATTATACACTTTTTATACAACATTTGGAAACAAATTGTGTACAGTCAGAATCACATAGCGTCATTACCTTGTGTTCCTGTTACATGTACAAACAGAACGATGCACTCCAAACGTAACGAATATGAATATAACTAAACACACTTCACAACAACATGGCCTACAAAAGAAGCAATACTTTGCGAAAAGAATAAAGAACAAGGCAAACTTTTAATCGGTTGCCAAACAAAATGAGTCAGAAAAGAAGGACATACAAATGAACATAAATGATGGCATTGAATGTGCGTAGTACTTACTGTCGTCACTTTTATCGAGTCTATTTGTGCGCATTGTGCACTTGATACCAGTATCGTATGATCTACGCCCTATACGCCCAATCAGTTCTCTTAAATTCGCTGCAACATTTTTTCCTGCTGCCCCGCAGAACTTAAAGGCGTGTGTGCATGTTCATTTTGAAAGCACCCCCCCCCCCCCAAGTACTTTTTCTAGCTGTACTGATTGCGTTATAAATCGGTTATCCATGGTTTGTTTACATAAAAGAATTTTCTTACGCAAAAGACAAGCCAAAAGATCATTTTAAAAGTGACAACGGCAATACTTACAAAACACACATATCACATTTATATTACACCGAAAAATTGCTCAGGGCATATATGGCAGGTAGTCACATAATACAAATACACTATTTTTAGTACACACCGAACACTCCTTTAGGGGCAGGTTACATAAGGAATCAGGAACAGTACTCTTCATCTTCAAGCAGTGATGCACTTTCTAAACTAGAGGTACAACACAGCACTATAAATATAGGAGGAAACACGCAAAACTAAAAGGCACATCTCACCACATAACTGTTATCTCCTCCTATGGCTACAATCATTGCTTTTCTCTTTCTTTCCTTACAAGGTTGCGGGGTTTTTATATTGATTTGACTTTCGTCGACATTCCCATAGCCCGAAGCTCCGTGCGCAATTCTCCTGCATCCATGTCGTCCACATTTTGTAGACAGTTTCCTTCGCTCACTTTTTCTTCTGCACAGCGTAGCCTCTTCGACCGTGTCTCTTGAATAAGTCCCTAAAACCAATACTCTTGGTCCCGCTTTTTATATGCACGGCTTAGTCTGATATTCTCACTCACGTCAAGCCTTTTCGCCAGCTTGAGAGCGTCAGCGGCTGCATTCCACTTGTTAGACTTTCTACGGTGTAGATGCTTTAGCACGTCGTTTTTTTTTCTCTAACCCTTGGCTTGAAAACCAACCAAGGCACTTGAACCTTTCGTGCTTTGCGGAAGCGTGGTGCGCGAGAATATGAATGTACGGCGTAACTCTATCGCCACCATAGCCATTGCAACCTCGGGCTCCTAATTCTAAGAACGTGTGAAAGAATTCTGCGGTTTCTCTTTCTATGCTGCGACCTTCAACATCATTTTCCAGGTGGTACAAAATTTTCCGCATAACCTTCCAAAGGAGCAAAGTTTTTTCCTCTGTTTGGGGGTGCAATTTCCCGGCCACTTTTTCAGGCAAAGCCTTCAGCAGGCGCTCACAATCACCCCGCGATACCGACGTGAATGTTTTCCCCTTGTTTCCTTCATTGGCTTCCCAGACGTGAAATTTAATCCCACAGTTATTTATGGCGTCAACGATGTCCTGAACGTGTATGGTCATACAACGTGGGTTGCGGACTTTTTCACGGTAATCTCTGTCTTCTGCTTCTGAAAGCAACCCATCTACAAGGCAGTTAACTATTCTTAACTTCATGTGCAATACATCAGGAATTATTAAATCAGAGTCGAAGTTAAAAATGGCAAGTTTTTCATCTCGTTCGCCTCTGCGCAGCAATCAGCTTTCTTGTTCTCAAGAGTGCGGATCAAAGGAGGCTCATTAAAGCTCCTGTTACTTGTCAGAACTGAGCACCTTGTCTGTGGGTTTGCTCGACAAAATGGACAAGGATAGTGTGATGCAGCAGACTGCAGACCCTGAACAACAAGCAAAAATTTCAAATCTGACCCTAGACAGATGCGAATCGGAATCTCGCGGTCCCCTACAGATATGCTACCCCTTCGTGCGACAACATTAATTTCTTTCATCAAATCCCGAAAAGCCTCTCTTATTTCAAAATAACCCTCCGAGATCTCCGCCACACCGAGAAGGCGATGAAGGTTATGGCTTTGTAGCTGCCGCATTTTGCAAATGATGACGAATGATAATGTTGTCCAGGTCGTGCGTCTACTCAAAACGCAGCCATCACCCTCTATTTTTACAAGGAGTGCCTTGGTGGAGATGTCTGTCACACTTATGCCTACATCTTTATCTAGCTCTTACGCAGCTAACGCCAAGTCTTCCTCAAATGAAACCTGAGCGCCAGGTGAGGTACCTGGTGTCTTGAAGACAGTTATCCTGCTATCTAGGTGCTCTCTGTAAGAATTTATTAGCCTTATGGTAGGCAGATTAGGGACGCTCGCGGAGAGGTGCTCCCAGAAAACGTTACTGACAAAATGTACGTCCAAGAGGGCTGCAATTTCTCGCAAGCTTTGTTTGTTTGGAGAAGAAAGAGCATTATAGTTAACTTGACCATTGCTGCAGAAACCTCTTTTTACACCGCAATTACAAATAATTTATCCATTTTCCTTGAATGTTGCTTTATGCAGCAGGCCTTTTAAGTCAGTTACGAGAAGCTGGCATACATCTAAGCCGTAGCTCTCCAGTACAGCCTCAAGTGCTTGCGCGATGGAATATCCAGCGGCATTAAGCTTCCTTCGGTCTGTTTTTTGCACCCCTCGCCGACGACCATTATGGATTTGTTCAGCAGCATTGTAGTTTTTTCGGATTTCAGCTTTTCATTCTCCTGCTCTAGGTTAAGAAGCTTAGCCTTATAGGCAGAGACGGTGTCTCTGAGCTCAATTATGGCCTTTTGTGAAATTGTTCCTACTCTTTCGAGTTCTTTTTGCAGAGCAGAAATTATGATGTTCTCTATGGATTCTCCGGTATTCGTTTCAGGTGGGCTAGATTGAGACTCGAAGTGAATCTTTATGAACCTTTTATTTTTTAAGAAGGACGCTTTCGCACGGCCTGTCAAATTCCTGTAGCGCCTATCCGCAATATTGCACAGTGACGTAAACCGGTCTTCAAAATATTTACCCATAATGGGAAGCCTTATTTTAGGGGGCAAAAATGATTGCACAGTTTCAAAGTATGTCTTTCGAAGAAGGTCCTTCTCGTGTGTTGTCTTTATAGCTGTCTCATTGGTCAACGTGAATGTGACACTGTAACTGTCAAAGGTAGCAGACAAGATTATATGGTTATCTGGCGTGGCTATTTCGTGGAGCTATAAACAACAAACTAAATAAAAACTAGGAAATTTGACGAACAAGAAGTCATAGCAGTGGAATAGAGACAGTAACACTCAGTGAGCTAAACAGGTGACACGTTGTACAAAACAAGCCAAAATAACGCGAAAACAAAATAAATAGAACAAAAGTAGCACTCCATGGGAATAAACACTTATCACTGTATTACGATGCGCCAGCAATTGTCTTTGTCACGATAAAAACCTGCAAGGTCTAAAGACGAAATCCGCAAGGAAACCTCTTGCAGGACTTTTGAAGTGTTACCCCACCCTTAATTCTTATTGGAAACTCAATCGCCACCGTGTTCCCAAATTTCGTTTCCCGTATCGACCATGCAGACGGAAGTTGGAGCCTGGAGAAGTCTTGTTCCTCACAGAGTAGCCATTTTTTTTTTCTAATGGTTGGCCTTTCCCGTGAAAAGCCCATCGATAAATGTCCTGGTCAAGTTTCACCTTCAGGAGACCGCTTGATCGACGGCAGTTGGACAGCTTTTTTTGAATTTCGTACACGATCTCTTCAGAGGCAGACTGGAGGCGTCGATTCGATGGTTTCCTTGGGGATGTGAACTCGCGCAGACAGGCCTCGTTGAGATTCCTCTTAGGCTCCAGGGTACAGTGCCATTTGGAGTACCCTTTACAATGGATCAGGTATCCTTTGCGCTAAATGAAAGACAAATGGAGACATTTTGTCAATACTTTAGGAAACGATTTCATTTATCTGAAGATAGCGGGAGGGGGGGGGGAGTTGAAACCAAAAGTAGGGAAACTGAAACTGAGTCTCAGGATTTTATTTGTTGTGGTACTTATTAGGCTTATAAGATCCGCAAGCGCACGTGCACCTTATTACGAGGAAAATTGGCATGTTATCTCTATGACACCAAAAAATGCTGCTGCTAATATGCAGGCGGCAGAGCGTCATCACGACAAACGCTAATAGAAATCGTCCTTGGCAATCGCGAGAAAGGCTAATACCTGTGCTACACGGGCACGTTCGAATGACACCTGAGTCGAATGACATTCGCAACTTGGAATGGCATTCGGACTCGACGGACTTCCGCGGCGCTACACGACACTTCCCAAACGCATTTCAAATTTCCTCAGCTCGTTTTCAGTGTACGATGACGACGGCGGCGGTGGTCACACTAGTGCGACAACGACACTATCACGGTCAACAGCAGCATATATGACTGTAGTGGGACAAGTTTTTGAGGCCAACGACACCGACGAATCCGACCGGCGGACTGTCAGCCTTCATGTCCTCGGCAGGCCGGCGGCTGAGCGAAAACACGCTGATGAGGCGACGGTGTGAATATATTCGCCCTTCTACCTTGTGCATATTGTTAATAAGCGAAAGGAATGGGTATATTTCACATGTGCACACTCGAACACTCAGCAGCTATAAGCGCTTGCCAAATTAATTTTAATCGACGGCGACTCCCCTTCCGCGACGACTAGGCCTAGCGAGTCCGCAGGGTTACGTCTTCGAATTCGGCGGTTGTGAAGAGCGAATTCACAAGTTTGAGCGAACGCAAATGATCGACGAGTGTAGTTTTGACGACAGTGACCTCAAATCAACTATTGCTCACATCGCAGGGCGCGCATACGATGAACGGGAAGCGCCGGTGTGACCCAAACCGCCGAGCACTGCTTTACGACCAGCAGCAGTCGTCGCCGTTGCTATTTTGTGGATAACAAGTTAAGCCTTTTCAATTACCGCGAACGGTCCCCAATCATACTTCTGAATAAAGCAGTTTAAAATAAACTACTGATCGCGTCGGACGAAGTCGGGACAATTAGCGACAAGCGCCGATCGTACACGATGTCAGTAGCCCAGCTGTCAAGTGCTTCTCAGGCGAGCGATCGCATCGGCGCTTCCTCCCACAGATTGTCGCAACGCCCAACAAGCCACGGGTACAACCAGTACAAAAAAGATGAGCTTATTTAATAGAACTAAAGCGCAGAATATGTTTTAAGTCATGCAAACGAGCGCTAGCTGTTCGTACGCAGCGATGTAAACAGTAGTATATGCGCGCAGGCGTCCTCATCGGCACACTGCTGGAGAAATTTCATGCTCACGCGGTAAATGATCTTTGGTGCACTGTTATCCTCAAGCACTTACGTAGACAGAACATGAGCTATTTGCTAAGCAACGAGCAGGAAAAAGCGAGCAGCAGGTATCAAAATGAGCAGCCACAGAGCCGAAAGCACTCGCGCGGCTGTGGGCGGGGCGAAGCGATGGCAGTGGCAACGCCTATTGGTCGGTTCGGGTTGCGTTCGCGTTTCGGCGGCATTCCAAAATCCGGAATGTCTTCGCCGAGCTCCGTCGTCTCGAATGTCATCCGAACCGAATGTCGTTGAGAAACTTCATGTAGCAGCGTAAGTTCGGCAGTCGAGTCGAATGACATTAGGTTGGAAGGCATTCGAAGCGCCCGTGTAGCAGGGGTATAATACTGAATTCGGTATACTAAGGTCGGTGCGACTTACTAATATCAAATACTAAATTGAACAACTATTTGCCGGTACTCTATATATACGCGAAAATGTTGTGACCCATAACAGAAGCGCAACAAACATTTTTATAACAACATTACAGAAAACGATATGTACATGAAGTTGTACATTTTTGTGAATGATACGATGTTGTCTTGCTCGGAACTAGTCCGGTGCAAAGTGGAGCAAGTGCATTTGAATATGGGAATGCAGTTTGCACCTCGTTCCTAAACTGAATGAAAACAGTCACAACTATTAGACTAAATGATGCGTGAGTGGAGTAAATATAAGTTACCCTCAATGTTGTTTTATTCCCTACCATATGCATACTGTCCTTAACAAGTCTGTGTGTTCGGTGATAGATGAATCATCCACACTTAAAGCAGATAATCTAATACAATGCGTAATTATTTTTTGTTCTTGCGTTGCCGTTAATTTAAATGGAGCGAGTTTTCCAGGGTACCTTTTTAACAATCTCTGAAAGACCATTACTTAGGTTTCAGACTTAATGCTGCAGATGGAATAAATGCACTTTATTTTTCTGATGAAGTATATGGCTGCACATACCAAAATCAAACCACAGTTAATGACTAAATGTACCCAGCAGTGCGTTACAAATATAAAAAAAGTTTTAATGTTACAATATTCAAACAAAAAAAGTTAAAAACACCGTTTTCGCGATGACTCTCGACGGAGTGGTACATCAGTTGCTTCTGGCAGAAAGGTGAGGCTGCAGTTGCTGGGTGTGAACGAATGGTGTTCAGCATCTCGATGGTACTGCATTTATAGTACGCCAGCGAACAACCTAGCATAAAAACAGCGTCAAGGAATCGGGATCACGTGCAAGGCTCACGTGCTTTCCCTTTTGTCCCAACACGCCTCCCGGAAACTAAACATCGCGAAAGAATTCCTTTTTTTTTTGGAATTTCGCTTTACCTTCCGACGAAACCGGTTGTGTAAACCAAAGCATTGTCACTTTCTTTACAGCGGGGAGAGACCAATCCCTGGTGTAAGCAGCGTGACGTCAAAGGGGAAAGGCCCGATGAGCAGAATCGTCAAGTTTTTCTTCTAAGCTGGCTTTGCACTTAACGAGCACCTGCTACCCATCCATGTCAAAACGCGCATTCCAGCCGCCCGAGTCGAAGCGACAAAGGCGGCTACGGGAAAAGCCAAATACCTATGTGTCCCCCTCATTCCCAGCCCATGTTCGTTCAGCTGGTTGCCGACGCCATTAATTATTCGCGCATTTTTTCTACTTTATTGCCGTGCTCCCTGTTTTCCTCTTTTTTTTTTTATTTTGGTGCGTCTCTGTCAGGAACTCTGTCAGGAGCGTCAGTCCAATACTAGAACTGTCGAATGTGGGCGAGTAATTCTCACTATCCAAGCGGCTTTGCCTCTCCAAATCTCTCGCGGCGCACAGAAGAAGGCAGCTGGTCGGCCCGACGATTAAGTATCGCTGTTTAGTTATTGCGGCGATAAACTCATCCCCAGGGCATAAAGTGGAGATGTGCTACTACCGGCGCATTTCGCGAGTGACTTTGGGAATTGGATCCTTTTAAAGACTTTGTATCTATTAAAGAATTTTGAAGACTTGGTTAACTTTCGATGTTTACAGCCTTCAATTTATAGTTCATTAATAGTCTTTTAAATGAACTTTATCACGGACATGATGTCCGCCTTGGCGCACAATTCACCTGCACGGACCACGACGATGCATCTTTTACGGCTTTTAAAAGAAAAATCTGTATACATTAGAAAAAAAAAAAGCACGCGCTATTTGCTGCAGCCAACACGATATTAATGAACGTCCGTCACGTCTGCAGCTTGGCAGCGTTCATAACAAGGCACAAAACAAAGAAAAATTCAATATACACGCAAAAAATTTTGAAAAGAGTATGATACAAGCAAGAACGCGAATTCAGCTTCTCATAACGAGAAGGGCAAATGCATACCCATGTATTTTCTCTAGTGAGGCTATCTGTTTAGATAATGTTTTGTTAAAAGATTTCAAGAGTGAGTTAAGAAAGAATTCTCACAAGGGAGACACTATCCTAAAATCGGGTCGCAAACACTCACTGATAGCAGTGATTGACAAGGAATCACCGTTCGAAGTTTTTACTTTGTTGTTATGGTGTCGACACCGGAAACTAATACAGCAAACGGTTTCATTTCTTTTGCAGGAGCATAATAGTATGAATGCAAGCATGCAAATACTCAGAGAGTAGTTCTACCATCCTTCCGTTCCGCAACCAAGCGTGCTAACGACTACGCTACTTCCTGCCAACGCATATGTAGTTCCGCTTGTCTAGGACGCTGGAGAGTGTTTGCAGAAGGGCGTCGAATCAGATGGATGCCTCCCAAAAGCCCTGCAGTGTCTCCAGCCTTTAAGATTCACAAGCAATTGTGTACTTAATTAACATCTTAACCCCACATCAGTGACACAAGCAGCAACACCGCGCTAAAGGCTTTCGCCTCACCACACTTTAGTTAGACAAAGTGCCCCCTGAATTTTTTTTTATGGTTCTAACGTAATAATTGTTTGCAGCCTGAGACTGCGATGCAAATGGTACATTTGCGCAGGTAAGAAGCATATTACACTCCGCGTATTCTGTATAGCAACGTTGTGTACATTTTTGAAAGGTTACGTTGCTGCATGTCCCAATTTTATCCACAGATTCCCTTCTGAAACTATGCTGCAAATGTACAAACTGCATGCAGTGGGAGACCGAGACAGGCAACCATAGAGGGATATAAAGTCGGAACCCGACACATGCCGTTGCAGCGCTTCTAATATTGTCGCAACACTGAAGTCAGTGTTCTGAATAACTGTCCGGCCCGATTACGATGTACAAGAGCTGTAGTACACAAAACATGGTGAGGACGGTTAGTTTTTTTCTTTTGCTTCGGGCTAGTCTGGTTTGGTTTATTGGGTTTTAACGTCCCAAAGCGACTCAGGCTATGAGGGACGGCCCCGCCGCGGTGGCTCAGTGGTTAGGGCGCTCGACTACTGATCCGGAGTTCCCGGGTTCGAACCCGACCGCGGCGGCTGCGTTTTTATGGAGGAAAAACGCTAAGGCGCCCGTGTGCTGTGCGATGTCAGTGCACGTTAAAGATCCCCAGGTGGTCGAAATTATTCCGGAGCCCTCCACTACGGCACCTCTCTCTTCATTTCTTCTTTCACTCCCTCCTTTACCCTTCCCTTACGGCGCGGTTCAGGTGTCCAACGATATATGAGACAGATACTGCGCCATTTCCTTTCCCTCCAAAACCAATTATTATTATTATTAATTATTATTATGAGGGACGCCCTAGTGAAGGACTCCGGAAATTTCGACCGCCTGGGGTTCTTTAACGTGCACTGACATCGCATAGTACATACGCCTCTAGAATTTCGCCTCCATCGCATTTCGACCGCTGCGGCTGGGATCCAACCCGCGTCTTTCGGGCCAGCAGCCAAGCACCGTAACCACTCGGCCACCGCGACGGCTAGTCGAGAATAATGTGGCCTCGTGATTTGAAAAAAAAAAGCAATTCAGAGCGTACTTAAGTATGCTTACGTGCTGTGAAGGGGAAATCATTAGTGCGTCATTGTCAGCGTTCAAATGCAACACGGGTTGCACACTGAGAAATGAAAAAAAGACGAGGCTCAGAATGGTTATCGAACAAACGCCGAATCCACTAACGTCCAAGTGAAACATTTCAACACTCGGTTTGGATGCGAGCTAGCTTCCAACCCGACGAAAACACAAACTATATGCAACGAGAAATCATGTGACACCGTCTGCAACGGTGTACGATGAATGGTTGCGTTAAAATTTAAATTAGAAGATACGTTTTTCAGATAAGGAAACGGCGCATTCTCTCGCACATCTCAGTGGACACATCAACCGCGCCTTAAGGTAAGAGGTAAAGTCTGGGAAGGCATACAATTGAAGCTGCGTATGTTCTCGGTTCGAATCCCGTTCGCAAACTAGCCTCCAGTTTGACTACAATGCGTAAGCTATATGCAAGGATAAATCGTATAACACCACCTAGAATGCTGTGCGACGAACGGGTGCTCACATTTGGAGTTTCTCGCCAATGCTGGAATTTTGACGAGATCCTGTCATCATGAAGTTCAAGGCAGTTTTGACGCCCAGAACAGTCGGCTGAAAGCAGCAGGTGACCCGACGAGATTGCTATCCGGTGTCGCAGAAGGGATTCTGCAAGCACTTAGAGGCAGAAAATATGTCACAACCACATCAGAAGAAAGGAAGCCGTACCCGGTCAATCCTTAATTATATACATTAATGGCATTTCCCACAGTCTCAAAAAGGTAGGCGCAAGAGCTGGTGTAAAGGTGCTCATTTCAGCTCCCAACATGTTAAGAATCCTGTGCTCCAGAGTCAACAGCCAGCAATGAAAAAATGAATGCAAGAAAAAGCACCGAAAAAAAACATGAAACGTGTGAAAAGCGGATGAAATACCTCTGTCATGCGGATGCACCCACATTGGTCAAACAGTGTGCTGTTTGAATGAACGGCTTCGAGAGCACAAAAGATCCTTAAAGGGCACCATCAGCAGTGAATTAGCAAAACATTGCAGAGAGCATGAATGTGACCTGCAGCTTAGCAACACAATGGTCATACGTCATATTTTGATCAACAGACCAGGGTGATTGAAGAAGCCTAGCTTCGACATTCGACCAAAGAGCGACAGCAAAATTGATTATCTGAGTGCGTTGTCCTAATCTTTTACCCCGTGTACATCTTATGCGTTTATCATGCTTCTGTCCTTTCCTTCTTGCACGAGCGAGATGTATATATTCGACGAACGTGCATTAAAATTTGTTCCCCAGCGTCGATTCCCGCCTCTCTTTTGTTTCCTGCTGCGCTGCTCCTGCCACAAGAGCATGAAATGTGCTAGAATTTTACACACACAAAAAAAATATGAATTCAAATATGGACAAATTCTATTTTGCTCTGAGAAATCTGAAAAAAAGCAAGCAATAAAAACATAATACAGGCTGAAAGTTGATGCACCTTAAGCAAACATTCTAAAGGTATACAAGAGCATATATGCACACGCAAACGCATGTAAAGAGCAACCTGGATGCCAAAAGAAAAGACGAGATGGGCGTTTGTTACAGGTACGCGGTTTCAGGTCACGGTTTTTCTGCAGGTTGAATCCTCCCTCTCGCTTTGCCTCTCTCACGAGCCTCGGAGTATGCTTCAGCGACGTGTTATCAAAACAGGAAAAAATAATTCCGCTAGACAAAAACAAAAAAGTGAGCATAAATCAAGATACCTTGACGACGTTGCCAGCGGAAACCCGGGGATTAAATCAAATGCTGCAACAGCTGCAACATACTATATGTATGAATTCAGCGCAGCCTTCTGTCTTGCGCCTTCTCACGGCACAGTGAACGCTCAAACATACGCGTTACATCCTCGTTACACCCCCGTTTTATTTTTTGTGACTAAGTGTGGAGATAAGACTGCTTGGAGCCTGATGGAAAAAGGGGACGTCTTGAGGTAGGAGCCCTTGCGCGCCACACCCATGGTACAGCAGACCGCGCGTGCGGCACAATACGGCGCGGGAGGCGAGATCAAGGTGGTCAAGGCACAAGCAATCCGGTGGGGGTGGGTTGGGAGTCAGCGACGCGAACACAACCCAAACTGTATCGCTGCGACAGCACGGCAATGTAGGTAGAGCAGGTTAATGAATGGGCATTAGCAGCAAGAGTGTGGTGGGACTCCGAAGATCTTTCACGCCTATGACCGCAGTGGACGGACACGCTGCCACCAACAACACGCCACAGTCGCCGGAGGCGCTGAGGAATGCAGAGTGCGTGGTAGGAGTCGCCCTTTGCCTTGAAATCCGTTGCCGCGAACAAGGCCTGGAAGAGCGCCGTTATGGCGTAGGGCCGTGAAGCTGCGCAAAGGACTTAAGATGCGCCGCGCGCCGCTGGATCAGTTCCAAAAGGTATTATTGGGGCACGCCGAGGTGCGCAGGAAAGCTGCCATGAATCCGTAGCTACGAAGTTAACGACAGCCCAGTGATGAGAGCAAGAGCTGCCGCACGCTGGGGCTTGCGCGCGAGCGGCTAGGCGCTGCGCGAATACGTGTGCGCAAGATGGATTCCGTCCAGCGAGGAAGCCTGGCGGGAGACGGGAGGCCCATTACTGGGACTGCTGACAGTTGGAGATACCTGCAGGGACCGCCGCACCGTGTTGAAGTTGGAAACAGTATAGAAGACGGGCACGTTGGTGACCGCCGCTTCCGGCGGCACGATGAAAAGGCAGACCGCCGTCGCCTGCCTTTCTGCAGCATGGAGCCGACGGCCCACGAGAGAGACGTGCGGGGTTAACAACGCTTCCTCGGCCGTTCGAACGAAACTGCTTTATCTCTAAAAACGGCGAGTGCAAGAGCAAAACCCTCTTCCCGCAGCTTTTGGAGTGAGGTGGACAGAAAAGGAAGCGGGGAGTCAATTTGTATTTTTTGTTGAAAAGCATTGGCCCCAAAAGCGTTCTCCCCAGTTACATTTCTGGGACCTAAATGCTATGATTTGTTTCTGCTGAACGCCCTCGGAAAAACATTTCTAGACCATTAGTGGGCACACTGCCCTTTTGCTTGTGTTTCCGTGTCCTGCCTCTACGGCCTGGAAATGTTCAATAAATGTTGTACTGGGACTGGGACATTCCATCCTTTCTGGGCTCACATGGGGTGGTACGTTGTTTGCTGGGCACAGCACAAATTAGATGCAAAGATACGTACCTTCGAAAATGCAGGCCTCAAGCTACGCATTTTTAATGCTTACACACGGTCAGTGTTTGTGCACTCACCCAATATAAATCGGTGCTGCTACACACTGCATAGACATAATCTGAAGCGTCAGTGAATATTGGTGGACTTCGCTGGATCGAAAATTGTGCACGGACCGAGCACTAGAACCCCAAAACACTAACACGTGTTACACACTATCAACATCATCATCATCCGCCTGCTGACGCCCACTGCAGGACAAAAATCTCTCCCACACCTCTCCTGCTCTGTGCTCTTTATTAATTTGCAACCGTTGTCGCACATTACGTGCTATGCCGAAAAACAAGAGCGCCCGACATCCGCGAAAAAGCTTTGCATCGCAGACTTTAAAATTATTTTTGGTTAGTAAATACGCGTGCATCTGACATGGCGCCAAATAGAAATGTTGATTTTCGTAGGGTATACGGCAGTCTCTCACCTATCTGCCACAGTGCTCTGGAGTGCTATATAGCGAAAAAATTAGAACATAAAATCTTCCCTTTCAAGCAGCCGTGAAACCTTGATGCAGATTGCTGGTCACTGGCCAAAGTCAAAAGATGAAAAAGACGTTTCGGGAGCACTACGGCTCCCTTGTTCACTATAAAGCAATCGGCGCACGGATTCGTCCTTTTGTAGCACCCAGTAGCGTTTTTAATGGTTTAGCATAGATAGGATGTAGAGTTCCGTCGTTCCTGTTTAATGTGTTAGACGATGTCTGTATGATAAGGGACTCAAGATTCTGCCGTGCTGATGTGTTCTTTTCTGTTGTAAATATCTTTACTTGATCACAGTTAATCTCGTGGCCGGATTCTTGCACATGCTCGGCGATGGCGTTAGATGCTGCTTTCCGGTTTCGGACGTCGTTCTGGTGCTCTCTCAGGCGTCTCCTGAAGTCCTTTGTTTCACCGATATATATTGATGAGCAATCGGCGCAGTCTATCTCATATACAACACCTGGAAATCTTTCACGAGGGAGCTTGTCCTTCACATCCACCAGTTCTGTTCGCACCTTGCCAGCGGGGACGTGCGCTATGTTGACGCCATGCTTGCGGAAAATACGTGCAAGCGCTTCGCTAATTCCCGCCACGTATGGGACAGCAGCTCGTTTTTCTTTTGTTTTTTTCTGTGCTCTCGCGTTCTTCGGAGGTAGGCTGATTCGCTGTCATTCTTCTTTCGGTGTTCCTGATGAAGGAAAGAGGGTAGCCGTTTCTTCGAAGATCCGACTCTATTCTTTTCATTTCGCTCTTTAGATCGGCATCTTGACTGCAGACCTGTCTGGCACGGTTGATCAGGGAGACAACCACAGACCGTTTGTGAGCGACTGGGTGCACAGAACTGAAATTTAAATATCTTCCAGTGTGCGTGGGTTTGCGGTAAACATTAAATACGAGGCCAGTCGGAGTACGGGTTACCGTGGTGTCCAGGAATGGGAGGCAGCCGTCGGTTTCTTCCTCAAAAGTGAACTTGATTGAGGGTTCAATGGAGTTCAGGTGGTCTAGAAAAAGGGCCATGTGCTTGCGCTCTAGGACACAGAAACAGTCGTCCACATACCTTAGAAATATTTTTGGTCGCGGCTGGAAAGTGGTAAGGGCTTTGTTTTCGATGACTTCCATCGTGATGTTCGCCGCTGTCACCGAGATTGCTGCGCCCATTGCTGTTCCGAAGGTCTGTTGGTAAAAGGTGCCATTGTAAGTAAAATAGGTGTTAGCGAGACAGAAGCGCAATAGCTCGCAAAGCTCTGCTGCGTCGAAAGGGGTCCGATCTTGCCATGAGTCCTCATCTTCGAGACGTTGCCTGCAAGCTTCAACGGCCAGATTGACAGGAACGCTGGTGAACAGTGAACAGACGTCGAAAGACACGAGCATGTCGTTGTCTTCAGGGACAATGGCTTTTACCTTGTCGATGAAATCGGACGAGTTCTTGACGTTCGTTTCTGTCTTTCCAACCAGTGGAGCCAAAACACCGTGGAGGTACTGCGACAGAGAGTGCACAGGAGACCTTCTGAAGTCTACTATTGGGCGTAGAGGGGTGCCTTCTTTATGAACCTTTGGAAGCCCGTATATGGCGGGTGCCGAGCCGTTCGTGCAAAGCAGCTGATAGTAGAGGCGCTTCATGGATGGTGGAAGGCCCTCGAAGATTTTTGCGAGAATTTTCTGAAGAGACGTCTGCACCTTTGACGTGGGGTCTTTTGGTAGTCGGCGATAGGTATTCTCGTCCTGTAGCAAGGCTTCCATTTTTTCTTGGTACGAAGAGCGGTCAAGGATTACCGTGACATTGCCTTTATCCGCAGGAAGGATTGCAATTTCATCATTAGCCTGTAGGCTACGAATTGCCTTGCGTTCGTCTTGAGGCAGGGAGTAGTCTGGTGACGTCTTCTTCATACGAGACAGCACACCTATCGCCTTCGTCCTTACTTCGTCTTGAACGTCTCGGTCCAGGAGTCGCACCGCTCCTTCGACGGCACAAGCAACCTTTCGTGGGTTCGGAACTTTCCCTTGGTTGAAGTTCAAACCTCGGCTGAGTAGCTTGGCCTCAGCAGGTTTCAGACTGTAGGATGACAGGTTCTTTACTTCGAAGATCGTTGTTGACCTAGTGCCTGTTTCTTTTTCAGCACTTGCATCTTCTGTTCTT
This sequence comes from Amblyomma americanum, assembly GCF_052857255.1. Taxonomy (NCBI): domain Eukaryota; kingdom Metazoa; phylum Arthropoda; class Arachnida; order Ixodida; family Ixodidae; genus Amblyomma; species Amblyomma americanum. Next base: position 99,685,710 of record NC_135507.1, on the reverse strand, counting down.
GCGATTTCGAGTGCTTATCCATTCTTCTGCGCATTTCCTGGTTGGCGACTAATTGAACGCTGGCGAGAATTTCCGGAGCGATGAACTCCAGCTGACGTTTCGCGAAGAACAAGTCCGTCTCCAGGCGTTTCTTTGTTAGCTTGCATTCTTCTATCCGTGCTTGAAGCAGTTGACGTTCGGCCTTTGCGACGACCTGGATACCGAAGCGGGTTTTCACGGGTTTCTTCAGACGGAATGATTTCGGTATAACTTGAGAAGACTTGCAATTGAGGTTGAAGTGCAAATGCGTGCGAAATGCAGCGAGGCTGCCGGAGATGCTTACAAAACGACGAATTCCGGCGATGACCGGTTGTCCAAACTGATGGCGCAGATTGATGTAGTCGAGGGTTTGACGGCATACCGTCTGGTCAGGAATCATGTTGAGGCAGATTGCTGGTCACTGGCCAAAGTCAAAAGATGAAAAAGACGTTTCGGGAGCACTACGGCTCCCTTGTTCACTATAAAGCAATCGGCGCACGGATTCGTCCTTTTGTAGCACCCAGTAGCGTTTTTAATGATTTAGCATAGATAGGATGTAGAGTTCCGTCGTTCCTGTTTAATGTGTTAGACGATGTCTGTATGATAAGGGACTCAAGATTCTGCCGTGCTGATGTGTTCTTTTCTGTTGTAAATATCTTTACTTGATCACAGTTAATCTCGTGGCCGGATTCTTGCACATGCTCGGCGATGGCGTTAGATGCTGCTTTCCGGTTTCGGACGTCGTTCTGGTGCTCTCTCAGGCGTCTCCTGAAGTCCTTTGTTTCACCGATATATATTGATGAGCAATCGGCGCAGTCTATCTCATATACAACACCTGGAAATCTTTCACGAGGGAGCTTGTCCTTCACATTCACCAGTTCTGTTCGCACCTTGCCAGCGGGGACGTGGGCGATGTTGACGCCATGCTTGCGGAAAATACGTCATGCTTGCGGAAAATCATTAAAACGCTACTGGGTGCTACAAAAGGACGAATCCGTGCGCCGATTGCTTCATAGTGAACAAGGGAGCCATAGTGCTCCCGAAACGTCTTTTTCATCTTTTGACTTTGGCCAGTGACCAGCAATCTGCATCAACATGATTCCTGACCAGACGGTATGCCGTCAAACCCTCGACTACAGCCGTGAAACCTGTATTCACCAGGCAATAAAGCCGCGGCGTGTGCATAACTCCGAGGAGTTTTCGATCTGAAACTTTCTAATATATGCATAGAGCGGAATAAAGAAAATTTTTCAGCATTTATACTATCGGTCAATCCAGCGACGGTGGCGGCACCACGCGACCTCTTCCTGAAGCGGCGAGCCGGTGATCGCTCTGCGCGTGCAATCGCAGTGTTTTGAAGCGTAAGATACTCGTCAAAAATGGGCATATTCTGTTATTCTACGATGTACGAGCATTCCAAACAGCAAACATGTTGTTTCTGCAAACACGTAAAGAGTTCAAAAAGCAGTGATCAAGTTCATTCAGCAAGTTGGTAACGAGTTTCAGCCCAATCACCCGTTACAACGACGTACTCTGTTAACGCCACGATACCGTGTCGTCAATGCACTCCTGTTCGGTGGTATGTTCATGTGATCAACTTATCGTATTACAGCTGCATGAAAACAGTGCGGTGCTCGTACAATGAGCTGATATGAAGTATATTGGTTATATTTTAAGACAGACGTTTGCAGCAAACAAACATTTTTCATCAAGCTTAAGTCCATTTTGGCTTAGATTAGACACGGCTTCCTGGCCAAAACGTGATTCCTAAATAGCGATATGAATAAAAAGAACTTCACAATTCTACCTTCATTTCTCCGATATAATGCGCAAAGTGGATGAATAACCGCAAACGCTCCCTGATCACAGTATTTTCCATCGCTTATAGTCAAAAACACATTTCGACCGCTATTTCGACTCGACTAATTAAAGCTCGAATGACCCCTTGGCTGCCGCTTCAAACAACAGCTGCATTGCCTCTTCTATTGCCGCGTATATGCGACCAACGTACGCTGCAGGTGGACTACAATTAAGGCTGCAGCAAAGCTGCGCCCACATTCAGGAGCACCCGGAACAGAATCCCCTCGTGAGAAAACGTATACCACTGGTAAAACGTTTCTGTTTACCTAAACAACCAGCCAATCACGAGTCGAAATTGTAGGCTCAAGGATTTTGATCTTTCTGGCTTGTTTGATGCAGCCCATTAAAAAATTAAAACATTAAAAAGGCCCAACATTAAAAGGGTCCAACATTATTAAAAGGTTGAATTTGATCTCTTATTGTCTGATATTGTAATTGGTAAGTGTAGCTATATTACGCAGCGGGCCGTGGCCATTGTTACAAACTGTTTATTTCCTTTTCAACTGTGTCCTTACCAGATCAGCGCGCAATCAATACACGCAGTATTGATGCGGGTAAGGGCCCCACGCGTCAGAGTGTCGGGGTCATTAAAGTATTTTTCCGCTTTCGCGTGAGTGCTGAAAGAGCAAGAAAGTCCACGCGCAAAAAATTACAGTTCGAAGTGTTTATCGCACTCTACTATGCTCAATTCGCAAGCTTCAGCGCCGACGGAGTTTTTGCGGAACTTGCCAAGTAGCGATTCCAAGGTCATATCAATAAAAATTTATTTCGAGCCTGTAATGCAGCCAAACTTAAGCATAGGATCTTATTAATAACCGACAATCATTTACTGCTGCTTATCTACACTCTAAACATCACACGAAAGGTGCTACAACGTCAAGATAGAAGCCGCAATGCTTCTATAGACACGCACGCTATGGCATCGGCGCCATGTGGTACAGCCGCCGTGCCACCTATAGGAGCTGGAATGACCGAATCGTGCTTTTGTTAGTGGAGGGCTCCGGAATAATTTTGACCACCTGGGGATCTTTAACGTGCACTGACATCGCACAAGGCGCCCGTGTACTGTGCGATGTCAGTGCACGTTAAAGATCCCCAGGTGGTAAAAATTATTCCGGAGCCCTCCACTACGGCACCTCTCTCTTCCTTTCTTCTTTCACTCCCTCCTTTACCCTTCCCTTATGGCGCGGTTCAGGTGTCCAACGATATATGAGACAGATACTGCGCCATTTCCTTTCCCCCCAAAACCAATTATTATTATTATTATTATGCTTTTGAAACTTCTCTCAGAAAACACCTTTGCTGTGCGATGTCAGTGCACGTTAAAGATCCCCAGGTGGTCGAAATTATGCCGGACCCCTCCACTACGGCACCTCCTTCTTCCTTTCCTTTTTCACTCCCTCCCTTATCCCTTCCCTTACGGCGCGGTTCAGGTGTCCAACGATATATGAGACAGATACTGCGCCATTTCCTTTACCCCAAAAAACCAATTACAATTACAAAACACTTTTAGCAAATTACCGCAATATTTATCTCGGTAGATTGCGCACGAACAGTGTCATAAAGAGTATGTTCTCGAAAATGCAGCGCTAGGTGAAATTTACTTTTAGCGGAGCGTCAGTGTGCCGAAAAATATTGAAGAATATGCAAGATCGAGTAACGTCAATCTTAGGCTAATAAAAACTGCCGTATAGAGGAGGACGGAGTGCGCTTTGACTGTTCATGCCTCAAGCGCTCACATTCAGTGCTTTCATTGCTCGAACGAGAAGGTGATAAATGTGGCTCGTGGTAGTCACGCATGTCGCATCACTTTCAAGCGATCGTGATACAGCGTGAAAAAAGTGCAATCTTAGTTGAAAGGAGCAGCGCAAAGCAAAAAGGACGAAGGAGAGACATGGGAGCGGACAAGCGCTTGTCCCGCGTCTCTCCTTTCTTCGCTCTGCCGCTTTCCCTGATGATTCACCAGCTACCCGCACCAAGATGATGCAACCGGCACCAAGATTACGCAATACTAGGCGTGCTCACGTGTGCCAGAGAAAACATCGGGCCGGCGAGCGCGCGATGACCTGAGAAGCGAGCCGTGCGCAGAGCGCAGAGCCGGCGCGCGAGGATAGTCGAGGAGCAAAGCGCAAGAGTGAACGAGAGGGTCGCTGCTTCTATTTACTTCTATTAAGCGTTTTGCGTTATCTCTGAAAGCAAGTTTGAAACAAAACTTTTCAAACAATTTACAAAAACAACGAAAAGTTTGATTACTCACGCATAGATGGCGCGACCCTCACATTTATTATACGGCATGGTTGCTTGAGTGGTCGGAGTGACTGAGCCAGACTGGCAGAACTAGCCTTTCGGCGTAGCGGTCGTGGTGAGGCGGTCGTGCGCACGTGCTGCCTGCCGATTGTATCGACCTGTTCTCTTGCTTTAGGTAAGTGGGGGCCTTTTTAAACTGAGTTTTGAGCTGCCTTCCGAGCTTGGTTTTGGTTTTGTAAATGACAGTAAACGGCCAAAGATTCGCGCGTTTATTTTGTAGCATTACGTTCCGTAGATACATCTCTGAACAATCATGCTGTGTAGCTGTCAAGGTAGTACCTCGCGGCCGCTGTCGAGACAGTGCTGCCGTTTTAGCGGTTGGAGTACCTGAGAGCACCTTGGTTGTATTCACTGTTTGCAGAGTGCGGTGAGGAGCTAGTTGGTAGGACATTATGGGAACAATGAATAACTGCGCGAAAAGGACGGAACAAGAGAGAAGAGCCACACGATACAAGCGCTTCTCTCTTGTCCCGCCCTTTTGGCGCAGTTATTCATTCTTCTCTCTTGTTCCGACCTTTTTGCGGAGTTATTCATTATTCCCATAATTTCCTGCTTTTCCGTCTACAGCATCTTATTTATGTTTTTGCAGCTGGTTGAAGTTTCTTGCGTGGAATAAAAGTGATTTTGTTGTGTGACCGTAATAGCGGTAGTGTTGGAAAAAAAGGTGGGAAGGGGCATGTTAGAAAAAGCGGGAATGCGATTGCGCTGCAGTGGTTAGGGTAAGTATGCATTGGATGTGTACCTGCGCGCGGTCTGGGAGCTAGTGTAACGGCGCAACGGTCGTGGTGAGATGGTCGCGCGCGTGCTGGCTGCCGATTGTAGCGACCTATTTTGTTGCTTTGTGCAAGTAGGGGACTTTTTAAATGGCGTGTTAATTTGCCTTCCGAGTTTGGTTACGGTTTTATTTTTTAGTACGTTCTGTAGATATATCTGAATAATCACGCGGTGCAGCTGTGAGGTTACCTTGCCGCCTTTGTCGAGATATTGCTGCCGTTTTAGCGGTTGGAATACCTGTCAGCGCCTTGGTTGTATTCATTGCCTGTCCGTGCGGCGTATTTTTGTGTTTTTGCAACGGAATGAGTGTTCATGCGTGGATTAGAAGCTCGATCCCCGATATTGTGCGTATCTCTGCGCCTCTGAAGTTGGTGCACAATCGTAGATGGTGCAAATGAATGTGATAGTTTGCTTAAATTACGAGAACATCGAGGTGACTGATTGCGAGACTGTTAATGAAGTGCGAGTTGCGAAGGAACCGAGCGTACATCGCGTCGCCTGCCGCAGTAGTTTGCATGCAACAAACAGCTCTGGTCATCCGGTCGTGAAGACGGTCGTTGTTTTTCGTTTGTGGACGTGCAGAGATGTAACAACGGGCGGTCAATTTTATGTTTGAAGCTCTTAAAAAGTAACTCAAGCAGCAGGATGAGCATACCTTGGACATGGCTGTAGCCATGGGCCTACAGCGACGTCCACCGTAGTACTTTAATGAGAATCGTCTGGGTCCGTCGGATGTACAGGCGCCCAAATCTTTAACTGGCGTGCGCGAGCGCCGTATGACGGGCCGAGGCTGGAAACAGCTTGAGGCTAATTGCATTCGGACAAAGCGCGCTCAGCTGGGCCCATCGTCTGCTAGGCTGTTCCTTCATAAGGACGTCACCCCAATTATCGCAATAGGAAGCGTGAGTAGGCGAATGGTTTTGCTCACATTTCATGTTTCGAAGGTCAGCGTCGTAGCAACGAAGCCAGCAAATAAAATATAAAGATAGACCGAACACGCTCAATCACGCGAAAAACCAAAGAACATGGATCGTTCGTTTGTTACTTCCTGACGTAAACGCTTTTTTTTAGTCTCTAGAAAAAAGACGGCATTTATCAACACTCTGCTTTATTTATGCTTAAGCACGGAGGTGAGGCCATAGAGAAAGAAATTGTGAAGCTATTGTGAATTTCTGAAACTTCAGTGATGCTGCTCTGCACGACGTGTTCACGGCAGTTTGCGACAATTATCAAAATGCTCCCCGTATACCTCAAGGGGAAAGACAAACAAAATTGGATGTCATCGCAAAGGGAAGCTGCTAAAAACTCGGCCTGTCTCGCGCATTATTTGTGAGGATCGTAAGAAATACTCAGCGTTATCTCAAAAATATCGCAGCACTTTCCCTGCATCTGAGTGAAACAACAAAAACTGATGTCGTAAACCATTTTACTATGCACTTCATTCTTGCTGAAATGCTGAGAAAAAAAATGGTTTAACCAATAATGGGCGCACACAGGCCGTTCAGTAGCGGGTGAAGTCACAGTCATACCTGACCCTGGCAGAGATGCGTCATGACAGGAAGAAGTAGAGCGCCTGCACAAGGTCACTGTCGGCCTTCAGCTCTTCCCGCTGTCTGCTGGTGGCCTCCCACAACTCATCAGGAGTAGCATTATGGAGGCCAATTTTTGACATGTTGGCGTTTAAAATGCCTCAAACATTTTCAATAATGTTCTTATCTGCGCCCATGGGCGGCCAAGCTAGCGTCATCACTCCAAGGTTTTCGAAGTGCGCGGTCACTGCGTGCGCCGCGTGGATCGTTGAGAGAGAGATAGAGAGAGAGAGAGAGGGTTTATTGATAGGAAAGGCAGAGAGGTTGGCCTGAAAAATAAATATCTGGCCTGCTACTCTTCTCTGGGGGACGGGAAGAGGAGATAAGAGGTCACGATTTTGGATGATGATGATGGGAGGAGGCAGATGAAAAACTACTTAAAAAAAGGCCCACTTTCTGACATCACAAACGCGAGACAAGGTTCGTGTCGCTCAAAAAGCGTGAGAGCGCTCGCGTTGCCTTTACAGTTCTAAAACTATCTGGTCAAGCGCCGAGGATCAAATCCTCAGAGAGGATCGATGTGTCCATAGGCTTCAGAGCAGATGTGAGTATGAGTCTTTCACGGGCATACGCTGGACACGCCACTAAAGCATGTTCTGTAGTCTCTAGCACGCCACATGTGGTACATTCCGGGGAGTCCGCTTGTCCTATTAAGGGCAAGTATTTGCGCGTGAATGCCACGTTTAAACGTAGTCTACGGATAACGCATGCAATAGGGCGAGGAACTGAAAGGTCATCGTCGGATCTAGCCGTTTAAGGCGGATGTGGCGGGTGTCTGGCAGGGCCCAGTACCTAGCCGTCGCCCTCCTCATCAATTCCGAAAGAAGACAAGTTGTGTCCACTATAGAAAACGGTACAGCTGTACGCAGGCCACTGCTGAAGGCGCTCCTCGCTTCAGCGTCGGCGGTCTCATTTCCATCGAGTCCGCAGTGTCCGGGGATCCACTGAAACACTATACGGTGGCCGTTTCCCTGAGCAAATGATACGAGACTAATGATATCAAGAGCCAGAGCTTGGTAGGCTGTGTGGCGTAGGAAGCATCCTAAAATGTGTAGCGCAGGTTTACATTCGGTGAAAATGCACCACTCCTGAGGCGATTCTCCGCAGATGTGGCGAATCGATTCCCGAAGGCCCACAAGCTCTGCAGCGGTTGAAGTAGACTTGTGTCCCAAAATGAATCTGCGGGTCGTCTGTTGTGCAGGGATTGCGAAAGCTGCTGTTGATGCATTTGGAGACGCAGATCCATCCGTGTAGACGTGCACATAAGTGTGGATCGTTGAAATATCATGCTGTAGCAGGGAATGTCCATCTCTGTAGGGTCCATCCAGCACGTGAGGAAGCAGGTAGTGGTTCATGATGGCAATATACGTTGTGGAACACAGCCGACCATCAATGCGGTGAAGAGGACCGAGGCAATCCTTCGTGATGACCCCCCACACGTTCACAGATGTTCGGCCACTTGCCTTGACGTCGTGGACGTAACGGGGATCATGCCTTAAAAAAACAGTATTTAGTGCGAATTAATGACAGTGGGTAGCAAAATTATAATATCGTGTATAATGAATGAATGAGCTGTTTATTTAGAAAATGAGGCTCAACGCCGGTAAATCACTAACTTTTGTCTTTTGTCTTGTGGATTGTTTATTATACACTCGGGCTTCGGTATCGTGTGTGAGAAAACCAGCCACCAGACAAAAGATATTGATTTACCTTTTTTGCGACTGGGCGGCATACTTTCTGTTTCTGGTCCCACTGAGTGCAGAAGGTGCTCTCATCAGTAAACGCAACTTTTCGCCCATCATTGATGGTCCATTAGGGACGCTCTTGAGCAAAGGCTAGCCATTTTGCTCTGCCACTGTCGGAAAGTAGGGGCTTCTGCGCAGCTCTCCTGTTTCTGATCCCTGCTTCCTTTAGCTGTTGCCCAATTAATTCATCTGATTAAGTCACCCGCTGTCAAGAAAGGGTTGTCACTAGCGCAGGCAATAATCTGCAAGTCTTCTTCGCTTGTTTTCCGGGTGAGACAGCGAGGAGCATCTCCAATCCGTTCTTCATCCCTGTAGGCACGTGTGATTCTGCCAACTTAAGTGGGAGCCACTCCAGTTGCTTTAGCAATTTGCTTCTGCGTCTAGGCGCCTATTGACATTCCTATAATCCGAACTCTTCATTTGAGGTATATGAGGTGGGATTTTGGTAGCAGTTAGAAGCTCCCGCGAGCATGGCCTATAGAGCAGCTTCACTGACGTTTTACAGCTATCTTACAGCTTCGCCGCTGCGCTGAAGCATAAATAACGCAGTGTGTTGATAAATGCCTTCTTTTTTCTGGAGACTAAAAAAAGCGTTTACGTCAGGAAGTAACAAACGAACGATCCATGTTCTTTGGTTTTTCGCGTGATTGAGCGTGTTCGGTCTATCTTTATATTTTATTTGCTGGCTTCGTTGCTACGACGCTGACCTTCGAAACATGAAATGTGAGCAAAACCGTTCGCCTACTCACGCTGCCTATTGCGATAATTGGGGTGACGTCCTTAAGAAGGAACAGCCTAGTAGACGATGGGCCCAGCTGAGGGCGCTCTGTCCGCTTGCGCTTAGCCTCAAACTGTTTCCAGCCTCGCCCCGTCATACGGCGCTGACGCAGGGAAAAGTCGCCGCTCGCGCACGCCAGTTAAAGATTTCGGCGCCTGTACCTTTAGACACTTCGAAAATGAAAGGCTATTAAGCATTGCCAACCTCAGTGATTTGAAAATTAAGCTGAATGCTCTGGCAAAACTAGCTATAGGCGCTCCTAAATGTTTTGGCACTCAATTGCTTCAAATTGTAAATGTCTGTGGCCCAAAAGTTGCTCTAAGCGGCTAAGCACTTGTAATATAGTGAATCCTGGAATGTTGAGAGATTAGTAAATGCCGCTCCAGAGCTTCTAGTTGTCACATTTAGCACTAGTAATACATTCTTGTCAGTCACCCCACATAAAGGGGGTCACCCCACATAAAGACCACGGAAAGGGATGTTTGAGCTTGGCTTTAAAATGCTTGCACTATGTAGAGTACAGGCCACAGAGAGCGTCCACGCCGCCTACGACACCTCAAAAGCGAGCGGGAAATTTACAATACATTTTAAAAATTCCCGCTTTCGCACCTCGCGGTGATGTGGGGTGCTGGGCTTTCGCGCGAAAACATGGCATATGACGTCATGTCTTGGAAATGACGTCAGCAGCCGGGGGTTATTATTGGCTCACAGCACCAAATTCTTTCGAACGTCGCGCGCGACGTGGTAGAGGAGGGGCCGACTGAGTGGATCGAGGGTAGGAGCGTCCCCTTTGAAACGGGGCAGTGGTAGTTGCCACCATGCTCAGTTTTTCCCCCTTTATTTTGGTTTAACTGTGCTGTATGTTGTTGATAAAATTTTCCATTTTCTTTAAAATACGTCTTCCTACACCTGAAAACTTACCTCACCTCTCTGCTTTTGATCCACCAATCCTGCAATCACTTTTTGCTGATTTCCATCGCAGATTTATTTACATGACTATTGTTATCTCGAAACGCTAAGGCCTCAGGAATAGTGACTGTGCCTGCATTGACATCGGGATGGATACCATCACATTTTAGAATGAGGTGTTCTGTTGTTTTTACAGATTTACCACACAGAGCAAATGTGTCATCTTCGTTAAATTTGTTTTTGTAGCTGCGCGTTCTAAGACACCCTGACCTAGCTTCAAAGAGGAGGGCACTGCCTCTTGAGTTATCTTAACACGTTTCCTTCCTGATCTGCCTTTTTCAACAACGATTTAGTTCTACACTATGCTTCTTTTTCATTGCCTCTATTCAATTTTTACCTTCGAAGTTTTTAACCGGTCGTTTAATGCTCTTTCTTTCTCCTTCCTAGTCTCTGGCAAACTTACAGGCCAGCTTTCTAGTTCGTTTCCGCCACTGTGTGTCAATGCTCTTTCTGTACAGGTATTTAAATACCTTAGCTGCCCACCTGTTATCGTCCAATTTCCTCAGGTGTTCTTCGAATAGTACTTTACTCTGAGCTTCCTGTGCTTCGAACGTTGCCCAGCCCATATCCCCCTGTACTGCCTCGATTGTGGTTTTCCCATGATCACCTAGTGCTATTCTTCCAACAGTTCTCTGATTTACTTCTAATCGCGACTGAACTTCAGCCCTTAAGCATAGAACCGCATTCCTGAAAGTAAACCCCGGCACCATTATTCCTTTCCAAATACCTCTGAGGACTTCGTACCTGGTGTGCCCCCACAATGCCCTATGTTTTATTATTCCCGCATCTCTTCGCCCTTTTGCTATGAGAGACTGCTTGTGCTTTTACGTGTACGTATGCCCTTTGTTTACCCATACCCCGAGATATCTGTATTTGGCCACTCGGGGTATTTCACGGCATTGTATTGTAAGCTCCTGATCAGTTGTACCGTTGAAAACCATCACACCTGACTTAGTTGCACTAACACTGATACCTAGACTCTCTCCTTCGTCTCCATAGCAATTCACCAAAGTTGGCAAATCTTCCTGGCTATCTGCTAACAGCACAATATCGTTCGCATACATTAAACCCGGTAGTCGTTGCTCAACAACCTTTCCGCATAATGTGTACGACTGATCATAACCTAGATTGCTTCCTTGTAGCCTTCTTTCCATACTTCTGATATAAAGCATGAACAGCAGCGGTGATGCAGCACAACCTTGCCTTAATCCTTTGTGTACCTGGACAGTTGTTGTACTCTTAATTTCTGCCCATGTTATTTCAACTTCATTTTCTCAATATATTTCCTGTAGAAAATTAATTACCTCATGACCGACGCCTTCACCTTTTAATATATTCCACAGGAGTTCCCTGTTCACGTTGTCGTGTGCATCGCTTATGTCCAGGAAGGCTAAATACGGAGGTCTGTTTTCCGCCTTAGCTATTTCTATGCATAGGGTAAGCACGAACGGGCAATCATCTAAGCGCCTACCATTTCTGAACCCGTTCTGAAGTTCTCCGAGTATTCTATTACTTTCTACCCATGACTGCATTTCTATTTTCACCGCCTGCATCGCCAGCCTGTATGTAACTGATGTTATCGTAATCGGTCGGAAGGATTTTATGTTCGTCTTATTGCCTTTCTCTTTATAAATCAAATTCATTTTCCTCTGTTTCCAGCTTTGCGGAATTAGCTGATTTGTTATGACTGCCTCCAATACTTTTATCAGTGTTTCCTTGTCTCTTGGGCCAAGTTCATTAATTAGCTTGAATGGAGTTTCGTTGATCTCTACAGATGTACATCTTGGAATATTTGCTTCCGCCTTTTTCCAGTTAAGATTCTTCAGTTCTACGCTGTTTTCTATTGTGTTGTCCTGAGTTGCTCCCTCATTTGGGGTGATTACTCTATCGTCTTTCTTAAATGACTCGGCTGTAACTGATGAAATGTAGTTCACAGCGTCATCTCCCTCTAAACTTCCCTCGGCGTCATGAAGCTGTTCCTGCTTTCTGTGATTCGCTTTGCCCAGCCAGCTTATATGGTTCCAGAATTTTCTTGACCCCCCTTTAGTTTCATCGCGAACTTCAGCCAGCCAGCGATCAGATGACTTCTTTATTTTACCTTGGACAGGGACCTGCACTTGCTGTCTGTTCCTTTTGTCGATAAGATACCCATTTTCGGCCTATTTCCTCTTCAGATTACTGTGCCCTCTTTGCTTCTCTGTGTTCCCGTGATGCCAACCGTCGTTGTTCGATGGCCTCCCTAATTTCCTTATTCCACCAATTTCGTGGCTTCCTCTTTCCTCTCCAGCGGTTTCCTCCTTTTACTTGTTTTATTTTTGCACTAATCAGTAGTTCTAACTTATTATAATCCTACTTTTCCGTGGGATATGTCTATTTCTTTCTCTATGCAGGCCGCTATTTGTGCTATTTGTTAGTCATTTAATTTTGCGTACTCTTTTTGACTCCCCTTCATTTCTGTTTTGAGCAGGGCTCCAAACTGTAGACTAATACGCTTATGATCACTACCGATGCTGTACTCCCCCTCTTCGTCTATTTCCATTATTGCGAAGAGGCGAAGGTGGCAGATCGTCTGATGTATGAAGATGAGTCATAGCATCCGCTTGAATGTTATGTAGATCCTGGGCATGGCCGCGAATCCAGTGTATTCACACAGGACAAGGACACTTTGCGCAGAGCACATGAATTGATTGTGAAATCTTGAATGTCCATCGAACAGCCTTAAGCTGTTTAAGGGCGGCGCAGGAGTCGGTGTAAATATGAACTGTATTGAATGTTGGAACGAGCGGAAGGGAAGCAATAGCATTATAAATGGCTTGAAGTTCCGTTTACAATAACTAGGTTGTGTTGCTCACTAAAGTCTACCATCAACTTCCCATTACAATCTGTGTATCCATCCAGATCCTCGATGTGGCCATTCATGTCCCCCAACAGAATAATATCGGCGCCTTCTGCAAACTGCTTTATATCGTCATTGAGACACTTAACTAGATCTGTGTTCTCTTGCATGCATTTGTCCCCTGTCCCTAAATAAACTACTCCAAGCCATGTATTTTTACCGGCAATTGTACCCGATACCCAGATATGTTCTTTGCAAGTTGACTTTATTCTTTGCCAATTTGTTCCTTGATGTATCAGCCTACCAACTCCTCCTTCCTTCCTCTCCGTTGTTGTTCTGTTGCTCCCTTCCCAGACGTAGCCACCAATAAATGGTGTGCCTGAGATGTGTCTCACATAGAGTGTATACACCTACTTCTTCGTCCTTCAACTGCTGTTCTATCTCTAACCACTTCGCTCTCTTTCTACCGCCTTGCATGTTTATGTACCTGATCCTGGTGTTAAATTTCTTTTTTGTTCTTTTCTTCCTGGACCTCCTCGTGGCCATTTCATTGGCATCAGCCTCCATTGCTACGCTTTATACTTTGCTGCTACCTACCCCTATGCCCTGAGCCGCAGTGGACCCCCTAAAAAAGCTACGCCCGCCCTGCCAGGCACCACCCCATCTCGGCTCCTAGCCTTCCATTAAAGTGGATGCCATCTCGTGTAAAGCCTCTGCCAAAGCCTGCTCTATGCACTTCCCTGTTTATGTCTTCCACTTCAAAGCCTTTCTCCTGACTTAACTTCCTTATCTCCCGATTAACAGCCACAACGTCCATGGCAATTTCTCCGCTGCGTCCTTGCACTTCCGGCACTGTGCACACCACGATCTGGACTTGCTCTGCTATCGCCCTTTAATCGTCAACTCCCTCCGCTAATCTTTCCACTTCTTTTGCGGCTTCACCATTCAAGACATCATTTAGCCCCACCACTACCACTACCAAATTGCGCTCTGCAACATTCTTAGAAAGTTCGCTCTTTGTCCTTCTCAGTACTGCGTCCATTGTCCTGCTTGGAAAAGCCCCGACTGCTACCTGCTTATCACCCTTTACACGCTCCATTATAGTTCTTTAGCACCTACTCATATTCGAGTCACCACCGATAAGCACTTGGCTATTTCCTTCCTCCATCCTATGTTCCGGATTATTATGCCGCCTCTTATCTGTGACTGCGACCTCATTCCTGGAAGTTAGCTTGTTTCCTTTCTCTCCATCTCCTCCAGACTTCCTAGCTGCCTTTGTGCTTAGCTGTTGCTGTCTGAACTTGCCTGACCTAATTTCTTATCGCTGTCCATGCCAGCGCAGGCCCCATCCACGTGGCTGGTGCTGTCCACCAATGTGGCTTCGCATAGCGGTGTCAGCCATTTTGCCTCCAACAATTGGCTAAGCTGTTCTTGAAATTTCTGCTTCTCTGCCCTCTCTACCTGCAGCTCTTTTTCTAGGGCATCCATGCGTAGTGCTAGGCTGGTGTTCGCTTCGTCAGCCCTGTCCAGGCGTGTGCGCTTAATATGCAGCATTTGCACATAAAATCCGCGCCTTCGGCCTCATCTACAGACACGAACCACTTTTCCTTCAATTTCACCGATGCCTCACACTCCTTGCATTTAACCTTCAATTCTTGACCATCTTAGCAGCACTCTATTATTACTGCCACAAAATGTTACAAAAGAAAAAACCACTTACAACCACGCGCTCAAATAAAATTCTGCCTACCGCAAAATCCAATCACCTAGAAAGGAATACTAACTACCTGTCTAAACCAGTTAGCTCAAAAATGAGTCCTGCAAATCTATAGCTGATGGCCGGAAACGGTCCGGTCGTTAGGTCATTGACCTGTTCTTTCGCGAGCCCTTTACCTAACTCTCTAAAAGTAGCCTAAATCTAAGCTCTCAAAATATTAAAAGAAAGAAATCATCGATTAGTCAGTCACGGCACTCTCGCACTTGTCCGTCCGTCAGGTCCCGGTCACCACGTGTAATTCGAGGAGTACCGAAACAAGCGTGCGCCCCGCACGGCTGTCAACTGTCAACCATCAACTGTCAGTGGGGCCGGCGAGGACTGCCGCCGTTTTGGCGTGCGAGAGGAGAGAGAAAGGCGCGAAGACACGGAAGCTCAAATTTTGTCTGCAACTCAGCTTCCACAAAACGCATTGAAATAATTCTTGCTGGGGGATAGTTATGAACCGCCGTCTTTCAATATCCCAGACATCGCACTTTATGGCCGCCGCGGTGGTTGAGTCGTTATGACGCTCGGCTGCTGGCCCGAAACACGCGGGTTCGATCCTGGCCGCGGTGGCCGAATTTCGATGGAGGCGAAATTCTAGAGGTCCATGTACTGTGCGATCTCGGTGCACGTTAAAGATCCCCAGATGGTCGAAATTCCCGAAGCCCTTCACTACGGCGTCTCTCATAGCCTGAGTCGCTTTGGGACGTTAAACCCTCTACACCATGCCATAAACGAAACCCACCATTGCACCTTTATTGAGGCTCCTTTCTGGGTGGCTTTAATGCTAATTAACTTGCTTTCAAATGCTAAGTGAATATTAAGAAGCACAAAAAATGGGCACACATGAAAATTATGGTGGTCTCTGTCTATATTTGTTGATATGCAACAACACGCGCCATTTCATGAATGCCCAGCTGCACCTGATGGAACGTGGAAATGTCCACTGATCCTGCACAAGAACATCGTATGTATAAGGTTTCGAAAACTGGAGCAGTATTTCTCTGATTTTACTAAGTACTTTAAGTAATGTAAGTATACATTGAATACATGTCTACTGCTGTAGTGTAAGCGTTCTATTGAGAAATTTAATTAAGTTCTGCATTGTTTCAGAGGAATAATTCAAATTATCTGCAAAATTTTCTTTTTTTGAATTTGTTGATAGCAATTTTCTGGATTAAGTGTTAGATTGGAATGGCAATGAACATGCATTATCCAAGAAGTGAAGTTCAGGGCCCCTAGAGACCACCCTCTGGTCAAAAACTTTTTGTTTGAGGCATTGTGAGACAGACATGCTCCCACTTGCTCAGATTGCCCCATTAACAACAGAGTTGCAGCCCTTGTAACCAAATAAGTTGGTCATGCTTCTTCCACCTTTGCAGCCTTCCACTCCCTGCTCAGGTTTTATAACAAATTCTGCTGTTCAAGGTAATTATACAATTACGCCTTGTGCCTGTTCCTTGCATGTGCTAACACTGCCATGTCTTTGTCTTCTAGCACAGCTTCCCATTCACAGCATCAGTGGACTGTCATGCACTTGAATGCCTTTAAGCTTTTCTATTTGCTAGGTGTTCTGCTTTATTTTTGCACAAATGTAAAAGACTGGGTGGTTGATCTCGAGCTGAAGATGTCTATTATTATATTCTCTTTTGTTAATGGTCGGTGCCTACCACTTGGTGTTGCCAGAATTTCAGAACTATGGGGTCTTGCTTTTAAAACAGCCATGTATGTCTTTGCATGCACAGAGGCCTACTCCTGCCCCGTTCCACAAATAGGCCTGGGTTTAGTAAAGTAAGTTGAACCTGTGCCAGTGCAGGTCATTAGGACGTTAGCATGTTAAAGCAAACAAGACTAGTCCATTTTTTTGTTTGCAGCTTTTACTATAGTACGCTTCAGCGACACAAATGAAGTGGGGGCAATGCCTTCGTCATGGGTTCATGATGGGTGTGGCTCTGGCCATCGAGCTACTCTGCTACTCGTCCGAAGAAAGCGATAGCACACTCTGAGCAGCCACATACATCATTCAAGTGGCATCAAATAGTTGTCGTCAGCACTGCAAGTAATTTTACGTAAAAATGTCATGAAGGTGGTGAAGGCGCATGATTTTTTGCACGCACATATTGCCCAAAATTTGTTTTGACACCAAAAATCGCCGCAATACGTGAATAACTTTTACATTAATAATAATATATAAACCTGCATGTATCATAGCACCTAAAGGTATTTGTGGTGTGGTAGGGAATGTTGTAAGCATTTTTTAGCTCAGTATTTCGCAAATATGAGTGAAGCCACAATATCCGAATTTTTGGCATAGCTGACATTATAGTCCCCTAAGAGCTTGTATGACTCAAATTATTTGTGGGGCTCATTTTTTTAGATATGTGTGACTCGCGAAAATAAGTTGTCTGCGGTAAGCATAATTTTCAGATAAGCTGTGGCTTTGGCTTTTTTTTTTGTTGTTGTTGACAGTCTCTTCTCTGCGTGCCCAAGAGAAGGCACGTCTAGCGGAAGGCACGTCTTGCTTTTAAAAAAGCCATGTATGTCCATGCATGCATTCCTACTCCCGCCTACTCGTTCCCCGCACGGGGGCGTCTGCAACTTGCGGGCGTTGGTGAGTGGCGACACCACGGGTTCCTGAACATCCACAGAGACATCCCCGCAGGGGGATGATGGTGAACAGTGCATCACCACGGACCCGAGCACCCGCGCCTCGCTGTGCGTGGCATCGCCGTGTCCGGGGAAAAGGGGATCCTGGTGGTTGAGCCGATGCCGAGCGTTTGGACCTTTAAGGCTCCTCGGCGGAGGCAACACGCCACTTTGGCCCCAGCTTTCTGTAGACGGCACCTCCGGGCTGACCCAACCGGGGGAAATTGGCAGTCACCTTTTCCTGTCCTCCTCTACATCTTTTAGTTTCCTATCTTCTTTCTGAGTACTGTCCTGTCTCCTCGTCGTTTCTCGGTTTTTTCATTTCTTCATGGGCGGCTAGGATTAATCTTGTGTGGCGAACTACCCTGGGTTTCGTCATATTTGGTTATAGTTGAGGGGTAGAGCTGGCGTGGGCAGGACTTGCGTGCAAGTTGCTGTCCCGTACCCTTGTTGAGCTCCGTGGTGGGTGGCTCGCACCGTGGCTGAAAAACTAAATATTTTTATGGCTCCCCTCCATTCCCAACCTGATCGCTCTCTAAAAAGAGGGTAGAACGATGAAGATTTTTTTCAAAAAAGAAAAGTGTCATTCCCAAAGTTTCATGTCATTCACAGCAAAGCTGACGAACAACACGCAAGACTGATTTCCCCATTCTTGGTAGCAAAGTGCCTGACAGATACGTTGGGCTTTTGGTACAAGATATCCAAAATGGCTAGTGGCGACTTACTGCTCGAAATACGTGACACTGTTCAGCACTCGAAACTTGCAAACATTGTATCGATAGGGGAGATTTTTGTCTCCATCACGTCACACCGATCTTCGAACACAGTCCGAGGCGTCATATCAGAAATTGATTTTGTTCACCTCTCTGAAAAAGAAATGCCTGAAGGCCTTGCCGACCAAGATGTCATAAATGTTCAGCGGATAAAAATCCGGAAGCATAACAAGGAAATAGATATGAAGCACATGATCCTCACTTTCAACACCAGCACACTACCTGAAAGCATTCAAGTCGCGTACCTGAAAATAAATGTAAGGCCATATATACCCAACCCACGCAGATGTTTCAATTGCCAGAGGTTCGGCCACGGCTCACAGAGTTGTCGCGGCCGCAAAGCCTGCGCGAAATGCTCCTCGAAGGATCACCAGTCAGATGAATGTGTTGCTGCCCCGCGGTGCACAAACTGTGAGGGAGACCATGCTGCATACTCCAGGGCTTGTCCATGCTGGAAAAAAGAAAAAGAAATAATTACTCTAAAAACCACTGAAAACACTTCTTTCAAGGAAGCAAGAAGGCAATACGCCAAAACAAACACATTCTCCTTCACTGTGAAAAGAACCTTCGCCGATGTGGTGCGTGGGCGCGGCACATCACACCAGGCTTCGGCACCTGTCCAGGCCGCACACAGTGGGCCTTTGGCAGGACCATCTGCGCCCCCTGGCGGAGTAGCTGATAATACTTCGCCAAGCCCAAAGCAAGCTGCGCAGACCCCCGGGTCAGCGGGACTCAAGACCTCTTCCCACAGGTCGAGGTCTAACTGAAAAGTCAGTGTGCATCCTGCACGGTCGTCCAGCGCCTCTGCTGATGCGAAGGACACGACCAAGGGCAGTCCCGTGCCGTCCACATCGGACGGACGGCGGAGGTCTTTAAATTGATCAAAAAATGTGAGGCTCTGAGTCAAGGCGCCAAATCAAAGTTAATCTAATATTATCTGCACACACGCACACAACATTAAGATGGCTTTCATAATACACTGGAACTGCAGAGGTCTCGTAAATAACTATAACGACATAAAAGACATTTTATACACAAATTCCTCTATTGCTTTATGTGTGCAGGAAACCAATCTAGGCCCTCAGCACACAAAGGTGCTGAAGAAGTATACTGTCTTCCGTCGTGACCGAGAGGGGGCGAGCAGACTCTCGGGAGGCGTAGCAGCTAGCGAGATCAAACTCAAAACTAGGTTCGAAGCCGTAGCAGCCACCGGGGTTGGTTACAAAACCATTACAATTTGTAGCGTATATCTTCAACCACTTCTCAAAGTAAGACAGCATGAATTAGAGAACCTTTTACAACAGTTACCAGAGCCATACTTGATAGTTAGCGATTTTAATGCACACTCTTGTTTCTGGGGCAGTGAGAAAACCGATAGCAGAGTTCAGATTATTGAGGAGTTTATACTATCCAACAATATTTGTTTATTGAACACCGGTAAACCTACTTATTGCTCCGCTAGTTCAGGAAAATTGAGTGTTTTAGATTTGTCTTTTAGCTATCCATCAGTTTCAACGATTTTAAATGGGATGTCTTAGACAACCCATACGGAAGCGATCATCTCCTTGTTGAAAGTTGCCTGTCATCCCCACCATCAGTCACCCAGACAAAACCACGGTGTTGGAAGCTCAATTTAGCTGACTTGCAGCTTTTTAGAACAGCAGCCACACTAGAAAATCTTAATGTAAATGAAATATTTGAAAAGTTCACAAATTGCATTCCTTCTGCCACACACTGGGCTATCCCGCAATCTTCAGGACTAGTACAACGCAACCATAAAATGTGGTGGACACAAGATTGCAAATAAGCAAAAAAAAAACAACAAAATAAAGCTTGGGGTATATTTCGCAGATACCCCACACAGGCGAACCTTATAAACTTTAAAAAATCAAGAACAAAAGCGTGGTACATACGTCAAAATGCCGAAAAAACATTCTGGCAGCGTTTCATTTCCTCGATAAAGAGCCAAGTCTCTTAGAAAAAAATGTGGGAGGCAGTACACAAAATGGATGGTTGCTACTCTCCATTCACAGTTCCTCTTCTGGCAGCCCTTGGTGTACAGACAAATATAAAAGAACAAGCAGGCATATTAGGTGAACATTTTTCCACTGTATCTAGTTCCTCTAACTATACAGAATCATTTTTAAAATATAAAAACAACCGAAAAAGAGAGACTGCCGATAAAGGGCAGTGCTCACGAAGCATATAATAGCCCATTTACACTACAAGAAATTAACAGTGTACTTTCTTCGGGTAAACAGGCTGCACCAGGACCAGATGGAGTTCATTACGAAATGCTTGCCCACCTCTCCGAACACGCTCTAGACTCGCTTGTGAAATTTTTTAACAAAATATGGTTATCAGGAGAGATTCGAGAGGCATGGAAAAAGCCATTATTGTACCGTTGTTGAAGCCGGGAAAAGTACCTACCTCCCCTGGCAATTACAGGCATATAGCCCTAACAAGCGTACTTGCCAAATCCTTTGAAAGCGTCCTTAACATTACAGTAATGCTTTTATTACAATCCCGTGATCTTCTTGACATCCATCAGTGTGGGTTTAAAAAGGCGTGCTCTACAACCGACCATCGAGTCCACGTAGAGGACACAGTCCGAGAAGCATTTATACACAAGCAACACTGCCTTGCGGTATTTTTCGATTTAGAGAAAGCCTATGACACCACATGGAGGTTTGGCATACTGTGGGACCTTGGAGACCTCGGAATCCGTGGTAGATTGTTAAAATGCTTGAGTGAGTTTTTGACCAACCATTCATTTCAAGTACGCTTGGGTGCCACTCTTTCTAAGAATTTCGTTCAAGAGAACGGCGTTCCTCAGGGGTGCATTTTAAGCACCGGGCTTTTTATAGTAAAAATTAATTCCCTAGCAAAAATAATCCCAAAGTCTATCATGTATTCTATCTACATCGACGATCTCCAGATTGCTTGCACATACTCTAGCGTTACATCGTGTGAGAGGCACTTACACGGCTTGCACACCTCTGTACATTTTCCAGGTTGGTGCATTCTTTCTTGTTAATTTAGCAACCGTGGGGCTATTCTAACGCCACTGCTGCTGCCAAAACGTGTTGTAACGCGGTTGTTTCATGTGACTGTTCTTGATGGAGGACACGCACGAAGTCTGCATTGCTTGCAGCAAAAAAAGTGATGCTCCTGATGACCTCATAATATGCAAAGAATGTCAGTACCCTTATCATGTACAAGGCTGTTCCGGGATTCCTGAGTCGGGTAATGCGTTGAGTGCTCGTTCGCGTAGAGCATTCTTCTGCCTAACATGTAAAACGGGAGCTGCTCGTGGCGGAAAAATGCTCCCCACTGTCGACGCTCCTCCTTTCGACATGGCCGCTGCTTTTCCTCAGCTCAACCAAAAACTGGATAGTCTAATGCCATTGAAAGATAAGGTATATAACATTGAACAATCGGTCCAGACAATGTCCTACCATTTGGATGAGATCATGAAGCGTCTTGATAACCAAGAAAAAGAAATCGCGCACCTACGGAAAAGAATGGCACAGGTTGAAAATATGCGATGTGAAGAACAACTTTGTCAGCTTAATACTGACTTGGATGAGCTGGAATTCCGAAGCAGGAAAAAGAATATAGAAATTCATGGCATTTCTAAAACCGAGCATGAGGACCTCCTAGCCAAAATGAACGAAGTGACTAAAGAAATTAATATTGCAGAACTTAGTGAGAGTGACATTGAGGCATGTCACCGGCTTCCTGCAAAAATGGATAAGATACCAGCCATTATTGTGCGGTTTCAACGACAAGCCCAAAGAGACCAATGGCTTCAAAAAAGAAAATGTCTGCTGTAGAAAGGCAAAAACATGTACTTGTGTGAAAACCTGACTCGAAGAACGAAATTGCTGCTTCTGAAAACGAGATTGGGCTAAGAAAAACAATTTCCGGTTTGTTTGGTGCTCAAACAGGAAGGTTCTTGTTCGCCAAAGGGAAGGTGATTCTGTACACAGCATTCGAGATGAGAGTGACCTTGTTGATCCTGTGCCGTGAATGGGTACCATTTGTGAATGTTGCATCCAGTGACATAGTAGCATAATGGCACCGGACCTGTACCCTCTCCCGTGCGAAATCAGTAGGAGCGTTTCTTTGGACTTGAAAAGCCCGTCAATACTTAAATGTTTTCATCTGAACGCTCGGTCAGTCAGGAACAAGCGAGATGACTTCTGTATTTTATTAAGTAGCTTTGGCTTCCCTTTCGATGTAATTATGATCTCGGAGACCTGGCTGACCGACAGCGATACCTTTAAATTGCCTTCATTTACAACATTTTCTTTAAATCGAAAAACTTCTCGTGGAGGTGGTGTATGCATACTTGTTAATGCCCACTTTCAGTGTGAAATTTTAAACGATTTGTGTTTCCTGTTCGATGACGTTGAAATCTTTTCAGTTAAATCAGGAAACATTGTAATGTCTGTGGTGTACAGGCCACCGTCTGGTGATATGGCTATGTTCCTTGAAATAATGGAACCTTATTTAGGCTTTGTAATTAGGAATAAATATGATGTAATCATTGCAGGCGATTTTAACATAGATATGTCATGTTCAACGAGCAGCAGTGTGGATTTTGATGTCTTACTTAGATGTTATAGCTTTACAAATATGATAACCAAAGCAACCCGTATAACTCCCAATTCCCAAACATGCATAGATCTATTCTTAACAAATATTGATTCTCCACTTACTCACTCAGGAGTTACATGTTGTGACATAAGTGATCATATGGGCATATATTTGTTTTGCCAGAAGGAGGTTCCGAAGCGTGACCCTCGTGAGAAAGTTATGTCAGTATATAACAGAAGGAGCTTTATATAGATTTCGAGCGCATATTCTAGGCGTGGACTGGTCCGTTATATACAAAGAAGCTAGTGCGGAGAGCGCTTATGACTTATTTCTAGACAACTTTATTCATGCTTACAACATATACTTTGTTTCAAAATTGAAGAGGCGACCAAAAACAATAAGAAAGCCATGGATATCACGCGAACTGTATACGCGTATTAAAGAAAAGCACAAACTATATCAGCTATTTATTCACACCAAAGATCTCCTTATTCTTGACCGCTTCAAGAAGTATAGAAATAAATTAAACTCTGACATACGAGTGGCAAAATTGAAGTATTACGAGAACTACTTCGCAGATACAGCGAATCGCTCTGATAAACTCTGGCGTAAAATCCGCTCACTTGACTCTGACGTTTCACAGGCTGGTAATCCCGATAAATTTACTAACAACGGCATAGAATACACAGGTAACCGTCTCTCAGAAGAGTTTAATAAGCATTTTACTCCTGCGTTGAACCCCTCTGCTGATATATCTCACATATCCATTGACAGGCGCCCACCTTCTTTGTTCCTTGAACCTGTCTCTACCAGAGAAATTTTGTCAACTTTTAGTGACCTAAAGAACAGTACCTCGTGTGATGCGGATAATACCCAGATTCGTCCAGTTAAATATGTCATCGACATCATCGCTGCGTCATTGTAGTACATATACAACCTATGCATAGAAACTTCCACCTTCCCTGCAAGAATGCAGATTGCTAGAGTAGCAGTCATATACAAAAAGGGAAACAAAAACAGTTTTGGAAACTATCGACCAATTAGTATTTTGCCCGTCTTCTCTAAAGCGTTCGAGAAACTGATTCTTAAGCGAGTTGAAAGCTTTTTAAATAAACACGCCATAATTACCGAGTGCCAGTATGGCTTCAGAAAGAACCGGTCAACTGAACTTGCTCTTTTGCACCAGAAGGAATATATATTGAGGAATTTTGAAAATAGGAACCTGGTCTTCGGAATTTTCTTAGATTACAGCAAAGCATTTGACTGCATAAACCATAGCATCTTGTTGGAAAAACTTGAATGTTATGGGATTAGAGGTACAGCGTTACTCTTACTTAAATCTTACTTGTGCAATAGAAAACAGTATGTCCAAATAAATGAATACAAGTCAACTCTTCGAACAGTCCACCTGCGGACTGCCCCAAGGAAGTATTTTGGACCATTGCTTTTCAACCTGTATATTAACGACATCATTAGTGTATGACAACGCCCTATTTATAATTTATGCTGATGACACGAGTTTATTTTTATCCGATGGTTCTGGTAGTACGTTACTTTAAAATGCAAACATACACCTGGAAAAAATAAAGACATGGTCCGATAACAATCTTCTTTCAGTTAATGCAACAAAATCTAAGGCAATACTTTTTCATCCAAAAATCAAAGTGCAGCGAATTCGGTGAACTACGTTACAACCGAGACCAGATTGAGTCAGTAAAGTCATTTAAATCGCTTGGCGTAATATTCACTCAAGATATGCTATGGGACGATCACATAAATCATATAACATTAAAGACATCTCGAGCCATAGGATATAATAATAATCTTTATTTTGCCATCGTACATTTGGATGGGAGGACGGCGGGAAAAAAGCTGCTCGCAGGCAGCTTGACCAGCCCACAGCCCCTGTTGTTTTTTTTTTTTGACGCGTTTTAAATGTTGTCTCCCACAAAAGGTAAAACTTCTATTGTATCGTGCATTATTTTGCTCACATCTAAACTACTGTTCATTAGTATGGGGTACTGCTACACGAACGAGTCTGAAAAAAACTTGCTGCTCTTGAAAACAGGGCCCTCAGAATTGTTCATAACCTGCCACATAATGCTCAACTAAAAACTTATTTTCCAAGCACAAGATTATGAATGTTTTCAACTTGTATGCTTATAAACTATTGCGCACCTATAAAACAGAACAAAGAAGATGCATAACAAATATATCTGACTTAGCCCCGATTCAGTTATTTCAGTGCACATACCCACGCCGCCGCAAACCACACTGTGTAGTACCTGTAGTGATAACAAACTATGGACGCCAAATGGTAACATTTCCACTTCCCTCACTTATGAATAGATTAATCGCTGCAAATATTGATATAGAAAACATTAGCAGCTCTGACCTCCTCGACTACTTTATTTTTGAAGCCACATTTTCCTAGTATTCATACTTTGAACATTGCTCTTCTTACAATCTTTATAACAGCACTCTTTGTTTCTATTTTGTTGCTTTTATTGTTATTGCTTTAACCCTTATTGATTTTCTACACACATTGGTGATTGTGAATTTTTTTTTGTGTGTGTGAGGTGCCGTCGCATTGGTGATTGTGTGAAGTGCCGTCGCATGCCACTGCCCACTTGCTGTACGGGGGTGGGGACCTTGTCAAGCGTTAACCGCTTTTATCCCCATCCCCTCCAACACTGCATGGTGATGGAAATAAACTATTATTTTAAATACAAATGGCAGTAAATAAACTAACATGGGCAGACAAAAATGGTTTCAAGTTTTCCACGCAAAAGTCAGTAGCTGCTCTTTTTTCGCTTAGAAGAGGCCTGCACACTGATCCCTCCCTGTATTTAAATGAAGTCGCACTACCAATTAAAGATGAGCACAAATTTCTAGGAATAACTTGTGACAAAAAGCTCACATTCCTACCACACATAAACATACTCAAAAAGAAAGCTTCTAAATCTCCGAATATACTAAAAGTACTTTCACGAAAACATTGGTGTTCCGATTGGACTTTTCTTTTACAGATTCATCGCTCTGTAGTACGTTCTACATTAGATTACGGATGCATAGTTTATGTATCAGTGAGGCAATTGTACCTTAAGCAGTACACAATTTAGGCTTGCGTCTTTCCACCGGTGCATACCGATAAACAGCTTTTATGTGGAAACCAACGAACCATCACTTAGAGAGAAGAGCCATGCTCACATGCTTGTACGTTTTAAAAATCCGTTCACTATCTAAACATATCAGTCACCAAATAGTCACAAAGTGCCCATCTAGAACACTATTTAACAACAAACCATTAGCTATAAGGCCACTTCTCCTGCGTTTTGAAGATATGTGCAAAAACCTCGGCATAATGGATGCATTACCTGGCATTGCTCGAAGACGTGGTCCACTGCCTCCATGGTTCAATTTTCCTGCAATCTGTGACCTCACTCTTGCACATTTCCGTAAGAAGCGAACTCCACAGCAACATATAATACAAGAATTCTGTGCACTTGAAGAAAAATACAGTAGTTTTACAGAATTTTATACTGATGGATCAAAAACAGATAGTTGCGTAGGAAGCCCAGCGGTGCGAGGGAATTCGGAGCAAATAGTAAGACTACCAGTGTTCCTCCATCTTCACCGCGGAGTGCTACGCAGTATGTATGGCCATAGGAAAAATACTGAGAACCTCAAAATTGCTATTATTTACACAGACTCCTTAAGTGTACTTAGAGCTCTCCATTCTAAAAATGCAAGCTCCCTTCTGCTTCGTGACATCATACACAACATAGTAACTGCCACAGCTCGAGCACAAAATATAAAACTGTGCTGGGCCTGAGTCATGTGGGAATAAAAGGCAATGAGAGAGCAGATGTTTGTACCGCTAAAGCTCGTGGAAAGAAAATAAAGAAAGTAAATATGCCGTTTAATGATTGCATGAAATTAGTAGCAAGGAAACTACGAAAAAAATGGCAGTCAGCTTGGAACAATGATTTCAAAAATAAACTACACTTGGTAAAACCAGTTTTAGGTGAATTAAAGTCGTGTGTGCACCAAGAACGTTTAAAGGAAGTGATCTTATGCCGTCTCTGAATAGGCCACACGCACCTTACGCACAAGTTCCTACTAACAAAACAAGACAAACCTGTTTGCCAAGGATGTGGAAATGAATTTAAGGTTAACCACATTTTATTCTCTTGTGTGGAACTGGACGAACTAAGAAAAACGTATTTTACTGAATTTTATAATAAATGCATTCCTTTTCATCCCACACTGCTTTTAGGAGATGATACAATTGTTGATATATCATGTGTTTTTAGCTTTCTTAACGAAATGGGATTTCTCAAGAGTAAATTTTTTACCCACTGGTTTGTTTAAATTTTAGTACCCCTCAGCCAATTCCTCAAGCCTGAGAAAAAAGCTGAGGCTTTTATTTTGATTGGTTGGGAGCCTCGATATCCTTCCGCAGCCAAGGAAGGCTACTGAGGTTACCCGGCCCTCTTTAAAGCTTTTACTTGATGCCATTTATAAACTTTGTGCATGTGTTCACTGGATAATATTAATGTTTGAGGGCCTCTAGAGCAGGGATGATTCTTACATTTCTATATTATTCAACAAAAGACTTTTCCTATACCTTGTTCTTGGTGCATGATGGCCTCAGTTGCCTATGTGCCATAAAACACAACACACTACAACACTCCTGCCTACTCCTCCCCCGTTCCACAAATAGGCCTGGGTTTCCTAAAATAAGTTGAACTTGTGACAGTGCAGGTCATTAGGTCGTTAGCATGTTAAAGCAAACAAGACTAGTCCATTTTATGTTTGCAGTTTTTACTATAGTACGCTTCAGCGACACAAATGAAGTGGGTGCATTGCCTTCATCATGGGTTCATGATGGGTGTGGCTCTGGCCATCGAGCTACTCTGCTAGTCGTCCGAAGAAAGCGATAGCACACTCTGAGCAGCCACATACATCATTCAAGCGGCATCAAAAAGTTGTCTTCAGCACTACAAATAAGTTCATGTAAAAATGTCATGAAGATGGTGAAGGCGCATGATTATTTGCAAGCACATATTGCCCAAAATTCGTTTTGACACCAAAAACCGTGAGAATACGTGAATAACTTTTACATTAATACTAATAAATAAACCTGCATGTATCATTGCATCTAAATGTATTTGTGGTAGGGAATGTTGTAAGCATTTTTTAGCTCAGTATTTCGCAAATAAGAGTGAAGCCACAATATCCAAATTTTTGGCATAGCTGACATGATAGTCCCATAAGTACTTGTATCACTCAAATTATTTGTGGGGCTCAGTTTTTTTAGAGACGTGTGTGATTTTCAAAAATAAGTTGTCTGCAGTAAGCATACCTTTAAGATAAGCTGTGGCTTTGGCTTTTTTGTTGTATACAGGCTCTTATCTGTGTGCCCAAGAGAGGGCACGTCTAGCAGAAGAAAAAGATGTGTGTACTACTGATGGTGAGAGAGGCCGTGGAAAACGTTAACGGCGGTGTAGGACCCTGTCAAGCTCCACTGAAAGGCATGTAAAAAGGTATGCACGGCACTATGTGGAGGTTAGGGTTCTAGGCACCACCTGAAAAAAGTCTGCCGCTTCAGACTTCGAGGGAATTTCTTCTGCGGGCAAGCACCTTAAACATATTGATTGTCCATTCTTTTGTAGCTGGCAGGTGAATGTTTAAGCTCTTGCAGTCTTTTGTGAGGAACAGTGGCATGCAGGCATTGTAACAGCCAAAAATTCTAAATCACTCCTGTGCTACCCTACAACAGATATTCTAGCACCGTTCCTGCGTTAAGACCGGTAGTACTGACTCATCAATGTGAGTTTTCTGGTAAGCATAAAGTGTTGTGATAGTGCAATAATCTAGTGACTTCTGCTACGGCATATTGTAGGTAAGTTTTGAGGCATTTACTCCACAAATAACTTGTTTTCTAGCAGTTCGCTGTAATAAATTGTTGTAAACTGAACCATTCAAAGATGTGATTGTTAGAGGTGCAAACACAGCTTATTTGCTGTGTTCGCACATTCACATTGCTTGCGTAACACTGCTGTTTTAATAATGTGAAGCCTTGCAACCGTACTCCCTACCGTGCTACTTTGAGGACATTAAGATTGTAACATCGTTTACCGCACTTTAAGGTCCTTGAGGTGCATTTCCTCGCACCTTTAGTTAAACATAAGCACTGACCAGTTCAATGTGCCATATGCTTCTGGTCGCTTTTGTTTGCAGGCCACAGTCTGCATCAAGCCTTCATGAAGCAAATTGCGAGCATGGTGGTTCGCCAAGTGGAACACCGCCACCATTAGTGCACGAAAGGTTGGTAGTCATTTTAAATCTTTTCTGTACCGTGCATTTCTTGTGCAGGACTACCCAGTGAAAAAAAAACTATTGGATTACAATTGGAAATTACCAATTGGAAATTTCCAAATGTGTTTCGACACCATTGGAAAATACCAATTGGACTATTCCAATTGGCCAAAACCAATTGGCCGAAGCCAGTTGTACTATTCCAATTGGTAGACACCAACCGGTCCACTTTATGGCCGATTCTCACTGGGCTGCTCAGATTGTCGGGCACCAGATGGCTATTAAACAGTCAGGAGGCAAGCAATCTATTAACTGTAGCACTTTAATATAGGTATCTGCATGAAAATATTTTCCCTACAATAATGCCCCATGGGCATGTAGGTATAAGAAAGAATAAATAAATAAATAGTCCTGAAACAAATCTTGTTGTGCAGCTCCTATCTAGAAGGCTCCATTTCTTTTGCGAGCTCCCTGCAATCAAATAGAAGCACGACACAGCTTGCATTACTGCAGAGAATCTACAAACCGAAAAGCAAATAACAAGGAATAAGATTTAATGTGTGAACAAACTAAAACGAAATCTATTAAGCTGCACACTATGATGCTCTTTGTGGAATTAAGTTATGGATGAGTATTCAATGCAGTAACTGCTCGAGTTTTGATACAAGCAGTCACAACAGAAGCAATAATTTGCGCGTCATGTAAAATGCAACATGGGAATGCTTGTTTTTGTTCAGTTGTTGGCGATTCATAAAACATCACAGGAACTTGCTAGGTTTTATTTCGTAATTACGCAGTGCGATCAAATTAATAGCAAAATGCAATATACTGCATTGCAGGAGTCATGTCCTGTGCTGCAAATACAGCACCTTTATAAATGTATCCTCCAGAAGATTTGTATTATCCAGATCATCAACACTGAAAAGGTGCGTAAGCCGCAGCCATCCTCCACGCGCAGAAAAAAGTTTCAATCATTTTATCTATTCCCATTATCAAACTATGTTCATTCATTAATTGTTTTGCACACAAAGATGTGACCACGTGCTTTGCTTCCAAGCATATATCGCGGATGTAGGCTCTAATACAGCTTCACAATTGACGCTCAACATTTGCATTAGGCACACACATATCACACAAAGTTAACATCGAAAAGTGCAGGTAATTACCTCCAAGAATGAGAATGCGGGCCGGATAAAAGTCTGATTCTCCTTCGGCATCTGTCCACTTCACCTGATGATAGATTCGCGAATCAGACTTGGGCAATTTCAGGTGCCAAGTCCTTCCCATCCGTGACGGAAACCACCGCACAGCTTATATTGTCTTTATACCTGATGTACGCAAAATCAGGCGCACTTGAAGACATCGCGCACACAGGTATCCTAGTACTACACCTAGAGCACTGTACTGCAGTGCAAGAACCACGACCAAGCTGACGGCGCGTGCGATGACACACTTGTAGGGATACGAAACTGAGGGATCATTTCATTTTCCAAGAGTAAAATTTTTTGAATTGATTAACAGCAACAAAATTTTTAATACACTTTTAAATTTAAGTACTGCAATTTTGTTTAGAAATTGTTAATATTTGACTATTTTGTGCACTACTCTGCATTATGTGAAAATGTGGATAACCTCGCTGACCGGTTGACTGGATCAACTTGAGCTGCAGTATGATGATCTACGGAGTGAGGCTATGGCAGAGCTGCCAGTTTCTGAAAAATTGACTGTTTGTATATTTGTGAAAATGCTTATGTCTTGCCAGTGCCGATTTCATTCACAATTTAAAGTCAATATTGCCGCAAATCTTTCTACTGTTTGTTCTTTCTTGAAAGCTGCTGGCACACAAATTTATCTCAATTGATCGCACCGAGGCGGAACCTTTTCTTTGTTCCAAACTGTCATAACTTTGTTCCAAACTGTCATCAGCTTTAAATTGAGCACGGTCGAGAATAGTGGGCATTCTGTTCGACAACCGCCGAGCATACTTGTTGCTTTCGTCGCCGCCAAGTCATTCAGTACATTGTGGCGCAAGTCAGCCGAAAGAGTTTCGTTCGGAAGCTATTTTCTCTATCTTTCTGACCGCTGGACTGCCATCACCACAACGTGACATCTGTTGGACCAGTCCATTTGGGAGCAGGGAACCAATTGGGTAGTCCAGTTGGAATAAGGAAAAGCAATTGGGCTGACCAGTTGGATTCATCAGTCCAACTGGCTGCCCATTTTGCTCCCAATGGGCCCAATTGGCTGATCGGTTGGCTCCCAATGGGTCCAATTGGCTGACCATTTTGGCCCAATGGGTCCAATTGGCTGACCAGTTGGGTTCAATGGGCCCAATTGGAAACTTCTATTATCTAATTTTTTTTGACTGGGAAGGTAAAGCTACAGCTGTCTTGCAAATCAGTAAAATGGTTACCATATATGAAATTGAATCCCCATGCTTATTGAACTTCACATTTCCTCTATCCACACACCAGGCTATGCCTGCACCCAGCAGCACCACTGCTACTGGTAATCCCGCACCAAGTGCCTCTGCTATGCCTCTTGCGGCACATAATCCCTGCATCACACAAGTGACCAGTGCCGCCGCTATGCCTACCGCTGCCCCAGAACCTGTCGCTAGCTTCCCACAACTAGTTCCAAGATCCAGCAGCACATTTCATGGGCCATCAACATTTGATATGTATTGGTATGGTACCTAAGTCCTCATTGAGTAATTACTTTTTTTTACAGTAGTATCCCTGGCACCTTCCACACCACTACACACCATGCAAAGACTTCAAGGTGAGCTTACATGCCTTTATTTGCAGCCTAAAAATTTTGCTAGGACTGTTTTTTTGAAAAACAGCGTCAGAAAATTCAGAAGTGGTTGGCTTAATACATTCATTGCATCGTGGGTCACTGGTGGGTCATGTCATGCTTTTTACACTGTGTAGTTTTGATTACTGGGTTCCACAAAGAATGCCTCAGACAGATGTTATACTGAGGTTCTCCTCTTTAGACTTAACAATAAGCACGGATAAATGACTTGAGCTGCTGGTGATCCATGACGCAGTGAATCTGTTAAGGTGAGCTATTTTTTGGTTGCTTTTAAAATTTTAAGTTCATATTGTTGAACAATGTTCCCCAGCCATTGGATGCTTCTGGAGCTTGAGTGTATGTCTGAATGACTACAGCTTGCCTCTTTTTGTAATAACCTTTTCAACACATGTTCAATTGATCAGGAGTGCAGGCCATGTTCCTGGTTACTGTGAAATGGAAGCGCAATCGATGCAAAACAGGTATGTATTTTTATCTTTTATATGGCTAAGTAAAGGTTAACAAGCTTTTACGAGGTAGAGTCAAGCTGCATTTACAGGTGCTTATACAAGGCCAGAGCCATATATATAAGATGAAAATGCATATTGTACCAGCCAAGTTTATTTATTGTTGTCTACTCATGAACAGGAATGCAAGTCGGTTGCCAGAGCCAATCTTCATGTTGGGCCCATGTGGCACAAATATGCAAACAGAGTAAGTTTTGTTTCGATAATTTAGCTTCATATCCGCATTCTGTGACCCTTCCTGTCCTGAAAATGCAGGTTCATGAGCCAGCAACCATAGCAGCAGCAGCCTTTGCACACAGTGCAAGGTTTCACTTCCATATTTTGACATCCTTTTTATTCAATTTTCGTACCTGCTTCCTAAATCAGCTTGGTGGCTTGCAAACGATTTTGTTTATTCTAATTTTCAGGGAAAGGCCCACACCACTTACCCATGTGGAGGCAGTTAGGCCACCTATGACGTCGACTTTCAATTTCTGCCCACGTCAGCAAGAGCAAGGCAAGATATGCCTATGAATTCTTCCTAGTTCACAGAAACTTTACAGTGTAGCAACTCGCTTGCATACATGATGTAAAGCTTTACATCCAAATGCCAGCATGCTCGTAGGATTTTCATTTGAAGGTCTTATTGTCATCCGTTCTGGAGTGAATGCAGGGCGTTAAGTGCAGATTACTGCAAGTAGTTAGCCAATGTACTTAATGCCAAAGTAATGTAGTGTGATGTGCAGAAGGCAGTTGACCTTGCACTTTTTTTGTCATGGAGGTGCTACTGCTCTTGAGAGCCCAGGTGAAAATTTTCAACTGGGACCATTTGGTTCGAGTTTAACTGGTTTAAGGAACAATTCTCGACTTCATCTGGTCCAGTTACAACTGGTCTCAGTTGAACTGGAATCTGTTCCTTAAACCAATTGGCTACTGGTGCCAGTCCAACTGGAAACTTGTTCCTTAA
Organism: Amblyomma americanum; assembly: GCF_052857255.1. Taxonomy (NCBI): domain Eukaryota; kingdom Metazoa; phylum Arthropoda; class Arachnida; order Ixodida; family Ixodidae; genus Amblyomma; species Amblyomma americanum. Next base: position 99,652,461 of record NC_135507.1, on the reverse strand, counting down.
GCCAGTTGGCAACTGGTCCCAGTAGAACGGGAAATTCGTTGAAACCAGTCACTGGTGGCGCTTCAGGAAGCTTGTGATGTTTATACAGGCAGTGTAGTTCACCAAACCCAGAGAGCAATGTTGCACTTGAAATTCATGCCTGATGTGCCCAGCATTGAATGGGCTACACTGCCTGCATGTTCGCAAAGCTTCTCCCTGAACGTTCAAGTGATGAAAGCACAGTAGTAAAAAGATCTGTGCGAACTTTAGATTTATTTGCTCCATAATGCCTTTAATGCTTTGCACATGCAAGATGCCTCTCAGCTTTTATTGAGTCGTGAATCGGTCAGGATATCAGTCAGGTCCTGAATTGCTGGGGAGATGTCACTCTGCATAGTGTAACGTTTCCCAGTGGGACAAGGCTGCAGCAGCAAAATAGTGAAATATCACACACTTGATAATGTATGCATTAAAGTACGCTTACCTGTAATGACCAACATTCACTGAGGCAAAAGTTCAGGGAATTGCTGCAAAACAGTACATAACGTAGTTTATTTTTATACATGGCAAGAGAATAGCACATAGCAACCACTACAAACAAGCCCAGTAATTTACTGATGTAAGTCTATGAGCCATCAAGGGATGCTCTTGCGGCACTAAAAAGCAGTTGTGCCGAGTGGAGTTTGCTTCCACGCGCACTTTGGCACACCATCCGTTTGCATGCACACATTTCGGTTGTAGATCTTGGTTGCATACATCACCAGCCTTTGCTTCAATGCACAGTGATCGAGTTTGACAAAACAGCCAAGTGAGTGAGCATAAAAATATAACATGCCGCTAAATGTGCTAGAATTCTTACGTTACGAACGCAAAATATAGCATAAAGTTCACTTCAATGAGCGAACTGAGTACGCTCCTGTAGGGGCACGATTCCAGCCAGTGAAAATGACATGTAGTCCTAATTCGTACTGCTGTGTCCACTTCGCCGAGTAGTAAAGCAAGTAAACTGTCTTCCTTCTGCCCCGTCAAGAAAAGAACTGTTGAAAAATCTCTCCAAGCATAGTTAGTGAAAAGTTAATTCCATGTCGGGGGGGGGGGGGTCCTTGAACGCAACGTTCCCATGGAATGCGATGAGAAATCGCACATGCTGTCCTTGCAACCATTGGCGCCATGGCTACCCTAGCTCATGCAGAGCGTGCAAAACTGACGCTTCTTTTGTATCGTCCTCTCATTATACTTAGTACTCTGCTTGCTGTGGCACAAAAAATAAGTTAATAATTTTTAAATTGTAACAGTACCTTTGTCACAGCTTTAACCGCAGTGCACAGTTTGTGCTATTATTGATAAAATACGTTACAAAATCCAATGCGGTGGCGACATAGAGAATGACACCGCGCTCTCTGCACCTCCGGTCCACTCACGGGAATAGTCACGGCGTTGACGGCGTGTCACAGTAGTTGCAATCACAGAAAAGTGAATTTCGGTGGTTTTATATTTAGAAATAAATAAATATAATGTTACCCAGCCTGAAACGCCTATTTCACAATGGTATAGAGGGTGGGCTTAATGAAAAAAAAATAGCTTTATTAATAGCGCGGGCACATGATATGTTCGTGCTGCAGCGAAACCCATGCAAACACGCCATGCTGAGTTGTAAATTGTGTTATTCACCAGAAGGGCACCTACGGGTATTTTTGCCTGCAGCGTACACAGTGCGATCGGATTGATGTTGGCTGATTAGCAAGCTAATTTCATAGTATGTACACTGTAGTATGTACACGACATCTTCAGTGCACTGTGAAATCATAAAACTGGTTGGAAAATTTTTTTTGTCATGTACTCGTATAGGGTGCTGTTATGATCCGGATGCACTCCAGCTTAAGTGAATTAAGGCGCGAACTCCCTCGACTGGGGTGACCACACTAGCGGCGGCGACAGAGCCAGCGTCAAGTGGCTTGTCCGCATTGGGGTCGCCGACCATAGTGATGCTGTTGAAAAGTTGTGCTGGGGATTTAAATTTAAACACAGCCGGGACGTTGGCAGAGGTCCCATGTTTTGGTCAGCAGGCCGGGCAGTACAAAGGGGTTCATTCACCTGCTGGGAATCGACGTGCCATTCCTTCCCGACAGAGGCACTGACCGGAATGAATTGATGACATCGACGCGACAGTGTTCGAGGATTCCCCTTTCCATCGACCGAGCTGTGAGAGAGTATCAGCACCGCCTCCTGCCGTGGGCATTACCACATTGGGCCTCTTCGATTATCCGTTTTTGGCTACCTGCTGGCTGACTGTGGGTTGCGAGAATGCGGAGCCAGGCGCTGGATTTTGTCGGACTACCCCTCGCACTTCCGGTGGCTGCCCAGAACGTGTTCGTTTTTCTTTTTTTTATTATTGTGGCAGTGTACCTACTGGCTGGATGAGCGCTTTCTGGCTGCCACCGGGCAGCCAGACTTGCCAGGACGCTTTTGTGCTGGCAGTGCTCGGGCAACCAGCAGACGACGGATAGGTGGCATGGTAGTGGGAAGTGGTTGTGGCCATTTTCATACATACTGGAAGGACCATGGTTCTTCGTGCGATGTTTGGCGCGATGCAGGCGCTTGTTTCGACTAGACCATGGTGCATATCGTCTGTGGCCCCAGCAGCGGCTCCCTTTTGTGGTAGTTCTCGCTATTTGTTTATTGGTTTTGCATACGTGTGCTTGATCCGAGTTGCAATCGTCTCACCACCTCGGAAGCGGTTCATATTACGATCGTATGGATACACACAAAATATTTCTGCTGTTAATTTTGTGCGCTCAGCTGATATTGTGATGGCGTTCGATGCTTTTCACGAGGGGGCTGCAGATTCCCGCTCCCAGTAAGCGGGCATATATGCATGTGCTGAACGTGCTCAGCGAATTGTAGCATTGATATGGCAGCGTGTGGTATTCGCTGCGTTCTGCACAGTGGAAAGGCAGGTATGCTTCGAGAAATGCTGGATTGATTGAAGCATATCCTTTAATAAAAGCCCTCATGAGCACATTGCTCGAGGCATCTATGCGGGCATATATGTGGCCACACGGTTTTCACATTACGGCAGCCGAAGTGCGCTGATTGTATCGTCGTCAACTGTTGTACAGCTTGATGCTCGGGCCTTCTGCCACAAATGCTGAAAACTTGTGGGAAATACCATACGCATGCATCTCCCCGTGTTTAGCTAATTAAAGAAATAAAGAGAAGTTTCGAGGCGGATCATCATCCAAGCAAACGCGCTGCCAACATCCAAGGTAGGATTGTAGCGCCATTCATTCAAGTGCTAGCCTGTATTACATACAGATACAAGTAAAGCTGTGTTTCATACAAATACGGTATGCAGCTAAATTTGTACAGTACACCCGCTTGCTCTAGATCAGCGTTCAACCAGCTGATATGCGCTTTTGTCGAGATTATGCGTGCAATCCTTGCCGACAGGAAAAGATAGCGCTGACAGACTACATTTAAATGGAATTAACGTATCCTGATTATTTTTGTTTACAGCCTGAGAAATGAGATTTCGGCAATTCTGTGTTTTCGCTTCAAGCTGAGGCTTGTGCTCAGCAGGAATTGGCGGAACAAGGTGTCAAACATAATGGATGTTCAAGTTAGAGGACCTCCTTAAAATTTTGGAAGGACTGCACATTTCAGTATATCCCACTGAAACAACAGAAGCGATTTTGAGCATTATGCAGGTGGAGGAGGTGACAGTCGTGGAGGCAGACGACACTTTGGAAACGATTCTGGAGCGAAGGTTCGGCGCGGAGAAAGAGCAGGAAAGGAAAAAAACTTCACGAGGAACAAGGAAGAGATTGGCAAACCAAGCGCCGCGAGAGACGGGCTGAGCTATAAAAACTGCATGAACAACAGCTGCAGGAGCTCATACCTAAAGTTCAGTTGCTGAAATGGGAAAAAGCGAGAGCTCGTTTGAGAAGTTTTCGAAGAGGAGAAAGTTTTACAACTTTCCTCTCAAATTTCGAGCAAATTTGCGCTGAGGGAGAGCTAGACCAGGGCTGCTGGTTGAAGATGTTGCTGACCATCCTCCCAGGTAATGTCTTAGGTGTATAAGTGCACCGGACTGATGAAGAGGTCAACACCTGTGAGACGGTAATAAGAGCTCTTTACGGGTATTTTGACATTCGTGGAGAGGCACACTCTAAAGTATGAAGTGATGGAAGCGGGCAGCGCTCCCATCTGAGTGTCATCCGACCAGCCTAGGAACCCCGCTTGGTCAGCTGGGGACAGCCGTTGCTTAGGAGTGTAACGACAGTGCAGGTTTAGGACTAGAAAGGAACGCCAGTTCCGCAGCTGCAGAGGCAGTACGTGTAGATTTAGAACCGGAGAAAACGAGTTGCAGCTAGCCCATCAAAAACAATGCCGAGCAATCTGCTTTGTTGGCGAACACTGATAACGCGAACAAAGGCAAAGCGCCTGTCTCTAACCCTCGAGCAGAGGCTGCTTTGACAAGTGAGGGTGGTGCTTTCCTTCAAGAAGAGAGTAGCGAGTTCATAGGCCAGTGCATTAAAGAATACAAAGGAGACCCTTTTTCTATGTGGCTGGCGAACAATAGTAGCCAAGTATTGGAGACAACGCTTTACTGTAAGAGTGGCAGCAAGTCACTTCAATGCACCGCTGAAACCTCGGGCCACAACGCAACGTTAGTGAAAGAGCGTGGTTCAGATCAGGTTGCGGGACAGGGAGTTGCATCATAGGGTTGGATAGCAAGCCTCAGGAGAGCAAATTATTGGGTTCAGCAGAAAGTAAAGCGCAGTCAAGAGAATTTTGGTGTACGACGTGCAGTGACTCATCGAAAGTGTTAGCCAATCATTAGAATTTAAGTGGGAAATGTGGCTCGGTGCTGCGTCAAAGAGCAGATGTGAAGGGGGAGGGCACTGTGAGAAAGGGAGGCGCGTAGGACAGAACAGCCAGTGCAGTGTCCAGAAGGCGGCTGTGCACAAGGAGAGCCAAGCCATTCGGTAGTTTCTATAGAAAGGACAAAGTACGTGCCTAAAACATTGTAAGGCCGAAGGCTGGCCAACAGTGTAATCGTCTGAGACTTTCACCGCGGCTCTCCAGATGCGATAGGCACCGCACTAAGGCCAAACTGACTACGCGGGTTCAGTGAAAGAAAGCCACCTGCCCTGCTGCGGCGACACTGCAGAAGTTCTTGCACGGCAAGTGAAACTCAGCGAGCCACAGAGTAGCATGCACTGCTCGCCGGTCAAAATTCCGGAATTGAAATGAATGCATACAAGCATTTCTTTCATGCTGCCCAGGTGTTGGGGATGTGCGGCCGGGGTACGGAACAAATAATTGTCGCATGGCGTCTGGAGCTCGCAGGTGTAAACACAAACTTAACGCCTTCGGTATTTGTCTTGTCGTGGATGCTGAAGCCTGTCTGCGGCCGCGCAAGGTGCGGCACATGAACAGACTACCTCTTCCAGGAACTCCTGTGCTGGAGCCTCACTTTGCAGCATGCACTTGTACATAGGTTTAGCTGCGCATTGTGAGTGTCCGCTGACAAGCGGAAGTACAGGTAAGCAATGGCCCAGTGTGGCGTTGGTTCTTGCGTCGGCGCTACGGGGTAACATTGAGCTTTAAATTTGCCAGCTTTTTTATGTGGCTTTACAAGTAAGGTTGCCTGGAGTATTTGTTAGTTTCTAGTGTCTGCTGACACGGAAGCACAACCGAAGCCTCCCTTGGACATTGTAGAGAAGGTAGCTGGTGAGAGCTCCTAAAGATTTGCAATAAGTTGCTGCTTCTGCACTGCCTACATCTGCTCGCTTGATTGGACATTGTAGGCATTCTCATTTGCTTTTAATTCCATATTATGTAAATAGTCATTTAGAGTTTTCCTTGTCTCCGTTCTTCCTCGTTCCTTCTCCGGCCCGGCCACGCTATTAAAATATCAACAGCACTATTCCCCTTGGGATGCAAAACTGAAAAACTCGCCGCTGGTGGCGCTGAACACAGCATGGACGTTAGACACACCTGGAAGGCGCAGGGTGCCTATAAGCGAGTGGAAAGTCGTTGATCTGCTGTTGGAGCATTAAAAAGGGTAACGCGGCACCCTGTGTAGCAACGGACAGGACACTGGAAGGAGGTTAATTAGGATTGATACGGCTGGATATATACCTTAGACTGCTGTTCACATCTAACATCTCTTGGTCCAAGCACATCAATCTAGCCTGCAGTAAAGCACTTCAGAGAGTCTGGTATCTACGGCATAGATTACACACAGCATCACGCCATGTTAAACATTTAGCATACAAAACTGACCCGACTGCCTATCGAATACAGCTCTGTTGTTTGGAATCTATGTCAACAACTGTGGTGCGAGAAAATTGAATCTGTCCATAAGAACGCAAATCGTTTTATCTACCGTTGCTACGACAGAGAATTTTAACTCGTCTAATCTCTGTGCACTATCTCCAACCCCACTTTCAAGGAGCAGGTAGTCCGAGTTCCTCAGGCATATATACATGTTCATTAACTCTCGGCACCTCATGGCAGTGAGAACCCATGTTAATTTTTCTACTGCATTATAAACTAGGTGCCGTCATAGTTTAAATATTTCTCCACTTTACGCATGCACTGATAGATGTAAATACCACTTCTTCCCACATACTGTCGAAAGCTGGAACTGCCTGCCATGCGAAATTAATTCTCTTGCACTTCCATATTTTTTGGCTGCCATTGAACGTCATTAACACCTATGCTTGGTTCGTTTTATATTGCGTCTTGAATGTTCTGGTATGTATGTGCACATGCATGAATCAACATATATACACAACTGCTTACCATGTATATTATATCCCCACTCCTTCAAGAGCCCTTTTGGGGCTGCAGTATGTATGAATAAATAAATAAATACGAATAAGTTGATAATAAAACTGCCTACATTCATGACTGCTGCACTGAATTTCTCAATGACAAGAAAGTAGTGAGTCGAAGTGTTTCTTCTTAAGAAGGCTAATCGTGCCCTAAAGAAGACAGCACAGCACCCAGTGTAACAGCCTGCATGTTCGAAAGAGAGAAATTATGATTATTATGGTCGTATACGACTAAGACTGAAGTGAATCTGCTCACATTCATAAGCACTGCACAGAATTTCTCTGTTAAGAAAAAAGCAATCTCTCAAAGCGTTTCTTGTTACTTGAGAAGGCTAATCGCACACTAAAAAAACAGTATGGCACCCTGTGTAACAGTAAATGATCGCTTGGAAGAGATTAATTATGACTGGAATGTTTGGATAACACTAAGCCCACAGTGCAACTGGTCACATTCATGGCTGCTGGACAGAATTTCTATGTGAAGAAATCTGTTAGTGTTTTCTTAAGAAAGCTGATCACATGACTTTATTATGAGGTCAAAAGTCTTGATCCCTCTTAATTGTTCAACACAGTAGAACTTAAGATAGCTAATTTTAATGGTGGGATTGGTCAGTGGAGTAATGCGGCACCCTATTGATAACATTTTTATAAGTTGTACCGTGCTACATTGCACATAAATTGCACAGGCCTTTCGAAGAAGTGTTTCATCTCCATTAAAGGGACCCAGAAAGGGGGTCTCATGAAAGGTGCAATATGTCTGGGATGTTAAAAGATAACAGTTCATAACTATCCCCCCGCAAGAATTATGTTAATGAATTTTATGGAAGCTGAAATATATCAGACAAAATTTTCAACTTTCACGTATTCGTGCCCTCTTGCACGCAAACATGGCGGCGCTCCTTCACCGGCCCCACTCGCTCGACCCCTCCCCTACCTCCGCCGGCTGTGGAGCGTGCGGAGTGGCCGCGGTAGCACGTGACATCTGAAAGAATTTGGCGCTGTGAACCAGTGATTGCCCCGGCTGCTGACGTCATTTGCAAGACGTGACGTCGTCTGCCAGGTTTTCGCGCAAGATGCGAAAGCGGGAATTTAAAAAAAAAATTGTAAATTTCCCCCTCGATTTTTGCGTCTCGTACGCGGCATGAAAACTCGGTTCCCTGTAATTTACATAGTGCAAACATTTTAAAGGCAAGCTTAAACACCCCTTTGTGTGGCCCTTTAGCAATTTTTGTTTTGCTTTAACGCCGGAAAACTATTAAGTGATTATACAGTTGCCTTCATTTGATCATGTTTTCTGTGTTTTGTAGCCCATGTTGTTCAGTAGCTGACTAAAACTATGCACTTCAGTGTAGAAATTAATTGCCTCAAAGTGTGCCATAAAACTTCTTTTATATGTTCAAGTAGGTTTGAGGGGATGCTTGTTGGAGATATTGGGTAATAGTTAAAATAACTTGAGCCCTTACTTTCTTCGAAGATTGGTATTCTTGCTTTTTCTTGCTTATGAGTCATGTGAGGCACAAAAGAACTGTGATAAAACCGCTGCTTCCTCGTTTTATTTTACGATAACGCTAAACCCAGTCACAGCCTGTTGTGACGGCATGGCAACAAATGCATAAACCGTGATTATATTGCAGTTCTGTCATGCCTCATGTGACCTACATGCACATGTTGATGTCACAGCCATCGTTCAGCTGTTGGAACTGAAGAAGCATGACCGAACAACTTGACTATAAATTATTTACTGGCCATACCAAAATATCACGTGGTGATTCATGCACAGTAGTCTCTTCTACATAATTGTAGAGAAGAAAATGTGCCCTCAAAATAACGTGTTTATACTTCTTTAACAGAATACTGTGGTTTGCAGCCTTGCAGATTTTATTCTAATCAACGTTTTTGCTCCATTTCATTTTGCAGGCATCGAAACGGATATTAGCAACAAATGAGTACACAAGCTGCCCAAAGGACCATCTTCTGAAACCAATGTTTCCAGCATATTGAAGGCTGAACTGCTTGATGTTCATAATGTGAAATAGCACAGCCAGTGATCTCAGACTGGTGTCATTGCACAAAATGGGACGTATTGGACCCTGCCTTGTTAATGCCTGGAACACTGCCTCATCATTGCAGCAACCAGCCTTGGTGTCTCAGTGGTTATGTGGTACTTGGCTGCTGACTCAAAAGACACAGGTTCAATCCCAGCTGCTGTGGTCGCATTTTGATGGAGGCAAAACGCTAGGGGCCATGTAATGTGTGATGTCAGTACAGGTTCAAGTAACCCAGGTGGTCGAAATTACCTGGAGCCCTCCACCATGGCATCCCTGGTAGCCTGAGTTGCTGTGGGATGTTAAACCTTATAAACCAACCAACCATCATTGCAACATGAACAATGGATGTCGTGAAACATTCTATAAGTGGAATTATGCATGATTTCTGAGGAAACCTTGTGATCCAGTAGACTGCAGCACAAGTTGCAGACACAAGCTAAAGTGTACACAAAAAAATAAACTGCAGCAGAAAAAGTGCATGTTTGTGTGGCTGTGCCTTTTGTGCATCATACTCTGTCTTGCTTTGTGTGCTGTAATCTTGTCAGTTTAGCGTTATAGTCTCTATTATGGATATGCCATCCTTGTGAGCTTTCATGTCTAATTTTTTCATGGGTTATTTTCTCTATGCTTCTGCACAGCATTAGTTATACCTTTTGGTGTGCTGATAGATGTGTGGTGATTTTAGTCAGTTCTGTTTTATCTTATGTTTACAGGAAATTATAGTTCTGTCCCTATTTGCTGTTGGGATTTATCTGTCTAGTCTGGTTCATTGTGATTTGCTATTAATGATTCATGCTTATCTTTAGTGCTATGTATTATATTGGTGAGTCGGCTGACAGAACTGGTTTTGTCCTTGTGGTTTTCAGTGATCATTTTCATTCTGAATTTTTTCGTCAGACCTCCAGGCCTCATTGTGCTAGGGTTATTAGAGGAGTTTTGACTGTGTAATTTTTTTACTTTGCTTTAATAGACAGATTGAATACGCTTATTGCCAGTGTAGTGTCAGTAATGAAAGCTTATAGGCGTTATGTTATTCATGAAAAACTTGGCAAGGCTTGGAAGATCTCGATGAAGCCATACATTATACGAGCACTTTGTCTAAGTTGCTCCAACTCTTAAGCTGGCTATAGAGTATGCTCACTGCTCTGAGTAATTGTTTGAAAGTTAAAACATTCTCCCTCCAGCTTCATGAAAATTTGTAAATGCGAGGAAATTTTGTTTAAACTCATCTTTGTTTTGATGCTCAACCCATTGACCTTGTAATAAACATGTTAAGTTAAATGTGTAATATTGCCACCACCAAATTAGTTATAACACGCAGGGTCTCATATTTCTCTAACACCCTCCTTTCTTGGTGCAGGCCTCGTCACAGCTGATCTCAAGCTTAGAGTGCTGTCCGAAAAGAACATGAGTCAGCAGATGCACCAGTCCCCCCACTGCAATCGGAGCTTCACGAAAAACCACCTAAAGCATCACCTTCTCACTGAAATGGATGATCATCCCTACAAGTGTAACCATTGTGGGAGCAGCTATGCTCAAAAGGACACCCTGATGCACCACTTCCGTACCCACACGGGTGAGCGTCCATACAAGTGTGACCACTGTGACAGCAGGTTTTCTGTAAAGGGCCAGCTGAATAGACACCTTCGCATCCACACGGGTGAGCGACCATACAAGTGTGACCACTGTGACAGCAGCTTTACTCGAAAGCTCACCCTGGTGAACCACCTCCGCACCCACACGGGTGAGCGTCCATACAAGTGTGACCACTGTGATAGCAGGTTTTCTGAAAAGGGCCCCCTGAACCGACACCTTCACATCCACACGGGTCAGCGACCATACAAGTGTGACCACTGTGACAGCAGCTTTTCTCTGAAGAGCACCCTGGATCAACACCTTCGTACCCACACGGGTGAGCGACCATACAAGTGTGACCACTGTGACAGCAGCTTTGCTCGAAAGCTCACCCTGGTGAACCACCTTCGCACCCACACAGGTGAGCGTCCATACAAGTGTGACCACTGTGACAGCAGCTTTTCTCAAAAGGGCCATCTGAACCAACACCTTCTCATCCGCATGGGTGAGCAACCATACAAGTGTGACCACTGTGACAGCAACTTTTCTCGGAAGTCCCACCTGGAGCAACACCTTCGTACCCACACGGGTAAGCGTCCATAGAAGTGTGACCACTGTCATGGCAGCTTTGTTCAAAAGTACGCTGGTGAAACACCTTTGCAACCACACGGGTGAGAAACCATTCCAGTGCCAGCTCTGCGCCATGGCCTTTACACACAGTACAACCCTTGCTAAGCATTTGCTAGCCCATAAGAGTAATACACCTTATCACTATCTGTTCTGCAGAATATATAAAGAAAAACAGTTTAAAATGCCATGAGAACAACAAACATGCTGTAAAAGCCACAGTTCAAAGTTTTGCTAGATTTTCCCATCATTAGATGTTAAAACCACTGCTTGCTAACTTGCCTCACTTTTTAATTTGCCTTCTCAAGAAAAAATGGCAAATTTACATGCCTTCATGGTACTGCTGCACAGAGAAATACTCTGGTTGCTTTCACTCCATAAGAAACCTGAACATACCAAGCTGGTAATGTCATGAAACTGAAATCGTGGCATGTGCAGATATGATCTTGTCATATGATTAGTTTCAGCGCATTTAATTGGTGTCAATTGTGGTTGGAGTATTTTGCCTTAGCAAGGAAATTGACTTACATCAAAGGAGTTTTGCTAGTGTAATGCCACCAGAGAAGCATGCTGTTTCATTATTCTTTCTATGCTTCTGTGTTGGCTGTATTAAGACTTAAGAGCTGAGAAGCAAAGCTTAGCTGCTTGATGATAAACATTGCTCGCTTTTATTTGCAAGTTTTTAGAGTTATCTCTCAGTTTAAGTTTTTAAAAATGATGGATTTACTGCACTAGGTTCCTGTGCATTATGTGTTGTCGAATAATCTGCTATCATTGCATGTGGCATATTTTATTACAAATTGCATTATCAGTCTTGTCAAACATACTTTATAGATTTGGAGGTAAGCAATCACCTCAGTATTTCAACAGTACTAATTCTTTTTTAAAGTGATGATTTTGGGGTATTTCAGCAATTCTATAGAAAGCTTGTGCATAATATTTTCTGCTTATACACTCAATTGAACTTGACTGTATTTCTAAGGGTGGCATTGATATAAAGAAGTATGTGACTTTATAAACAACTTGTGTAGTTAAATTTTTAAAAACCAGTGAGCTTGAAGAAATATCTACTCTATTTTTAGATTTACCTCTGTTTTGTGAGCAATTATTCTTTTGAAAACCACTGCCAACCAGAAAAAGGTCTCGCTTGACGTTTAGGCTCCCAGCACAGGGTCCATGTTCACAGTGAAGATGCAGTCTACTGGTTGGCATCTTTGTTTTCAAATTAACCGCCCATCTACTCTGTATTCCATTTCGATCTCAAATTTGTGCTTCTGTACCAGTGCATCTGCTTTTTCCATGAGCTTGATTAGGTCACAAACGGTTTAATTGCTGCTTGGGAGTGTTTTATCAGTTGTAATTGTGTGCCGTAACTGTTTTCAGGAATGGTAATCTGTTCAATAAATTTTTCATCCATAGAAAGTGTAAGGATGTGCCCGCCGAAAGCTGAAGCTATCAGTAGCTTTGCTCAAGAGCACCCTGGTGCACCACCTTTGTACTGACACGAGTTAGCATCCATACAAGTGTGACTATTGGACGAGCAAATTGGTTCAAAAGGTCCACCTTGAGCAACATTTTCGAATCACAGGAGTGAGCGTCGTTACCAGTGTGAGAACTGCGGGAGCAAATTTGCTCAAAAGGCGCACCTGGAGCAACCTTTTCATCCCCATAAGGTGAGCGACCATACAAGTGTGACTACTGCGGGAGCAGATTTGCTCAATAGGTCCTCCAGGAGCAACATTTTCGTATCCATAAGAGGGAGCATCCATACAAGTGTGACCACTGTGAGAGCTGCTTTGCTCTCAAGAGAACCCTGGTGCACCAACTTCGTGGCACACAAGTGCATTAGCCACGTGGTTTATTTTCTATTTTGCGGGCTTCCTTTGGAGTTGGGAAAAAAGGACACACGGGAGGGTTTCCTTATCGTAGTTGATGGAATGGGAGTTTCTGAAGGTGCTCGACATCTTTTCAAATGCAATTTGTTGTCTAAAGTCATAGTTATTTAGATAATTAAACTTAAACTTAATTGCAAAACAAAAAACTGCATGTGATGCGCAAGACGGCTGCCATCAATATGCAACTAGTTTCACTCGCCTGTATAATTTATTTTTTAACCCTTGGCTCAAGTTATATGGTGAAACAGCCGATATATATGTATATATATGGGAGTTGAACGTCCCAGAGAGACTCTGGCTACTTGGGACGCTGTAGTGGAGGACTGGAAATTTTAACCACCTGGGGCTCTGTGTACTGACATCGCACATTACACGGCCTTCTAGAATTTCGCCTCCATTGAAATTCGACCGCTGTCACAAAATTCGGCGCATTTTCGAAAAAAAACAGCGCTGCGCCTAAGCAATCACGCCCGCGTGCGGTAAACTAAAACAGAAACCGGGAAGGGCCCCCGAATAGTGCGTAGATTTGCGCGTACTGCTGCAACTCCGCTCGTCGGCGCGGTGCCGAGGGAGGCATGGCCGCGCGCGGCGTCGATGTCTGAGTGGTGTCTACTTATCGTCGACGGGTTTCTACTCGTCGCCCCTGTAGTGTCAAAACTGCTGGCGATTTGACCACAGCGGCAAAGCCTGCAAATCGGCCTTACGCTGCTGTGGCTGTGGGGAACGTCATTGCAGAGAGGAATGTCCTGAACTGCAAGAAAAATGTTCTTTCTGTAGTGGTGCTCACCCTGCTGATTCGTCTGACTGTCCTGCACGAGCACAAGAAGTTTAGGTGCTCGAGCTCATAGACAAGCGCAGATGCACGCGGAGAGAGGCTTTTGCCGCAGTCAAGGAGAGAGCCTCAGGCTACTCTAGTGTGGCTGCCAAATGTTCACCCTTGATGGATTCCAGTTGGTCCTAGGCTATTACAGCGGCAGTTGAGAAAGCTGTGGCAAATGCAATGGATCGCATTATTGAAACCTTATCCACGTGCATTTCCCAGCTCATAGCTGCTCAGATGACCAATCTTCTGCAGCTGTCCACCGCAACGCTCTTGCCTTCTTTGGCTTCGGAAACTTCTACTTCTGTAGTAATCAATTCCGCTCTATAGGGCCAAAAACAATGTGAGCAACAAAAGACCTCTCAGGCCTCTCCTCCGAACAGCGTTATTGACGCTTCCGCTATGGACTCTATGGATATGGAGTCTGATCTCTGAGCCCAGAAACGAAGTGGGTCTCCTCTGAATATTGCAGGCCCATCTTGCCCCCAGTCAAAGATAAAGAAAAGTAACGCAAGTCAAAATGCTAAGACCAGGATTCCAGAAAAGGCAGTCGCGGCTGCAGCACTCCCGCCAAGATAGGGTTCTTAAGTGTACTTCAGTGGAATTGTCGATCTATATTCTCAGCTTGAACAGATTTTGATTGCCTATGCAATCAGCTTCTACCAGATATAGTTGCTTTAGAGGAAACATGACTAACTACAAATTTCAAATATCATCTCAAGGATTACCGTCCGTTCTGACTTGACCAGTCATCACGAGCGGGAGGGTTGTTAGTGCTCCTCTCTACAAAGTTTTGCCACAGGGCATACATTTCTTTCCAATATGCGGACAATGATTGTGAAATCCTTGCGGTTGACCTCAGTGTCCCAGGTCAACAGCCCTTTACGGTAGCTAATGCATATTTCCCGTCTGGTGTGCATGACACTCTGCCCCTTGACTCATTTATGTCTAGTAGACGAACTCAGGTTCCATTTCTTGGAGACTTAAATTCGCAGCATGTGACGTGGGGGTTTAAAACAGACAGCTTGGGTTCTAGACTATTTGACTGGGCTTCTGACAACAGCTTGATCTGCAACAATTCAGGATTGCCTACGTTTGTTCGGAGTCAATGCCGGTCTGCCTTAGATTTAACTTTTTCCTCCCCAGGAGTCTGTCATGTGTTAGGCGCCTGTTGACCGTGCAACAAACAGTAATCCTCTACCGATTAGTTTCAAGTTTGCGTGTTAATTAACTCTTCCTGGGCGACAGTAGCGCACGTTATTAAATTAAGGTTGCTTTAAAGACGCTAAAATCAGCCTTCGAAATCACTTCAGACCCTTGCGCTCAGACAAGTGCCGAAAGCAAGGCTACACATCTATGTTCTGTACTGGACCACGCAAGGCAAAAGCTAATTTTTGGTTAAGGGAACCAACGGTGCAATTGCGAACAATTGGTGGAATGCTCAGTGCACGCGTGCATACAGACGACGGAAAGCAGCTTGGAAGAAACTTCTCATCAATCAATGCCCAATAAATTTGTTGGATTATAAGTATGCTGCTGCAACATTGAAAGCACACTGTAGCCCGTGCAAAGGAGGAATATAATACAAATGATGATTTCCTTTCACAATCGGGAAATAAACGAGATTTGTTAATTTCATGAGGCGCAACAAGGTGATTCCACCGGCTGCCAACATTGAATCCCTCATACAGTCCCCTGCCGACATCGCAAAAGCCTTAGAGGATATTGCGTGTGGCCTAGAGCTTTGCTTTACAGCTGCTCTACCTTCTCCTGCTATATTCACATGCACTCTATGCATGCCTGAGCCATCGCAATTTGTTCTGGGCTTATCCCCAGCGGCTCCTGGCCCCGATAAGGTCACTTCATCTATGATAAAAATTTTGTTCAATGATACTCCTGCAGACTTGTTGGCCCTAGTTAACCATTCCATTAGTGGTCCTTGGATATCTCATGAGTGGCGTCTTGCTGAAATAGTTCCATTGCTTGGAAGCTTTAACTTTAGAAGATTAACTTTAGACAACATACGCCTTTTGTCATTAACATCGAACCTAGTGAAATTGGTGGAAAGGGTCCTTCTTCGCTGTGTCATGTCATTCCTTTCGGAAAATTTTCTCTTGAATTCATGTCAAATTGGTTTCAGGCCGGGTTGTTCGATTTGGTGTGCTCATACTGGCCTAGAGAGCCGTATTAAATTAGCTCGCAGTAGAAAACAGTTTGCTGCGCTTGTCACCTTGGACGTCAGTAAAGCATACGGCAGCGTTGAGCACTCGACTCTGTTACTAAGATTGCAGGAATTGAACTTCACAAGCTATTTTGCAGCCTGGATTTGTTGTTTTTTTAAATATAGAATTTTACTGTTGCCGCCTCGTCCGACATGTTGTACAGCCGCCGCGCCACCTATAGGAGCTGGAATGACCGAATCGGACTTCTGAAAATTCTCTCAGAATACACCTTTACCTAAATTACCGCAATCTTTATCTCGGTAGATTGCGCACGAAAACTGTCATAATGAGTATGTTCTCGAAAATGCAGCGCTAGGTGAAATCTACTTTTAACGGAGCGCCAGTGTTCCGAAAAATATTGAAGAATATGCAAGAGTAACGTCAATCTTAGGCTAATAAAAACTCTGCCGCAATGAGGAGGACGGAGTGCGCTTTGACTGTTCATGCCGCAAGCGCTCACATTCAGTGCTTTCATTGCTCGAACGAGAAGGTGATAAATGTGGCTCGTGGTAGAGTCACGCATGTCGCATCACTTTCAATCTATTGTGTTAAATAATAGTGTGAAAAAACTGCAATCTTAGTTGAAAGGAGCAGCGCAAAGCAAAAAGGACGAAGGAGAGACACGGGAGCGGACAAGCGCTTGTCCCGCGTCTCTCCTTTCTTCGCTCTGCCGCTTTCCCTGATGATTCACCAGCTACCCGCACCAAGATGATGCAACCGGCACCAAGATTACGCAATACTAGGCGTGCTCACGTGTGCCAGAGAAAACACCGGGCCGGCGAGCGCGCGATGACCTGAGAAGCGAGCCGTGCGCAGCCTGTGAAGCGTGCCGTGCGCAGAGCGCAGAGCCGGCGCGCGAGGATAGTCGAGGAGCAAAGCGCAAGAGTGTAGGAGAGGGTCGCTGCTTCTATTTACTTCTATTAGGCGTTTTTGCGTTAACTGCCAAAGCTATTTTGAAACAAAACTTATCAATTTACAAAAACTACGAAGTAAGTTTTATTACATAAGCATAGATGGCATGACACTCACATTTATTATACGCAAAGTTGCTGGAGTGGCCGGAGTGACTGGGTCAACTAAGCATTGGAAGTAGTTGCGCGCGTTACTGGCAGTAAATGAGCAAGTGTTTCGCCGTAGCGGTCGTGGTGAGGCGGTCGTGCTCACGTGCTGGCTGCCGATTGTATCGACCTGTTGTCTTGCTGTAGGTAAGTGGGGGGCCCTTTAAATTGCATGTTGATTTGCCTTCCGAGTTTGGTTGTGGTTCTGTAAATGACACAAAACGGCCAAGGATTTGCGCGTTTATTTTGTAGCATTACGTTCCGTAGATACATCTGTGAACAATCGTGCTGTGTAGCTGTCAAGGTAGTACCTCGCGGCCGCTGTCGAGACAGTGCTGCTGTTTTAGCGGTTAGAGTGCCTGAGAGCACCTTGGTTGTATTCACTGTTTGAAGAGTACGGTGAGGAGCTAGTTGGCAGGACATTATGGGAACAATGAATAACTGCGCGAAAAGGACGGGACAAGAGAGAATAGCCAAGCGATACAAGCGCTTCTCTCTTGTCCCGTCCTTTTGGCGCAGTTATTCATTCCTCCCTCTTGTTCCGACCTTTTTGCGGAGTTATTCATTATTCCCATAATTTCCTGCTTGTCCGTCTACGGCATCTTTTTATGTTTTTGCAGCTGGTTGAAGTTTCTTGCGTGGAATAAAAGTGATTTTGTTGTGTGACCATAATAGCGGTAGTGTTGGAAAAAAAGGTGCGAAGGGGAATATTAGAAAAAGCGGGAATGCGATTGCGCTGCAGTGGTTGGGGTAAGTATGCATTGGATGTTTACCTGCGCGCGGTCTGGGAGCTAGTGTAGCGGCGTAACGGTCGTGGTGAGATGGTCGCGCGCGTGCTGGCTGCCGATTGTACCGACCTATTTTGTTGCTCTGTGCAAGTAGGGGCCTTTTTAAATTGCGTATTAATTTGCCTTCCGAGTTTGGTTGCGGTTTTATTTTTTAGCAGTACGTTCTGTAGATATATCTGAATGATCATGCGGTGTAGCTATCAGGTTACCTTGCCGCCGGTGTCGAGATATTGCTGCCGTTTTAGCGGTTGGGATACCTGTCAGCACCTTAGTTGTATTCATTGCCTGTCCGTGCGGCGTAGTTTTGTGTTTTCGCAACGGAATGAGTGTCCATGCATGGATTACAAGCTCGATCCCCGATATTGTGCGTATCTCTGCGCTTCTGAAGTTGGTGCACAATCGTAGATGGTGCAGATGCCTGTGATAATTTGCTTAAATTACGAGCACATCGAGGTGACTGATTACGAGACTGTTAATGGAGTGCGAGTTGCGAAGGAACCGAGCGTACATCGCGTCGCCTGCCGCAGTAGTTTGCATGCAACAAACAGCTCTGGTCAACCGGTCGTGAAGACGTCGATGTTTGTCATTTGTGGACGTGCAGAGATGTAAGAACGGGCGGTCAGTTTTATGTTTGAAGCTCTTCAACAGTAACTCAAGCAGCAGGATGAGCATAACTTGGACATGGCTGTAGCCATGGGCCTACAGCGACGTCCACCGTAGTACTTTAATGAGAATCGTCTGGGTCCGTCGGATGCACAGGCGCCCAAATCTTTAACTGGTGTGCGCGAGCGGCGACCTTTCCCTGCATCAGCGCCGTATGACGGGCCGAGGCTGGAAACAGCTTGAGGCTAAGTGGATGCGATGCAGACAAAGCGCGCTCAGCTGGGCCCATCGTGTGCTAGGCTGTTCCTTCATAAGGACGTCACCACAATTATCGCAATAGGAAGCGTGAGTAGGCGAATGGTTTTGCTCACATTTCATGTGTCGAAGGTCGGCGTCGTAGCAACGAAGCCAGCAAATAAATTATAAAGATAAACCGAACACGCTCAATCACGCGAAAAACCAAAGAACATGGATCGTTCGTTTGTTACTTCCTGACGTAAACGCTTTTTTTTGGTCTCTAGAAAAAAGACGGCATTTATCAACACTCTGCTTTATTTATGCATAAGCACGGAGGTGAGGCCATAGAGAAAGAAATTGTGAAGCTATTGTGAATTTCTGAAACTTCAGTGGTGCTGCTCTGCACGACGTGTTCACGGCAGTTTTTACAAATATCAAAATGCTCCCCGTATACCTCAAGGGGAAAGACAAACAAAATTGGATGTCATCGCAAAGGGAAGCTGCTAAAATCTTGGCCTGTCTCGCGCATTACTTGTGAGGATCGTAAGAAATACTCTGCGTTTATCTAAAAAATATCGCAGCACTTTGCCTGCATCTGAGTGAAAGAACAAAAACTGATGTCGTAAACCATTTTACTATAAACTTGATTCTTGCTGAAATGATAAGAAATAAAATATATAGTGCAACCAATAATGGGCACACACAGGCCGTTCACTAGCGGGTGAAGTCACAGTCAAAGCCGAGCACGGCACACATGCGTCGTGACAGGAATCCGTAGAGCGCCTGCACAAGGTCACTGTCGGCCTTCAGCTCTTCCCACTGTCTGCTGGTGGCCTCCCACAACTCATCAGGAGTAGCGGTATGGGGGCCAATTTTTGACATTTTGGCGTTTAAAATGCCTCAAACATTTTCAATAATGTTCTTATCTGCGCCCATGGGCGGCCAATCTAGCGTCATCACTCCAAGGTTTTCGAAGTGCGCGGTCACTGAGTGCGCCGCGTGGATCGTTGAAAGATCATGCTGTAGCAGGGAATCTCCATCTCTGTAGGGTCCATCCAGCACGTGAGGAAGCAGCTAGTGGTTCATGATGGCTATATACATTGTGGAGCACAGCGGACCATCAACGCGGTGAAGAGGACCGAGGCCATCCTTCGTGATGACCCCCCACACGTTCACAGATGTTCGGCCACTTGCCTTGACGTCGTGGACGTAACGGGGATCATGCCTTAAAAAAACAGTATTTAGTGCGAATCAATGACAATGGGTAGCAAAATGTAATATCGTGTATAATGAATGAATGAGCTGTTTATTTAGAAAATGAGGCTCAATGCCGGTAAATCACTAACTTTTGTCTTTTGTCTCGTGGATTGTTTATTATACACTCGGGCTTTGGTATCGTGTGTAAGAAAGCAAGCCACCAGACAAAAGATATTGATTTACCTTTTTGCGACTGGGTGGTATACTTTTTGTTTCTGGTCCCACTGAGTGCAGAAGGTGCTCTCATCAGTAAACACAACCTTTCGCCCATCATCGATGGTCCACTGGGGACGCTCTTGAGCAAAGGCTAGCCATTTTGCTCTGCCACTGTCGGAAAGTAGGGGCTTCTGCGCAGCTCTCCTGTTTCTGATCCCTGCTTCCTTTAGCTGTTGCCCAATTAATTCATCTGATTAATTCACCCGCTGTCATGAACAGGTTGTCACTAGCGCAGGCAATAATCTGCAAGTCTTCTTCGCTTGTTTTTCTGGTGAGACAGCGAGGAGCATCTCCAATGCGTTCTTCGTCCCGGTAGGCACGTGTGATTCTGCCAACTTAATTGGGAGCCACTCCAGTTGCTTTAGCAATTTGCTTCAGCGTCTAGGCGCCTATTGACATTCCTATAATTCGAACTCTTCATTTGAGGTATATGAGGTGGCATTTTGGTAGCAGTTAGAAGCTCCCCCGAGCACGGCCTCTAGAGCAGCATTACTGAAGTTTTACAGCTGTCTTACAGCTTCGCCGCTGCGCCGAAGCATAAATAACGCAGTGTGTTGATAAATGCCTTCTTTTTTCTGGAGAGTAAAAAAAGCGTTTACGTCAGGAAGTAACAAACGAACGATCCATGTTCTTTGGTTTTTCGCGTGATTGAGCGTGTTCGGTTTATCTTTATATTTTATTTGCTGGCTTCGTTGCTACGACGCTGACCTTCGAAACATGAAATGTGAGCAAAACCGTTCGCCTGCTCACGCTGCCTATTGCGATAATTGGGGTGACGTCCTTAAGAAGGAACAGCCTAGTAGACGATGGGCCCAGCTGAGGGCGCTCTGTCCGCTTGCGCTTAGCCTCAAACTGTTTCCAGCCTCGCTCCGTCATACGGCGCTGACGCAGGGAAAAGTCGCCGCTCGCGCACGTCAGTTAACGATTTGGGCGCCTGTACCTTTAGACACTTCAAAAATGAAAAGCTATTAAGCATTGCCAACCTCAGTGATTTGAAAATTAAGCTGAATGCTCTGGCAAAACTAGCTATAGCTTCTCCTAAATGTTGTGGCACTCAGTTGCTTCAAATTGTACATATCTGTGGCCCAAAAGTTGCTCTAAGCGGCTAAGCACATGTAATATAGTGAATCCTGGAATGTTGAGAGATTAGGAAATGCCGCTCCAGAGCTTCTAGTGGTCACATTTAGCACTAGTGCTACATTCTTGTCAGTCACCCCACATAAAGTGGGGTCACCCCACATAAAGGCCACGGAAAGGGATGTTTGAGCTTGGCATTAAAATGCTTGCACTATGTAGAGTACAGGCCAGCGAGCGTCCACTCCGCCTACGACACCTCAAAAGCGAGCGGGAAATTTAAAATACATTTTAAAAATTCCCGCTTTCGCACCTCGCGGCGACGCGGGGTGCTGGGCTTTCGCGCGAAAACCTGGCATATGACGTCATGTCTTGGAAATGGCGTCAGCAGCCGGGGGTTATTATTGGCTCACAGCAGAAAATTCTTTGGAACGTCGCGCGCGACGGGGTAGAGGAGGGGCCGAGTGAGTGGATCGAGGGTAGGAGCGTCCCCTTTGAAACGGGGCAGTGGTAGTTGCCACCATGCTCGGTTTTTTCCCTTTATTTTGGTTTAACTGTGCTGTAAGTTGCTGATAAAATTTTCCATTTTCTTTAAAATACGTCTTCCTACACTTGAAAACTTACCTCACCTCTGCTTTTGATCCACCAATCCTCCACTCGCATTTTGCTAATTTCCGCCGCAGATTTGTTTACATGACTATTGTTATCTCTAAACCCTAAGGCCTCAGGAAGAGTGACTGTGCCTGCATTGACATCGGGATGGATACCATCACATTTCAGAATGCGGTGTTCTATTGTTTTTACAGATTTACCACACACAGCACGTGTCATCTTCTTCGTTAAATTTATTTTTGTAGCTGCGCGTTCTAAGACACCCTGACCTAGCTTCAAAAAGGAGGGCACAGCCTCTTGAGTTATCATAAAACGTTTCCTTCCTGATCTGCCTTTTCCAGCAACAATTTAGTTCTATATTATGCTTCTTTTTCATAGACTGTATCCAATTTTTACCTTTGACGTTTTTAACCTGTCGTTTAATGCTCTTTCTTTCTCCTTTCTCGTCTCTGGCAAATTTACTGGCCAGCTTTCTAGTTCGTTTCCGCCACTGTGTGTCAACGCTCTTTCTGTACAGGTATCTAAATACCTTAGCTGCCCACCTGTTATTGTCCAATTTTATCAGGTGTTCTTCGAATAGTACTTTACTCTGAGCTTCCCGTGCTTCGAACGTTGCCCAGCCCATATCCCCCTGTACTGCCTTGTATGTGGTTTTCCCATGGGCACGTAGTGCTAATCTTCCTACAGTTCTCTGATTTACTTCTAATCGCGACTGAACTTCAGCCCTTAAGCATAGAACCGCATTCTCGAAAGTGAGCCCCGGCACCATTATTCCTTTCCAAATACCTCTGAGTACTTCGTACCTGTTGTACCATCACAATGCCCTGTTTTAATATCCTGGCATCTCTTCGCCCTTTTGCTATGAGAGACTGTTCGTGCTTCTCAGTGTACATATGCCCTTTGTTTACCCATACCCCGAGATATTTGTGTTCGGCCACTCGGGGTATTTCATGGCCTTGTATTGTAAGCTCCTGATCAGTTGTACCATCGAAAACCATCACACCTGACTTAGTTGAGCTACAACTGAAACCTAGACTGTCTCCTTCATCTCCACAGCAATTCACCAAAGTTTGCACATCTTCCTGGCTATCTGCTAACAGTACAATATCGACCGCATACATTCAACCCGGAAGTCGTTGCTCAACAACTTTTCTGCCTAGTGTGTGCGACAGATCATAACCTAGATTGCTTCCTTGTAGCCTTCTTTCCATGCTTCCATACTTTCCATACTTCCAAAGCATGAACAGCGGCGGTGATAGAGGACAACCTTGCCTTAATTCTTTGTGTACCTGGACAGTTTTTGTACTCTTAATTCCTTCCCATGTTATTTCAACTTAATTTTCTCAATATGTTTCCCGTAGAAAATAATTACCTCATGATTGACACCTTCACCTTCTTGGTATGTTCCACAGGAGTTCCCTGTTCACGTTGTCGTATGCACCGCTTATGTCCAGGAAGGCTAAATACGGAGGTCTGTTTTCCGCCTTAGCTATTTTTATGCACTGGGTAAGCACGAACAGGCAATCATCTAAGCGCCTACCACTTCTGAACACGTTCTGAAATTCTCCGAGTATTCTATTACTTTCTACCCATGACTGCATTTTTATTTTCACCACCTGCATCGCCAGCCTGTATGTAACTGATGTTATCGTAATCGGTTGGAAGTATGCTTTGTTCGTCTTATTGCCTTTCCCTTTATAAATCAAAATCATTTTACTCTGTTTCCAGCTGTGCGGAATTAGCTGATTTGTTATGACTGCCTCCAATACTTTTATCAGTGTTTCCTTGTCTCTTGAGCCAAGATCTTTAATTAGCATGAATAGAATTTCGTCGATCTCTGGGGACGTACATCTTGGAATATTTGCTTCCGCCTTTTTCTATTTAAGATTCTTCAGTTCCACGCTGTTTTCTGTTGTGTTGTCCTGTGTTGCTCCCTCATTTGGGGTGATTACTCTATCGTCTTTCGTAAATGACTCGGCTGTAACTGATGAAGTATAGTTCACAGCATCATCTCCCTCTAAACTTCCCTCGGCATCATGAATCTGTTCCTGCTTTCTGTGATTCACTTTGCCCAGCCAGCTTGCATGGTTCTAGAATTTTCTTGGCCCCCCTTTAGTTGCATCGCAAACTTCAACCAGCCAGAGATCAGAGGACTGCTTTATTTTTGCCTGCACGAGGACCTGCACTTGCTGTTTCTTGTGTTGATAAGATACCCATTTTCGGCCTATTTCCTCTTCAGATTACTGTGCCCTCTTTGCTTCTCTGTGTTTCCGTGATGGCAACCGTCGTTGTTCGATGGCCTCCCTAATTTGCTTATTCCACCAACTTCGTGGCTTCCTCTTTCCTCTCCAGCGGTTTACTCCCTTTGTTTTATTTTTGTACTAATGGGTAGGTCTGATTATATTCCCACGCTCCTATGGGGTGTGTCTCTATTGCTTCCTCTATGCAGGCCACTATTTGTGCTATTTGTTAGTCATTTATTTTGCATAATCTTTTTGACTTCCCTTCATTTCTCTTTTGAGCAGGGCTCCAAACTGTAGACTAATACGCTTATGATCACTACGGAGGCTGTACTTTCCCTCTTCGTCTAATTCCATTATTTCGAGCTTGCTATATATCCCCTGCGAGATTAAGCAGTAGTCAATGGTCGTTTGGCTGTTACGGGATTCCCACGTGATTTGTCCCTCACACTTAGTTTCTCTATTTACAATAACTAGGTTGTGTCGCTCACAGAAGTCAAGCATCAACTTCTTGTTACAATCTGTGTATCCATCTAGATCCTCGATGTGGCCATTCATGTCCCCCAAGAGAATAATATTGGCGCCTTCTCCGAGCTGCTTTATATCGTCATTAAGACACTTAAATAGATCCGTCTTCTCTTACCTGCATTTGTCCCCTGTCTCTAAACAAACTACTACTAGCCATGTCCTTTTACCGGCAATTGTACCCGATACCCAGACATGTTCTTTGCAAGTTGACTTTATTATTTGCCAATTTGTTCCTTGATGTATTAGCATACCAACTCCTCCTTCCTTCCTCTCCGTTGTTTTTCTGGTGCTCAGACGTAGCCATCAATAAATGGTGAGTCTTCTAGATCCCTGAGATGTGTCTCGCATAGCGCGTATACACCTACTTCTTCGTCCTTCAACTGCTGTTCTATCTCTAACCACTTCGCTCTCTTTCTACAGCCTTGCATGTTTATGTACCTGATCCTGGTGTTAAATTTCTTTTTTGTAGTTTTCTTCCTGGACCTCCTCGTGGCCATTTTATTGGCGTCAGCCTCCATTACTACACTTTCTACTTTGCTGCTACCTACCCCTATGCCCTGAGCCGCAGTGGACCCCCTAAAAAAGCTACTTCCCAGCCTGCCAGGCGCCACCCGATCTCGGCTCCTAGCCTTCCATTAAAGTGGATGCCATCTCGTGTAAAGCCTCCACGAAAGCCTGCTCTATGCACTTTCCTGTTTATGTCTGCCACTTCAAAGCCTTTCTCCTGACTTAACTTCCTTATCTCCCGATTAACAGCCACAACGTCCATGGCAATTTCTCCGCTCCGTCCTTGCACTTCCGGCACTGTGCACACCACGATCTGGACTTGCTCTGCTATCGCCCTTCAATCGTCAACTCCCTCCGCTAATCTTTTCACTTCTTTTGCGGCTTCACCATTCAAGACATCATTTAGCCTCGCCGCTATAACTACCAAATTTCACTCTGCAACATTCTTAGAAAGTTGGTTTTTGGTCTCTCTCAATACTGCGTCCATTTTCCAGCCTGGGAATGTCCCGACTGCTACCCGCTTATCACCCTTTACACGCTCCATTATAGTTCTTTTGCACCTACTCATATTTGAGTCAACACTGATAGGCACTTGTCTATTCCCTTCCTCCATCCTAACCTCCGGATTATTATGCCGCCTCATATCTGTGACTGCGACCTCATTCCTGGAAGTTAGCTTGCTCCCCTTCTCTCTATCTTCTCCAGACTTCCTAGCTGCCATGTGTGCGTAGTTGTTCCTGTCTGAACCTGCCTGACCTAATTCCTTATCGCTGTCCATGCCACCACAAGCCACATCCACGTGGCTGGTGCTGGAATGTCCGCCAATGTGGCTTCGCTTGGCGGTGTCAGCCATTTTTGCCTCCAACATTTGACTAAGCTGATCTTGAAGTGTCCGCTTCTCTGCCTTCTCTACCTGCATCTCTTTTTCTAGGGCATCCATATGTAGCGCTAGGCTGGTGTTTGCTTCATCAGCCCTGTCCAGGCGTGCGCTTAATACGCAGCATTTGCACATAAACTCCGCGCCTTCGGCCTCTTCTACAGATTCGAACCGCGTTTCCTTCAAATTCACCGACGCCTCACACTCCTTGCATTTAACCTTCAATTGCTTGACCATCTTAGCAGCACTCTTTTATTACTACCACGAAATGCTAGAAAAGAAAACACCACTTGCAACCAAGTGCTCAAATAAAATTCTGCCTACCACAAAATCCAATCACCTAGAAAGGAATACTAACTACCTGTCTAAACCAGTTAGCTCAAAAATGAGTCCTGCAAATCTATAGCTGTCGGCCGGAAACGGCCCGGTCGTTAGGTCACTGACCTGCTCTTTCGCTAGCCCTTCACCTAACTAGCCTAGATGTATAACTAGCTAAATCTAAGCTCTCAAAATATAAAAAGAAAGAACTCGTCGATTAGTTGTAGTCACGGCGCTCTCGCAGTCATCCGTCCGTCAGGTCCCAGTCACCATGCGTAATCCGAAGAGCACCGAAACAAGCGTCCACACTGCAAGGCTGTCAACTGTCAACCGTCAACTGTCAGTGGGGTCAGCGAGGAGCGCCGCCGTTTTGGCATGCGAGAGGAGAGGGAAAGGCGCGAAGACGCGGAAGCTCAAATTTTGTCTGCATATAACTCAGCTTCCACAAAACGCATAAAATAATTCTTGCTGGGGATAGTTATGAACCGTTGTCTTTTTACATCCCAGACATCGCACCTTTATGGCCGCCGCGGTGGTTGAGGGGTTATGACGCTCGGCTGCTGGCCCGAAAGACGCGGGTTCGATCCTGGCCACGGTGACCGAATTTCGATGGGGGCGAAATTCTAGAGGCCGTCGTCATCACGTGCCTATAAAGGGCGCGATGCGACCGACAGCGGCATTGGGCATGGTGGCACCGCAGTGAACATGTCGAGTAATCCATTCATCTTCTTGCTCCAGGCGCTTGGTCTGCTCATTTCTTGCGATCGTTTCGTGGACGGCACCCGGACAATCAACCGTACCGCATCAGCACCGCTTGCTCCGCATTGTACCGAGTGCTGCAAAGCCCCGCTGAACGAGCTGGGTCCCGGCGCATTTCTTGGACGGCTGGATCAACTTGTCTACGCCCCCCTCGGAGGCACAGCGGCTTCCACAGCGCCGTCGTCATCACGTGCCTATAAAGGGCGCGATGCGACCGACAGCGGCATTGGGCATGGTGGCACCGCAGTGAACATGTCGAGTAATCCATTCATCTTCTTGCTCCAGGTGAGAAAACGGTTTGGCAAATGTTACAGAAGTAGCGACATTTTTCTTGTGGTGCTGCCTTGCCCAGGCGAAGTGTATACAATTATTTGCGATAGCATAGTCTCTTTGAGGTACTTGCTGCTGCTTGCTGGGGATGTGGAAAGTAACCCCGGAGCTAACATGCAGGAAGTCCTGACTGAAATCCGCAAATTGGCTGGTGAGATAGCTGAAATAAAAAATGACAACAAGGCTATAAACGAATCTCTGGAAGGCATTCATGCGAAACTGGACACGTTGGCTCATCTCGAAGGCAGAATCGCAGGTGTTGAGGAGAAAATGGAGACATTTGAAAACATCATTAGTAGGCTAGCTCTTCAGGTTGATGACCTTGAGAGCAGAAGTAGAAGATCAAACTTAATTTTTTACGGAATTACGGAAGAAGAGGACGAGAAAACAGATGACCTGAATTAAAAAAATCACAGAAAAAATTAACGGTACCCTTGGTGTCACAATCTCGGGAATCGAGAGAATGCACCGCCTAGGCACCAAAGCTGAAAACAAAACCCGACCAGTTATTCTGAAGTTGCAAAGCTTCAGAGACAAGGCAAACATAATGAAGAATTGTTACAAACTAAAGAATTCCGGTGTTTCGGTTGGCGAAGATTTTTCTTTACGTGTACGTGGCATTCGAAAAAAACTTTGGGATAGCAGCAAAGACAACTGAGATAGGGGTGAAAAAGTATCACTTATGTACGACAAGATTAAAATCAATGAGCAGGTTTATGTCTGGGACGACGATAAAGAAGCCAGAGTACCCGTGGCAAAAAACCAGCCATTCAAAGGGGGAAAAAACCGATCAAGCACGTAATACCACCCACCTTAATCATAGTGAACATAAACGCCAGAAGTGTCGTCAACAAAACTACAGAACTTGAAGCATTCATTCTCGAACACTCTCCTGATATTGTCGCAATCACAGAAACATTGCTTGCTCCTGATATTTCAAGTAGTGATGTCTTCCCTCCTGGTTACACTGTCATGCGCAAAGATAGGTGCTCTCGCGGCGGTGGTGTGGCAATCTTGATCAGGGAATACATTTACGTCACACCCATGCCAGAAATCATAGGCGCTGAAGCACTTTGGTGCAAAATCATGGTAGACACATCCGTCTTTTTTTTAGGCACTATGTATCGGCCCCCTAATGCTACCCTAGATATCTTACACGTGCTAGCAAATTATATGGAAAGTCATTTCACCCACAATGCTAAGATAATCCTTACGGGAGATTTTAACCTGGCTGGCATAACGTGGGACACGCTTGATAAAAAAAATGCCGATACAGCTCATACAGATGCACTGCTTGATGTAAGCTTTAACTTCGGCCTTATACAGCTTATCCAGGAACCTACACGTGTTACCGCAGTAAGCAGAAATGTACTCGACTTGATTTTTGTGAGTGATAGCATTGCAAATGACAGAGTTTCATGGGAAGTTGTGGATGGCGTATCAGACCATAGAGCAGCTAAATGCTTCTTGCTGCTGGGCGTGCCATCACCTACGGTAAAGATGAGTGCACGAATTTTCGACTGGACAAACGCCGACGACGTTAGTGTACTGGATTATCTAGATGAATCGTATTCCACCTTTAGTTCTCTCGCCATGAATAGTTCAGCTTCAGTAGGCACATTATGGTCAGCGTTTGAAAGAATTATTCAGCACTGCTTATCAGCATATATTCCCACAAAGGTCAAGCCGGTGCATAAGAAAAACCCTTGGATAACAAGAAAAATTATACAATTAAAGCGCCAGACTGCAAGACATAGGAAACTGAGGAATAAACTGCCGCTACCCGTCTACACTGATAAATTACGCGAAAAGTCTCATGCACTAAAGGCAGCTATAAAAAAGGCTAAAGATGAGTACATGAAAGTCACCCTAAGTAATTTTATCAAAGTATCTCCTTCCAAGTTTTGGCGGTACCTCAATTCGAATTCACGTCAGGACAGTAATCCACCACCCGCCGAGGCTATCGCGAAGGCTACAGACTTCAATGATTACTTTATATCAGTATTTACGCACGACAATGGAAAAAAACCTGACCTAGAATATCCTCCGAGTAACACAGCAAAAATAGATGATTTGATTATAAATGAATCGGGCATTCTTTCCCTCTTACTGGAAATAGACCCTAAAAAATCCGGTGGTCCCGACAACATACCAAATGCATTTCTTAAGCGTTACGCGGAATGGATGTCAAAGTTCTTGCTGATTATTTTTGAAAAATAACTGCAAACAGGCGAAATCCCGGAGAAATGGAAAATTGCCAAGGTCATTCCTATACATAAATCGGGCAACATTACCAACGCATCCAATTATCGACCAATCTCGCTTACTTGTACAACATGCAAAATCCTCGAACATTTAATTCTTAAACATATCCTATCATTTCTAGAAAAAAATAACATAATTGTGCCTAACCAGCATGGCTTTAGAAAAGGTTTGTCTACGACTACTCAATTAATAGAGACAATTCACGACCTAGCGTTTACAATAGACAAATGTGGCCAAACAGACATGATATTCTTAGACTTTTCGAAAGCGTTCG
This sequence comes from Amblyomma americanum, assembly GCF_052857255.1. Taxonomy (NCBI): domain Eukaryota; kingdom Metazoa; phylum Arthropoda; class Arachnida; order Ixodida; family Ixodidae; genus Amblyomma; species Amblyomma americanum. The sequence continues at coordinate 99,622,507 of NC_135507.1, read as the reverse complement.
ATCGGGTCTCCCACCCTAAGCTCCTCCAAAAACTTTTCCATTATCTCGGTGACAATAATATTACCAAATGGCTGAAAGGCTACCTTACAGGCCGGCGCCAATATGTACACTTTAAAGGGCACTCTTCAGATTGCGGCGATGTGATGTCTGGCGTGCCACAAGGCTCCGTTCTGGCCCCTGTCCTCTTTCTTCTTTTTATCAACGACCTGCACAATAGTACTAACATAACAGTAAGAATGTTTGCAGACGACTGCATCATTTACAAAGAAATAACCTGCCATGCCGACCAAGAAATTCTAAATAGTGCCCTTGAAAGCATAGCACAATGGTGTGAAACATTGCAGATGACGATTAATGTAGAAAAAACGGTTTGCATGACAGTAACAAATAAGAGAGCGGCAATAAATCTCCCTTATTATCTACAAGGACCGATGTTAAGGAAAGTAGAAGAATATAAATATTTAGGAGTAATAATTTCCTCGGATCTTAAATGGAACAAGCAGGTAGCCTATATTACTAATAAAGCACTGGCAGCTCTCTACTCGATTAAACGATCGCTTAAATCCGCATCAGTCGACACTAAGCTCTTAGCATACACTTCACTTGTTCGCTCCATAATGGACTATAGAATAATATGTTGGCTCCCCTTTCGCAAACAATACATAGAAAGATTAGAGGGCGTACAACGAAAAGCGGTCAGATTTATTTTTAACAAATATTGCCGTCATGACTCCCCTACACAGCTCTTAAGACAAGCCGACCTTCCCACTATACATAACCGAGCCAGACTACTGCGCCTCAAGTTTCTTTTCCTTCTGCTTAATGGCGGTATGAAAATCGATACGAGTAAGTACTTAATAAAGTCAAACACGCGCACTACCAGAACAAAACACCAACAGCACTTAACCGAGTACAGATTTCACAACGATATATTCAGGTACTCTTTCTTCCCACAAGCAATCCGTGAGTGGAATAGTCTGCCTTGCGATGCTGTCAACTGCGCATCACTCAAAGATTTCATCGCCAACATATCACGCTTTATTTTGCAATAACGACTACGATACTGGTGCGCTAACTCTTGCACTCTTTTTTCCTTGCTGACGATGACATCCCGACTTTCTTATCTGACTCTCGCTTATATTTTTTTAACCATGTTGCTCGTTTCTCATGACAGTATCATTCTTCAGCAGCTATTGTTTCATTTCTTGCTCCTTAAAAACTTGTCTGCATTTTTGTTACTGTGCCGAAGTCCTCAAATATGCTACTTGCTCCTGTTTTGCTATTTTGTTTTACCTTTTGTATAATGCATATTGCCTTGTTGGACTACGATCGCCTTTGTGTTGGCATTTACTTGACCTGTGTTATTTTAGTGTATGTGATGTCCCACTCCTGCGACGGCCTCGAATGTGAGGCCAGCAGTATGTTCAAATAAATAAATAAATAAATAAATAAATACTGTGCGATGTCAGTGCACGTTAAAGATCCCCAGATGGTCGAAATTCCCGAAGCCCTTCACTACGGCGTCTCTCATAGCCTGAGTCGCTTTGGGACGTTAAAACCCCAAACACCATGCCATAAACGAAACCCATCATTGCACCTTTATTGAGGCTCCTTTCTGGGTCGCTTTAATGCTAATCAACTTGCTTTCAAATGCTTAGTGAATATTAGGAAGCACAAAAAATGGGCACACAAGAAAATTATGTGGTCTCTGTCTGTATTGGGTGATATGAAGTAACACGAGCCATTTCATGAATGCCCAGGTGCACCTGACGGAACATGGAAATGTCGACTGATCCAGCACAAAAGCATCGTATGTATAAGGTTTCTGAAACTGCAGCAGTTTTTCTCTAATTTTACGAAGTACTCTAAGTAATGTAAGTATACATTCAGTACATGTCTACTGCTGTAGTGTTAGCGTTCTATTGAGAAATTTATTTACGTACTGCATTGTTTCAGAGAAGAAAGTCAAATTATCTGCAAATTTTTTTTTTAATTTGCTGATAGCAATGTGATGACCCCCATAATGCGCAGGTCCACACGGGACGGAGAGGCAAAGAGACACCGTATGGCTCAGTTTAAACAAACAGGTATATTCAATAATTACACATGATTAAGGTTATACATCAGAGGCTGGGGCGTCCGAGCTTACGTGCCGACGACTTCATGGGGGCGATGGAGTGGCTCCGGAGTTGGGCTCGAGCGGTTGCTGGCAGAAGCTGCACGCCGTCGGGCTTCGGCGCTGAAGGCCCTCTTGGCGAACGATGTCGTCCTGAGCGTTCTTCTTCCGTTTCTTCGAGGATGGTTCACAAACCCTTCCTCTAGTGTCGTTCGGCTTGGAAGATGAACAGGAGGCGAGCTTGTAGATGATGACAGCAGAGCATAATTTTACAACATACATATACAGAGAGTTAAACTGGAAAAAGCAGAACTGAATTTACAAAAGAACAAACTTTGCACTACTTTACTCATCGACCGGGCAGGTTAGTGCCTAAGTAGCATCACATTACATGCTAAGCATGGAGCCCCAGCTCAGACTGGACTGCATCCGTTTACATGCGCTTTTAAGCACTTGATTAACAAAGGACTAAGGGCGGTCATTTTCAGTGGCCCGCCCAAAGCATCAATTCTCCAATCAAAAATAACATGCGAGATGGGGACAACTCCTTGGGTTGGGCTTAGCCTCGAACCCAGAGTCTTGTTAACAACACAAACTAAATAAACAAAAACGCCACAACTCTCTCTCAAGTGAGAGTATCCACAGGCTCTCCCTTCGGAGCTAATCCTTGCCCCATGCATGCATACCGCCACCCACCATCGGTCCGCGTCGCCCGTCAGCAACAGAGGAGGGGGCGAAAGGGCCCACGATGCTGCCGGGCTACCGACGGCGGGACACAGCTAATAAGCATGAAGGGGTTCGTCTGTCGCTCCGGGAAACCAGATTAAGGGTCGCCCCTGTCTTCCCACATTCTTGGCGAGTCTTGCCTGTCCGCCATGACAGGTGTCCGTCACGGCCCTCCTGGGAATGCGCTTTTGTTCACGAGGCACGGCGGGAAGCTGTGGGTGCCTTCCCGGCGATAGCCCACGTCGAAAGGGGGGGGGGGGAAGGGGGTCCGTGCGTCAAGCGACAATTTTCGTTCCCCGTATGTACTCGGGGGCTCTCGGTTTCCGCGTGTGCCGGCGTCCTGCTTTCTGCAAAGGTATGCAGCTGGAAAAGAGGGGCGGCCTTAAGCCCCAACTCGATGCACACACAAGGAATGTACCTCGTAGCACACAAGGAATGTCACACTCGCTCACCCTCCAGAAGAATGTTCTCCGAACATTTGAGTCCCTGCAGCTCCCCTTGTCTTTCTGAATCGCCTCGCACAGTGCGTCCGACAAAACACTTTTCGCTGCACTCAACACCACTGCACAACACCATATGCCTCCGCTGTCATAACTGGCGTCTCCAGGGGCAGCACTGATCTGCTTTTACAGATAAACATGAAACTCAGCACCCAAGCCTCTTCTTTCTAGTCCAAACTGGACGAAATAAATTTACCACAGTTACAAAGGAGCTCCCACTTCTAGCACGATCACGGCACAGACAAAAATATAGATAACGAAAGGAAGTAGGGCAGGTTCTGCATGCGCTCCGCATGCTCTCCTGTGAAGGTGTTACTTAATGACAGAAAGGTTTAACTACTAACTCCGATAACTTAACACATACGCATATAGCAATGTTATGAGCTGCGGCATTACACAATTCTAACCAGTTCACAACTCCGCTCTGTTTACGCCATTAGTCCGACTTAGCTTTCCGATTTCGCAGCGGATATCGGCCTTCATGAGTCATACTAAGTAAGTCTGTGCCCCTTTGTCTGCTTTGGGACTCGCGAGGGCTCGTGGCAGGAGCCTCTCCTGGCGTTATCTGCGCGGCAACCTCACGCGCTTCTTCTTCTAGCAATGCATGAAGTAAATCCGGTGGCATTCCGGCCGCCACCTCGGGCGCCTGCCGAACAAATGCAGGAGAGGGCGTTTCTTGCGAACTATCTGCGCGCTCCGCTTCACTTCTGTCCCCATCAAAATCCGCGCTTTCCCTTTCCTCATTTCGTGAATACTGAACCGGTGCCGACTTGAGGCGATTTGCGTGTATCCTTATCAAGCGCCGGTTCACGTCTTGGACTCTGAAGTTTACCGGAGAAAGCTTCTCAACAACCTCGCACGGTCCTCTCCACTTCGTCTGGAACTTACGAGCTAGCCCAATCTGCCTTTGGCAGTTTTCAATGTACACGCTGTCCCCCACATTAAACGGCGCGTCTCTAGCACTGCGATCGTGCACCTCCTTCCTGCGCTTCGCCGCTTTCTTTAAGGCCTCCTTTGCGATGTCCCTCGCCACTTGCAAGCGCGATTCTAGCTCCACCTTATAGTCGTCCAGTGAAGCGTATGGGACACGACGGGGGCCCTCTGGCACTTCACTAGGCTGGTCCGGGTCTCGGCCGTAGAGAAGAAAGAATGGCGATTCGCCCGTGCTCTCGTGTGCTGCGGAATTGTAGGCAAACATTGCATACGGGAGCCACAAGTCCCAGTCCCGCTGGTCGCGCGAAACAAAATGCGACAGGAACCCGGCCACGGTTTGGTTCAGTCGCTCCACCGCGCCGTTGCAAGCCGGATGGTACGGTGTTGTCTGCTTCTTAGCGATCTTAAGCAGCTCGCAAACTCTCCTCATTAGCTGCGACACGAAGTTCGTTCCCCGATCTGTCAAGAGTTGCCTCGGGGGTCCATGTCGGAGCACGATCTGTTCGACAAATGCTCTTGCAACCGTGTCTGCCTTCTGATCTGGGAGTGCTACCGCTTCCGCGTATTTTGAAAGGTGTTCGACAAATACTAAAATGTACTTGTTTCCGGAAGTGGTCGTGGGCAATGGGCCCATTATGTCCATACCTGTCCGCTCGAAGGGAGCCGAAACCTCAGGGAACGGCTGAATTGGAGCTGGTCTTCGTCCCTTGGGTGTTTTTCTTTCGAGACAGGAATGACACTTCGCACAGTAGTCTCTAACATCCTGTCGCATGCCTCTCCAAAAGTACAAACGCTCCACACGCCTGCGTGTCTTCGCTACGCCAAAATGACCGGCGCATGGCGCATCGTGAAACGCGCGAAGAACCCTTTCTGTCCACGACCGAGGTATGACGACTCTCTCCCAAGCGGTTTTCTCTGGTCTCCCTTTCCTGGTTGGCCTCGTGCGCCGACACAGGGTGCCGTCTTTGCCAATGAAATAACCTAGCTGTTCGGGGTGAGACGGTGCGCCCTCTAAGCTTTCGATTATTCGCTTCAGGTCAGGATCTTTGCACTGCTCTGTGCGTAATTCGGCGGGGTCGACTACGGGGACAAACTCATCTATAGCTGCCACGGCACCTGTGCGGCTGAGTGCATCAGCATTCAGATGCGTCTTTCCTGACTTGTGCTCAACTTCAAAGCAGTATTCCTGCAGGTGTAGATTCCATCTAGCGAGTCGCGAGCTAGGGTCCCTGACACTCATCACCCATTTCAGAGGATGGCAGTCTGTGACTAGCTTGAATTTGCGGCCGTAAAGGTAGCATCTGAAGTGCTTTACTGCCCAGACAACGGCGAGGCACTCCCTTTCCGTAGCTCCGTACTTTTGTTCTGTGGGGCTCAGCTGTCGGCTAGCAAAAGCAACGGGATGTTCTTTGCCCTCGATAACCTAAGATAGCACGGCACCAACTGCGAACTTTGACGCATCTGTGGCCATAACGAAGGGCAAATTAAAATCCGGGTGGCGCAACAGCGGTGCACTCATTAGCTTCCTTTTCAGGGCCCCAAAAGCATTCTCCGCGTTTTCGTCCCAGCGAAAGGCGACATTTTTGGCTGTTAAGGCGGTGAGCGGCTTAGCGAGCTTGGCGAACTGCTCTATGTGCCTTCGGTAGTAACCGATCAGGCCGAGAAACTGCCGGACCTGGCGGACGCTAGTCGGGGATGGAAAATCCGAGACACACCTTAGTTTCTCAGGGTCCGGTCGCACGCCGTCAGCTGAAACAACGTGCCCGAGGTATTTCACCTCGTTTTTGAGGAATTGGCACTTAGAGGGCTTCAGCTTGAGACCCGCTCCTCTTAGTCGCACCACAACCTGCTCAATATCGCGCAAATGGTTCTCAAAACTGTCACTGTATATGATAATGTCATCCATATACACGAAGCACAGCCTCCCCAGAAGACCTGCCAGGATAACATCAGCGGTTCTCTGCCAGACAGCAGGGCTGTTGGCCAGACCCATCGGCATTCTTTTCCATTCATAGTGCCCTGAGGGCGTGTTGAATGCCGTTTTCTCGGCATCTGCCGGATCCATTGCTATCTGCCAGAATCCAGCCGCCATGTCCACTACCGTGAAGTACCTGGCAGAGCCCAGCTGAGAAAGCGTCTCCTGTATATTGGGGATGGGGTATGGATCGATGCGAGTTACGGCATTTAGTTTGCGGTAGTCCACTACCAATCGATACGAGCCATCTGGCTTTTCCACCAATAGTGCTGGTGCTCCCCAGGGTGACTTTGAGTGTTCGTCAATGCTGCGATCAATCAGGTCCTGCACCTGCCGCTCCATCTCCTCACGTTGGGAGTAAGGAATCCTGTACGCACGCTGGTAAACGGGCGATGAAGTGCCAGTTTCTATCCTGTGCTTTATAACGCCACAGCAGCCCAAATCCAGGTTGGACGCGGCGAATACCTCCGAGTAGTCGTTCAGCAAACCAGCCAGAGCCTCCCTCTCCCTGGATTTTACGTGAGAAAGATCGAACGACACCTTTGGAGCAGCCGAAGGACTAGCATGCTCTACAGTTGCGAGTACCGTATCGGTGGGCTCACGTTTCTCTATCGCAGAGGTGAAGAAAGCCAATGTTTTGTTCTTGGGAAGGCTCAGTGGCTGCTGGCTAAAGTTAACCACCCGTAGGGGCACTCTGTGGGCGTCATTAACTGTCACGAGGCACGTGGCTGCCTTCAGGCCATTGCTGAGAGAGTCGACCGGCTCAAGCACTCCCACGGCGCCGCTCTCTACATCTGAAGGCACAAACGCGTACAAAATGTGCTCCGACCAAGGAAGGACGACCGCCTCATCGACCAGCCTGACGGCAACCCGCGAATATACCTTCTCCAATGATCCTACTGTTTGACGGGTGTCAATATCGGTAATGCGAATCTCAGCCCCTCTCCTGTTCAAAAACGGAACTTTTGATTCGCCCGCATTAACCTCTTCCTCAGAGAATGAAACTACTACCTTCCCTTTTCGCAAAAAATCCTGCCCTAATATACCTGACACTCCGTTTGGCAGAGACACCGTGTCCGGGCATACGTAGCAGGGGTGCTCCAATGCAATTCCACCGAGAGAGAAGTGTAACCGGTAGAGTCCACTTATGCCAAGAGGATCCCCCGTTATGCCTACAAATTTGGTTGCCATACCACCAGACTCTTCCAACACCTCGCGGTCCCCCTTCCTTCGAAGCGTGTTAAAACTGCTCTCCTTAAGCAATGTCACCTTTGACCCCGTATCTATCAACAATTCCATGCAACAACCATTTAACTTGCAACGCACAACAGGGCATGCCTCGTCGGCCACACAAACTACCACCACCTCATCATCCACTGCTCCCTCCCCACGCTCTTCAGGCTGGGGAGGACTAACTAGTTTTTTGTCTCGGTATCTGGAGCCCCGCTGTAGGCTTGCTTAGGGCGTGTCTCGCCTGCTTCTCTTTGTGGCTCCCCACGGCGCACGTTTTGGCAGAACCTGGCGATGTGTCCGCGACCCTGGCAAGCGAAGCATACGATTTCTTCAAAATCTCGCATACCGCGCCTGTAGCTTTGTGGCGGTCTCCGGTTTCCAGCGAATGAGCGCTGTTGAGCGCGCGCTTCAACCTGGCGTTCTACCTGCTGAGATAGCAGCTGTTCTAAGCGATCTAATCGCTCTGTCAAGAGAGCAACCTCTGGGTTGAGCACCGCTCTCTCTATGACGCGTACTCTCGCTGCGGCTGTCGTTAACGCCTCATTTCGTTCCTCATCCAATGCGGCCTCCACGGCTTGGTCGAAATTGCTCGGCTTGCGCGAGAGCACAAACCGGCGCACGGGGTCTTGCAGACCAGCCACGACCAAAGCGGTCATTTCCTCTTTAAGTATATCCTCCGCGTATTTCTTCTTTAGCTGGTCTCCTTCCTCCTCCCTGCTTAACGTATCTCGCGCTAAGCGCTGAAGCCGCGACGCAAACGTTCGCACGTCCTCCCCTACCATCTGTCCGGCGTCACGGAACCTCTGTACCCGCACGTGACGTGGTTCAGTGTCGAAATGCTCAAACGCGAGCTTCCTAAATTCCGCAAATGATTTTGTGGATTTTACTTTTTCGTCTCGCCATGCAAAATCATGAGCAGCTCCTGCCATCTTACACCTCGCCATTCCCAGCATTTGAGCATCGGACCATCCCCCCATTTTCCCAATCTCTTCTAGCATGGAAAAGAAATCGCAGATTGGAACCCCTGTCTTATCTCCTGTAAACGTCGGAATGACGCTTCCTAATGCCAGCATGCTTGCTCCGAGCGACGGCTGTGGAGTGGGAGCTCCCTCAGATAAAGACATTTTTTTTTTCAAGCCCTCCGGTGCCTCAAGCCTCTCAAATGGGGGTAAAAGTCCCACAATCAGTCCCGTGATTCCCTTTTGATTACAATTTTGAAGTCATGAATGTCGCAGCATTCAGAGGACATTTGCTTTTGAGATCCCACTTCTGACACCAGTGTGATGACCCCCATAATGCGCAGGTCCACACGGGACGGAGAGGCAAAGAGACACCGTATGGCTCAGTTTAAACAAACAGGTATATTCAATAATTACACATGATTAAGGTTATACATCAGAGGCTGGGGCGTCCGAGCTTACGTGCCGACGACTTCATGGGGGCGATGGAGTGGCTCCGGAGTTGGGCTCGAGCGGTTGCTGGCAGAAGCTGCACGCCGTCGGGCTTCGGCGCTGAAGGCCCTCTTGGCGAACGATGTCGTCCTGAGCGTTCTTCTTCCGTTTCTTCGAGGATGGTTCACAAATCCTTCCTCTAGTGTCGTTCGGCTTGGAAGATGAACAGGAGGCGAGCTTGTAGATGATGACAGCAGAGCATAATTTTACAACATACATATACAGAGAGTTAGCCTGGAAAAAGCAGAACTGAATTTACAAAAGAACAAACTTTGCACTACTTTACTCATCGACCGGGCAGGTTAGTGCCTAAGTAGCATCACATTACATGCTAAGCATGGAGCCCCAGCTCAGACTGGACTGCATCCGTTTACATGCGCTTTTAAGCACTTGATTAACAAAGGACTAAGGGCGGTCATTTTCAGTGGCCCGCCCAAAGCATCAATTCTCCAATCAAAAATAACATGCGAGATGGGGACAACCCCTTGGGTTGGGCTTAGCCTCGAACCCAGAGTCTTGTTAACAACACAAACTAAATAAACAAAAACGCCACAACTCTCTCTCAAGTGAGAGTATCCACAGGCTCTACCTTCGGAGCTAATCCTTGCCCCATGCATGCATACCGCCACCCACCATCGGTCCGCGTCGCCCGTCAGCAACAGAGGAGGGGGCGAAAGGGCCCACGATGCTGCCGGGCTACCGACGGCGGGACACAGCTAATAAGCATGAAGGGGTTCGTCTGTCGCTCCGGGAAACCAGATTAAGGGTCGCCCCTGTCTTCCCACATTCTTGGCGAGTCTTGCCTGTCCGCCATGACAGGTGTCCGTCACGGCCCTCCTGGGAATGCGCTTTTGTTCACGAGGCACGGCGGGAAGCTGTGGGTGCCTTCCCGGCGATAGCCCACGTCGAAAGGGGAGGGGGGGAAGGGGGTCCGTGCGTCAAGCGACAATTTTCGTTCCCCGTATGTACTCGGGGGCTCTCGGTTTCCGCGTGTGCCGGCGTCCTGCTTTCTGCAAAGGTATGCAGCTGGAAAAGAGGGGCGGCCTTAAGCCCCAACTCGATGCACACACAAGGAATGTACCTCGTAGCACACAAGGAATGTCACAGCAATTTTCAGGATTATGTGTTAGATTGGAATGGCAATGTACATGTGTTAAAAAAGAAGTGAAGTTCAGGGCCCCTACCTTGACCACACTCTGGTCAAAAACGTTTTGTTTGAGGCATTGTGAGACAAACATGTTCCCACTTGCTCAGAATGCCCCATTAGCAACAGAGTTGCAGCCCCTGTAACCAAACAAGTTGGTCATGCTTGTCCCTTCTTTGCACCCTTCCACTCCCTGCTCAGAGGCTCTGTAACAAATTCTGCTGTTCAAGGGTATTATACAATTATGCCTTGATCCTGTTCCTTGTATGTGCTAAAATTGCCATATCTTTGTCTTCTAGCACAGCTTCCCACTGACAGCATCAGTGGACTGTCATGCACTTGAATGCCTTAAATCTATTTTATTTGCTAGGTGTTCTGCTTTATTTTTGCACAAAAATAAAGGACGGTGGTTGATCTCGAGCTACAGATGTCTCTTATATTCTCTTTTGCTAATGGTTGGTGCCTGCCACTTGGTGTTGAGAGAATTTCAGAACTATGGGGTCTTGCTTTTAAAACAGCCATGTATGTCCATGCATGCACAGAGGCCTAGTCCTGCCCCGTTCCACAAATAGGCCTGGGTTTAGTAAAATAAGCTGAACCTGAGCCAGTGCATGTAATTAGATCATTAGCATGTTAAAGCAAACAAGTGTATAGTCCATTTTTTGTTTGCAGCTTTTACCATAGTACGCTTCAGCGACGCAAATGAAGTGGGGGCAATGCCTTCGTCATGGGTTCACTATGGGGGTGGCCCTGGCCATCGAGCTACTCTGGTCTGAAGAAAGCGATAGCACACTCTGGGCAGCCACATACATCATTCAAGCGGCATCAAATAGTTGTCGTCAGCATTGCAAGTAATTTTACGTAAAAATGTCATGAAGATGGTGAAGGCGCATGATTATTTGCATGCACATATTGGCCAAAATTTGTTTTCACACCAAAAACCGTCGGAATACGTTAATAACTTTTACAATAATAATAATATATAAACCTGCATGTATCATAGCACCTAAAATTATTTATGGTAGGGAATGTTGTAAGCATTTTTTTAGCTCAGTATTTCGCAAATATGAGTGAAGCCACAATATCCGAATTTTTGGCATAGCTGACATTATAGTCCCCTAAGAGCTTGTATGACTCAAATTAATTGTGGGGCTCATTTTTTAGAGATGTGTGTGATTCGCGAAAATAAGTTGTCTGCAGTAAGCATACCTTTCATATAAGCTGTGGATTTGGCTTTTTTTGTTGTTGACAGGCTCTTATCTGCGTTCCCAAGGGAAGGCACGTCTAGCAGAAGAAAGAGATGATGTGTGTACTACTGATGGTGAGCAAGGCCGTGGAAAACGACGACGGCGGTGTCGGACCCTGTCAAGCTCGATTGAAAGGCATGCAAAAAGGTATGCACGGCACTACGTGGAGGTTAGGGTTCTAGGCACCACCTGAAAACAGTCTGTCCCTTCAGCCTTAGAGGGAATTTCATCTGCGGGCAAGCACCTTAAACGTATCGATTGTCCATTCTGTTGTAGGTGGCAGGTAAATGTTTGAAGCTCTTGCAGTCTTTTGTGAGGAACAGTGGCATGCAGGCATAGTAACAGCCAAAGATTTTACATCACTCCTGTGCTACCCTACAACAGATATTCTAGCGCCGTTCCTGCATTAAGACCGGTACTACTGACTCATCAATACGAGTTTTCTGCTGAGCATGAAGTGTTGTGATAGTGCGATAATCTAGTGACTTCTGCTACGGCATCTTGTAGGTAAGTTTTGAGGCATTTATTCCACAAATAACTTGTTTTCTAGCAGTTCGCTGTAATAAATTGTAAACTGATCCATTCAAAGATGTGATTGTTAGAGGTGCAAACACAGCTTATTGGCTGTTTTCACACATTCACATTGCTTGCGTAACACTGCTGTTTTAATAATGTGAAGCCTTGCAACCGTACTCCCTACCGTGCTACTTTGAGGACAATAAGATTGTAACATCGTTTGCCACACCCTAAGGGCCTTGAGGTGTACTTTCTCGCACCTTTAGTTAAACATAAGCACTGACCAGTTCAATGTGCCATATGCTTCTGGCCACTTTTCTTTGCAGGCCAGTGTCTGCATCAAGCCTTGATGAAGCAAATTGTGAGCATGGTTCGCCAATTGGAACACCACCACCATTTGTGCATGATAGGTTTGTAGTCACATTAAATCTTTTCTGGACCGTGCATTTCTTGTACAGGACAACCCAGTAAAAAAATCATTGGATTACGATTGGAAATTACAAATTGGAAATTTCCAAATGTGTTTTCGACACCAGTGGAAAATTTCAATTGGACTATTCCAATTGGCCGAAGCCAGTTGGACTATTCCATTTTGGCGAAACCAATTCTACTCTTCCAATTGGTAGACACCAGCTGGTCCACTCTATGGCCGATTCTCCCTGGGCTGCTCTGATTGTCGGGCACCAGATGGCTATTAAACAGTCAGAAGGCAAGCAGTCTATTAACTGTAGCACTTCATTATAGGTATCTGCATGAAAATAATTTCCCTACAATAATGCCCCATTGGCATGTAGGTATAAGAATGAATAAATAAATAGTCCTGAAACAAATCTTGTTGTGCAGCTCCTAGCTTGAAGGCTCCATTTCTTTTGCGAGCTCCCTGCAATCAAATCAAAGCACAACACAGCTTGCATTACTGCAGAGAATCTACAGGCCGAAAACCAAATAAGATTTAATGTGTGAGCAAAATAAAACAAAATTAATTAAGCTGCACACTAAGATGATCTTTGCGGAATCAAATAATGGATGAGCATTCAATGCAGTAACTGCATGAGTTTTGATACAAGCAGTCACAGCAGAAACAATAATTTGTGCATAATGAAAACTCTAACATGGGAATGCTTGTTTTGTTCATTTGTTGGCGATTCATAAAACATAATAGTAACTTGCTATGTTTTATTTCATAATTACACAATGCGATCAAATAGCAAAATGCAATATACTGCATTCCAGGAGTCATGTCCTGCACTGCAAATACAGCACTTTTATAAATGTATTCTCCAGAAGAATTGAATTATCCCGATCATCAACGCTGAAAAATTGCGTAAGCCACAGCCATCTTCCACGCGCAGAAAAAAGTTTCAATCATTTTATCTATTCCGATTATCAAACTACATTTGTTCATTAATTGTTTTGCTCACAAAGGTGTGACCACGTGCTCTGCTTCCAAGCATAGATCGCGAACATAGGCCCTATTACAGCTTCACAATTGAAGCTCAACATTTGCATCGGGCACACACATATCACACATGGTAACAGTGAAAAGTGGAGGTAATTACCTCCAGACATGATAATGCGTGCCGGATAAAAGTGCTTCTCCTTCGGCATCTGTCCATTTCACCTGATGATAGATTCGCGAATCAGTCTTGGGCATTTTCAGGTGCAAAGTCCTTCACATCCTTGATAGGAACCACCGCACAGCTTATATTGTCTTTATACCTGACGTACGCAAAATCAGGCAGACTCGAAGACATCGCGCACACAGGTATCCTAGTACTACTCCTAGAGCACTGTACTGCAGCGCAAGAACCACGCCACCACGACCACGCTGACTGCGTGCGCGATGACACACAGTTGTGGGGATACGAAACTGAGGAATCATTTTCCAAGAGTAAAACTTTTTAAAGTGATTAACAGCAACAAAATTTTTTATTACATTTTTAAATTTAAGTATTGCAATTTTGTTTATAAATTGTTAATATTTGACTATTTTGTGCAGTACTGTGCATTATGTGAAAATGTGGATAACCTCGCTGACCGGCTGACTGGATCAACTTGAGCTCCAATATTGCGATCTATAGAGTGAGGTTATGATGGACCTGCCAGTTTCTGAAATATTGACTGTTTGTATATTTTTGAGAACAGGTGAAAATAAGAACAGTTCATTCACAATGTAAACTCAATATTGTCGCAAATCTTTGTATTGTTTGTTCTTTCTTGAAAGCTGCTGGCACACATATTTATCTCAATTGATCGCAGCGAGGCGGCGCCTTTTCTGCGTTGTTCCAGACTGTTATGGTAATTTTGCACGCTGTATCTCAGAAGTTCGCTATCAGCTTTAAATTGAGCACGGCCGAGAAGAGTGGGCATTCTGTTCGACAACCGTCGACCATACTTGTTGCTTTCGTCGCCGCCAAGTCATTCAGTTCATTGTGGTTGTCACGGATCTCCCCGGTGAACACTTGGACTGAAAGAATAGGCTAGGCGACAGGTGTATGCACACAAACGCACATTTAATGCGCCCTATGTGACACACACACTAGAACACAAAACCAATGAAACTAACACAAAACACAGACTAAATACACACGGCTCAGGAACACTGCTACCAGCGTCTACTACTAGCATTATACTGTTAATGGTCGGCGTTCGTGCTCACGGTTGGTTCGGTGCGTCTGCGGCGTTGTATGGATTCAGTAGCCAGCGTCGATGCGGCGTTCGACGTACTTGGGCTGGCGTCGTTGGCTGCGTCGTATAAGCTCCCGGTCCAAGCGTTCGTGGATGTTATACCTGTGTTGTTGGTGTTGGGGGTACCACCCGGATGGGTGGCAACAGTGCTGGAGACACCCCTGGCCGTAGCAGGTGGTAGCGTCCTCCGTTGACTCCCCGGAACGGGCTCAGGCACGGCAGTAAGTCCACGATGCGAAGCCGTAGAACGCAAGCTCACCGGAGCAGTAGCCGGCGTAGCTCTCTTTCAGCCGATGCGTCCCTGACCCGCAGGAGCCTCTACTTCTTTGCTGTTCTCCCTAGCCTCGCTCTCCCTCGCCTTTTTATAGCCTTGGCTTTAGTCCACGTAAGCCTTGTCGTCATCTTCTCCTTCTCTTCTCCACCAATCATCTCTCTCCACCTCACCGAATGCTTCTTCTTCATCTTCTTTTTTCTTTGGTTAATCCACGTTGTGTTCTTCACACCTCTTTCCTTTAAAATTTAATTTAGGTTCCTTAATATATGTGACAAGGGTTTTTCCATGAAAAACTCCCCACGTCATACTCATCATCAAGCCATCCAGCCGACCGGCTATCTTCTGTGGCGATTCTGGACCCAGCCGAAAATACACCGCAGATGTCCAGCACACACCAAAAGCACACCAGTAACTTAGCACACCAAACTGCGTTTTCAGAACAACTAACACACCACTGCCATTATCCGTACAGAGTCCTTAAACATGTTGCTGTCCACAACACACTCCCTTGTATAATCACAAAACACCACCACCAACAACAACAACAAGATACATCCCAGAGATACATAGAGATTCCCAACTCAAATCAACTTATCTTTATTTACCAGAAAGGCTGGTGGGTCACCCGGGCTAAAAGCTGTAGTCAAACAGCTTGACGAGGCCCAGGCAACCCTTACAAGGCAGCATAGACGAGACCACTAAATAATAATAATACCAATAATAATAATGATGAAAAAAAGTTTAACATGAAATATCAGCTTTACAAAAAATAAAAACACTTACAGGTAGGTCCATAGAAAATGTGTACACAAAGACTGCATTTTTTGGTATAGACTGACACAAATTGCATGAATAATGAGAAGGCATCATCGTGAGCAATTGGAGGCAAGCTGTAAAAGAATAACTAAGAAACACTGTAGCGAAAAAAAGCTGCATTACAAATTGGAAAAAAGCTGTAGCAGTTGAACAGGTGTCAAACATTTGATGTGTTGATGTTTGTTTAATATGGACGGAAGATTGTGACGTAAAGGCTGGAGCTTGTAATCAGTGCGGGAAAAGGGTACGAGCCGTGTGTCTTTACTGCATGTGTTTAGGATGTTAGTGTGATGCTGCAGTGGACCAGTAATTGCTAAATGTGACCGAAAGCTGACAGATGAAATGTAATGTGAGCGTCAGTCTGTATTCATACATGCAGTTTACATGAATTTTGTACTGCTGGAAAAAATGTAGGGTAGAAGATAGATAATCTAGACAAAATATATGACGAATAGCCTTTTTTTGTAGCACGAGAATTTTGTTTAGGTTCTGTTTAGTTGTTAGTCACACCAAGCTGCAGAAATAAATTTCTGAGGCAAACAAAGCGTAATATATTTGAAGTTTTATTTTTACCGGAAGAATAGCGCGTGTACGTGGTATCGCCCCACTTGTAGAGGAAAGCTACGTACATAATTTCTCAACATGTAAATCCCATGTTAAATCTTGTGGTGCTCATCCACTTCAATATCCTGTCCATCAAATTTAATTGGTTGATCTAAAACAAATACTTTATTTTGAGCCCGGAAAAGCATGACCTTGGTTTTTTAGGATTGATTTTAAGGTGATTTGATTGTCACCAATGACCAATTTTTTCAAGCAAATGATTACATCTGATCACTAAATTACTTGCATCGGTACCTTAAAGGGGAATATTGCAATCATTAGCATATATAACGAAATTAATTGTCGTGTCGACACAAACTATGTCGTTAATGAACAGATTAAATAAAAGAGGACCTAACACACTCCCTTGTGGGATGCGATTTAATATCTGATGGGGATGACATTCAATTGTTAATACAAACGCATTGTGGTCTGTTTTCCGAATATGACTTGAATAGCTGAAGAGGTTTACCACGAAGGCCATGCATTAAGTTTTTCATTCAAAATATTATGATGAAGAAAGTTAAAAGCCTTGCTAAAGTCTATAAACAACCCAAGGGTCATTTGTCGGTTTTCAACATTTTGGATAATGTGTTCTTTTAGCGTCAGGAGTGCTGACTCTGTTGACCTTCCCTTTCTGAAACCATACTGCGCATCTGAAATAACGCCTATTCTATTGAAAAAGTTATTTACTCTCATCTATAAAATTTTCTCAAAGCCCTTCGAGAACACGGGCAGAACAGATAGAGGTCGATAGTTTGTGGGTTCTTTCGTATCACTGCCTTTATACAACACCGACACTCTAGCTTGTTTCATGGCACTGGGAAATTTGCCAACGTTAATGCCAAGGTTAAAGATATAACTATGTACTGGACCAAAGATCTGAATGACTTCTTTTATTGTCTTGATTTGCAAATTGTCTATATCCAATGATCTACTGGTTTTTAGTGACATGAATGTTGTATATACTTCTAGCTCATCTGTGGGAGGAAGAAATAAGCTATCAACAGAATTCTAAGCCGTCTTATTATGCCGTTAAAGCGAGGGATTGTTTGGCATAGCTATATTAACAAAATATTTGTTAACAAAATCCGCCAGCTTTACACCGGAACATACTCGTTCATTATGTTTAATGTAATCAGGTAAAGCTTCTTTCCTTTTATCCCGGCATAGTAGATTATTTACCGCTTTCCAGGCAGCTTCAGGGTGTTTTTATTCACATTTGAAAATAATTTCTCCATAAAATTTTTCGTGGAGCTCCGTAGTTCGGAATTTAGCTCATTTCGGAAAGCCTTAAATTCCTTTAATGCTGCTTCGGTTCTAGTGCTAAGAAAAAAATATGAAAAAGTCTGTTTTTTGTTTTAATCATCTTAGCGTGAGCCAGGGTTACCCAGGGTTTCCGGAATTTTTTTATGGTTTCATTGTTTTGATGGGAAAATGTTTTTTATAAAATTGCAAAAATACTTGCATAAATTTCTGATATGCGTCATTAACATTGCATGCATCCTGAGCAAACGACCAGGCACATGCTTAGATGTCATGCCTGAAGGCAGATATTGCCACATCTGAAATACACTGCACTGTAACCATTCTATCTGCACAAGTATTAGCGTGGTCAAGAGGATAATAAAACATGAATACAGGGCAGTGGTGACTCATATCACATGCGATTGAACCGGCAGGCATCGGAGATTACAGTTTCAGCGTTAGTTATCAGGAGATCTAAAGCAGATGATGTTGACAGTGTGACACGAGTAGGTGTTGTGATTATATTAATGAAACCTGATGAAGAGAGCCTTGAGGTGAAGTCACGTATGATCGATGTATCTTGTAGAACGCTAATGTTGAAATCGCCTCCGCATAATAAACGAAAGTTATTGGTGCGTACATAATCTAAATAAATTTTAAAAAAGACAAGGAAAGACGGCAAGTTTCCACTTGGAGGTAGGTATACAACCGAAGCTATTTTGTTTCTATATTTCAGTGTCAAAATTTCACAATCATCACTTGATATAGAAAAATTGGAAAGGAACTCGCAATCATGACCAGTTTTGACATAGAGCGATGCCACCTCCTCGGCGGCCCGCACGATTCACAAAAAAATTCCTATATCCTTGTGGGCTAAAAACATCGAAGTTATTGAAATACTAAGTCTCGGTTAGCATTATTACGCCTGGTTTCAAAGAAAGTTGGCCAAATAAACACTCCAGATCTTTTGTTTTGCCTACCACAGAACGAACAGTAAGATGCAGAACAAAATGCACTGCGGGGGACAGAAGGAAAATATTCTGGGCTACAACGAAGGTTTGATAGTTCATGACTATTGATGGAAAACAAGTACGGATAACAATATCCATTGTATTTTCTGAGGTCTTGCTCACAAGTTATCTCTACCGAGCATGAATCGTCACTTTGCTTAGTAAAGACTCTGCTGTTGTAGATCTAGACCGACTTCCACCTATACAGATATTTTCGTTTTGCAGCATGCCGAGCAATTTCTTCAAAGCAGGGCAGAGGTGCTCGTTTACGTAGAACAGTACTGAATTGTCAATTCCAATGTCTTGGTTTGTGAGTCGCAACTTTTTCCCTTTCTCAGCACTGTGTCATGCTTTGCTCTGAACCTGAACCGAACAATAATGTTAAATTTCTCAGAGTCCCGAGTGGCGACACGATGACAAGACTCCATCTCGCCTTCGGCAATTGGCTCATGTATGGCTTCCCAGATTTCCGACACAATTCTCCCAACATCTTCACCTTCTTCCTTAACAACGCCCTGCTGTCTCTATCTCCTCCATTGTCTCTATCTGTGGAGAGCTCTAATTTGTAACATATGACTTCCGTTTTGCCTGGCCTGTCCGAAAACGTCTCCCCCTTGATTTGGAGTACAACTGTGATTGTATGTCATCATTCACATTGGGCTTCATTAGTACCTCATCCCCTTCTGCATTTTTCTCCCTACTGCACGTGCGCACCACGGCAGCATCACATGTCTCCTCGGCCCCTACCGAGCATGGTACCTTGGGGGCGTACCGTATGGGACCCCTTTCTTCGTACTTCTTCAACATATTTACATGGAAAACCTCCTTAGTGTCATCTAACAATAATTCTTAAGCCATATCCGTTTTCTTCCGCTTCACAAGGTACGGGCTCTTCCATTGCATCACTAACTGATTATGATTGGTGGGTAGCAGCACAAGAACCCTGTCGCCCGGATTCAGATTCCTGTGAATTGCTTTCTTTTCATAATATCCCTTGTGGCATTCACGCGCCTTTTCCAAGCTTTGATGTGCAAGCCTGCATGTTTCCTTCAACCTGTCTCGCAACTCAAACACGTATGTGTATGTAGTCTTGAGATCTGATGCAATTGCATTATTAGCCCACAGATCCTTGAGTATTGCAAGCGGACTTCTAACGGTTCTACCATATAACATCTCGAAAGGCGAGAAACCAAGACTCGTTTGTGGTACTTCGCGGTAAGCGAACAAAAGAGCTGGGAGATATCTATCCCAATCAGTAGGTCTCTCCTGGCACATTTTCTTGATCATATTTTTGAGGGTGCCATTGAACTGCTCTACAAGCCTATTACATATGGGATGGTAAGGGGTCGTCAGTAACTGCCTTACTGACAAAAGGCGGTTAACCTCCTGCATTAGTTCCGATGGGAAGTTCGAGCCCCGGTCACTCAAAACTTCCCTCGGGAACCCATAATGCGAAAACATTTCCACAAGACCCTCCGCCATTTGGATACTGTCAATAGCTCTTAGTGGGACAACGTCAGGATAACGAGTGGCCACGTCGACCAGAGTAAGCACATATCTATTGCCTTTGGCAGATACTGGAGAGATTGGCCCCACAATTTCATTAGCCACTAGCTTAAATGGTAGATCGATGGCTGGCATCTTCTTGCCCAAAGCTACGGGACCAACTCTTCCCTTCGGAACTGTGCGCTGGCACACGTCCACATGAGCGAACAAGGCGCTTAATAATATCACTCCGAACACCCGGCCAAAAGAACTCCTCGGTGATCTTAGAGACCGTTTTTTGAACACCCTGGTGTCCGTCCATAATGGTGTCATGCCCTAAGTATAGCACGGTCTCACATATCTCTCGGTAACACCACCTTTTGGACCCGCCTTCCTCAACTAAATATGCATTCCCTGTGCAGAAGACCATTTACCAATTCATATTCGAATGACGTGCGACTCTTCTTTCTTTTCACTTTTTCCCCGACTCTTTCGAAGCAGCTGTGGTAAATGGTCTTATGCCTTCAGGCTCGGGTCTGCTTTTTGCCTAATTGCTATTTCGCCCGGTGTTACGCTCAGGCACATCGTAACAGGAGTAGAGAGCTGACGCTGCGTTGCTCGGGCTGTCGCTTGAGTTCTGGTATCCACTGCCGACGAGAAACTGACTGCACCCGTCTGAGCTGTCACGGGCCTTTCCTCCTTTGGATATTCTTCAACGTCAAGCATCCTCCACTCAAGATCAGGGTCATCGACACTTCTTGCACCCGTAATGTTTCCCAAAATGAGGTCGTAGATGGTTTTATCTACGCATTTTGCCACTACCTGCCCAATATAATATGGCGTGGACACTAGAATCCTGGCTTCAGGTAGGTACCTTCCTGTGCTATCTACAAGAGGGATGGCCGGCTTCCCCTGTAAGATCCTCTCCTTCACCAGGCTTCTCCGAACCAAAACTATGTTGGATCCACGATCTCTAAGAACCAATATAGGACGGTCCCCTATTTGCCCAACCACCACCGGCAATGCTGGTTTCGACTTGGGTGTTCACTCACTGCCTCATTTTCCAGCGACGTTTGCTGTCCTTTCAGGTGTGGAACTTCAGGTTTGCGTGAAGAATTCTACCCTAGGGTCGACAACGCATGGAGCTCGGTCCTGCATTCTGTATCGGCACTCATCCAGAATATGACCCCTCCTCTTACAACCCTCACACACAACCTGTGTTTTTTGGGCAGCGCTACTAGTCAAACAGTCAACTGCACAGTGTCCCACATTGCCGCAGAGGAAACACCTTACTGGCGGCTTCGACGCACCGCCACATGCTCTTGGTTTTGCCGCAAGAGTCTCTAGGATCTTTTGGGTTTCCTACCTTACCCTACTGAAATTTCTTAGCCCTTGAGCCTCGAGGAATTGGTGTGCAGTGTCGGCGAACCCTTTCAATGGACACAACTTAGTTTCTTTCAGGAATAGCGCTAGCTTTGAGCTGCAGCACGCTAAAAATTGCTCTGTGACCAGCTTGTCACGTACCCCTTCAAAACTCTTTTCTGTGTTTGACATATCAAGCCACCTATCAAAATAGGTGGTCAGCCTGCAGGAAAACTGCTTAGCAGTTTCTGAATCCTCAGGTTTCGCGGTGCGAAATCTTTAACGAAAATCCTCTGCCGTAACCCTGACTCTTTGGAAGAGTGCCTTTTTGACTTTCGCGTAGTCCATGGAATCAGCAGCAGGCATCCTTCCAAACACATTCAGCGCCTCTCCGACTAAACGCATGCTCAATGCCGTGGCCCATTAACTGCGCTCGTAGCCTTGCCCCAAAGCTATCCACTCGAATCGTTGCAGATATGCGTCCAGATCATCTCTTTTGTCATCGAAAGGAGCAGCATTCCTGGGCAAACTCTTGCCGGTCTAGGAAATTCTTTACACGCTAAAAAACACTGATCACTGTCCGTGATCTCATATCCTCCCGCGACATGCGCCTGTTTCCACAAAAGAAACTTCTGCCGTTCTATCCTTCTTTTCTGTTCTTCTGCCTCACGAGCTCTTCTAGCTTCTAGCACTTCTGCCTCACGAGCTCTTTTCTCTTCTTGCTCTTCTGCCTCGCAAGCCCTTTTCGCCTCGCGCTCTTCTGCTTCGCGAGTGTCTGCACGTGCTTGCGCCCTTTCCTCTCTGCCTCTTTCACTCCTCCTCGTAGAGATGCATTGCCTCTTCCTTGCTTAAGCCTAGGTTGAGCGCCAGTTCTAATGTTCTTGCCAAATCCATACGTCCTGCCGTCGAGAGATCGGAAAGATACGAGACAAAGAAAAAAGGAAATGAATCCTGGCACAAGCTCGCCACTTATCTTTATTACGGATCTCCCCGGAGAACACTCGGACCGAAAGAATCGACTAGGCGACAGGTGTAAGCACACAAACGCACATTTAATACGCCCTACTTGACACACACACTAGAACACAAAACCAGCAAAACTAACAAAACACAGACTATAAATACACACGACTCGGGAACACTGCTACCTGCGTCTACTACTAGCGTTCTACTGTTAGTGGTCGGCGTTCGTGCTCACGGTTGGTTCGGTGCATCTGCGGTGTTGTATGGATTCAGTAGCTGGCGTCGATGCGCCGTTCGACGTGCTTGGGCTGGCGCCGCTGACGGCATCGTTGGCTGCGTCGTATAAGCTCCCGGTCCAAGCGCCAGTGGATGTGATACCGGTGTTGTTGGCATTGGAGGTACCACCCAGATAGGTGGCAACAGCACTGGAGACACCCCTGGCCATAGCAGGTGGTAGCATCCCCCGTTGACTCCCTAGAACGGGCTCAGGCACGGCAGAAAGTCCACGATTAGAAGCCATAGAATGCGAGCTCACCTGAGCAGTAGCCAGTGTCGCTCTCTTCCAGCCGATGCGTCCCTGACCCGCCGGAGCCTCCGCTTCTCTGGTATTCCCCATGTGCCTCGCATATAGCCTTGGTGTCAGACCACGTAAGCTTTGTCGTTGTCTTCTTCTTTTCTCCACCAATCATCTCTCTGCACCTCACCTAATGCTTGTCCACCAATCTCCACCTCACCGAATGCTTCTTCATCTTCTTTATTCTTCGGTTAATCCACGTCGTCTTCTTCACACCTCTTTCCTTTAAAATTTAATTTAGGATCCTTAATATATGTGACAGTGGGCGCAAGTCAGCCGAGTTTTGTTCGGAAGCTATTCTCGCTGTCTTTCTGACTGCTGGACTGCCGTCACCACATTTGATACCTGTTGGACCAGTCCATTTGGGAGCAGGGAACCAATTGGGTAGTCCAGTTGGAACAAGGAAAAACAATTGGGCTGACCAGTTGGAATAGAAGTCCAGTTAGAAAGTTCAATTGGACACAACTGGAAGTACAAAATCAAGTGGATGGTCCAATTGGAACTAGAGAAACCAATTGGGCTGTCCAGTTGGATTCATCAGTCCAACCGGCTGACCATTTGGCTCCCAATGGGTCCAATTGGCTGTCCTTATTGGTCCAATGGGTCCAATTGGCTGACCGGTTGCGTTCAATGGGTCCAATGGGCTGGCCATATTGGTACAATGGTCCAATTCGCTGGTTAGTTGGGTTCAGTGGGTCCAATCGGAAACTTCAGTTCGACCTAATGGTTTTTTTGACTGGGAAGGTAAAGCTACAGCTGTCTTGCAAATAAGTAAAATGGGTATCATATGTTATATTGAATGCCCATGCTTATTGAACTTGACATTACCTTTATCCACACACCAGGCTTTGCCTGCACCCAGCAGCACCACTGCTACTCGTAATCCTGCGCCAAGTGCCTCTGCTATTCCTCTTGCTGCGCATAATCCCTGCATCACACAAATGCCTACCGCTGCCCCAGAACCTGTCACTAGCTTCCAGCACCTAGTTCCAAGATCCAGCCGCACATTTCATGGGCCATCAGCATTTGATAAGTATTGGTATGGTGCCCATGTCTTCATTGAGTATTTACTTTTTTTACAGTAGTATCCCAAGCAACCACAGATATCCACTGGACGGCTGACAGAGGTCCTTTTCGCATGTTTTGGACGTCCGCTGAACATCCGCAAACAGCCAGTGGACGTCCGTCGGCCGTCCGATCAGAGTCCAAAGGTATATGTTTGTCTCGCCGTCGGACGTCCTCTTGAGGACGTCCGTTGCCGGATCTTTCTCGGATATTTGCGTACATGGTGCATGCATGCTTTTTCACTGCCGCAAGGCAATAAAATGGAGAAGTTTAATGTACAGCAGGCATATTTTATTGTCGTTAATGTACATAAGCAGAGGAGTGACTTATATTCGTAAAATATCTGACTTCAGGTATGACAAGCTTGGAAAGCACGTCCATAATCTTCCCACCCACAGAATTTCTAAAAAGACAAAGCAACAAACGTCAGTCTTGTCAAGCTCGTGCAAACATGCAGAAGCCTAAGGAAACATCAATCAATTAACAGAAGTGTTTACAGAGCACTCCTATTGCAGATCAAATCACCGAGCAAGCATTTTACATCATAATTTATAGCCTTTAAATGAATATAAAGAATACTAAGCCTTCTTTCATCCAAAGTCGGCGCAGCACGGCATTCCAGCATTCCAGAAGAGCTTCAGGCGCTTCCTGCATCTTTCGAATTGCTCAAGTGCCACACCACTTTTGTCCGGAGACCAAACAAAACCTCGCTTTGGTAATAACAAAGGTCTAAAGCAGCAACACGCTACACAACCAAATGACAACGGCGCCGCACTGTTGACTGTTGGATTGGATTGCACTGACAGCAAACTGACATACACGACGACAGAAGTATTTGGCGGGAGTTTTGAATTTACGAATGCTTTCAATTGCAAGTTTAACGAACAAAGTGGACATGATGTCGCACAATTTCGATAATTTGTAGAGGTATTATAAACTTTGAATTGTTAACTGAGGTGCTTCAAAATTGTGCAACACCTGTTTCACCCTTAAATTATTTTGGGTCATTGGCAGCCCTTGCACTACAGAAAGGATTGTGGAATCGGTCCAACTTACAAACTTATTTGCATCCAACCCTGTAGCTGGTGCAAAAAATTTCATGGAAGCAGATATGCACTTTGAATTAATGCGATTTCGAGCCAACTTGCCCATAAAATTCACAAAATTTATTTCCGGGAGAAGTCTTTCTCGATAAAAAGAGTACAAAATATACATACACGAAAGGTGCAATTTTTGGTGTGAAAAATAAAAAAACGTCCATACTCATGTCCTGGGAAAATACTTAGCCGTATATACCTCGGATGTACGCTTCGTCTCTGATGCGAATATACTAAACCGGACACTGTTCGTACGTCCGATGAACGTATGGTTAAGTATATCCGAGACCGAATTCTGTTTGTACGTCCAATGGACACCCAATCTCGTCAGAGGATGTTCGGATCTAGTTCGGACGTCCGACGGATATCTGTGGTTGCTTGGGATCCCTGGGACCTTCCACACACACAGCTACGCACGTACCATGCAAATACTTCCCAAGGCTTACAGGCCTTTATTTGCAGCCTAAAAATTTTGCTAGGACTGTATTTTGGGAAAACAGCGTCAGGAAATTCAGAAGCGGTTGGCTTAATACATTCACTCCATTGTGGGTCACTGGTCGGTCATGTCATGCTTTTTACACTGTGCAGTTTTGATTACTGCGTTCCACGAAGAATGCCTGAGGTTCTCCTCCTTAGCCTTCACAATAAGCACGGGTAAATGACTTGAACTGCTGGTGATCCATGATGCAGTGAATCTGTTAACGTGAGCTACTTTTTTGTTGCTTTCAAAATTTTAAGTACATATTGTTGAACAATGTTCTGCAGCCATTGGATGCTTCTGGAGCTTGAGTGTATGTCTAAATGACTACAGCTTGCCTCTTTTTGTAATATCTTTTTCAACGCATGTTCAAATGATCAGGAGTGCAGGCCATGTTCCTGGTTACTATGAAATCGAAGGGCAATCGATGCAAAACAGGTATGTATTTTTATCTTTTATATTGCTTAGTAAAGATTAACAAGATTTTACGCAGGCGGCGTCAAGCGTCATTTACAGGCACTTATAGATGACCAGAGCCATATAGGTAAGATGACAATGCATATTGTACCAGCCAAGTTTATTTAATGTTGTCTACTCATGTGAACAGGAATGCAAGTCGGTTGCCAGAGCCATTCTTCATTTTTGGCCCATGTGGCACAAATATGCAAACAGAGTAAGTTCTGTTTCGATAATTCCATTTCATATCCGCATTCTGTGACCCTTCCTGTCCTGAAAAATGCAGGTTCATGAGCCAGCAACTGCAGCAGCAGCAGCACTTGCACACAGCGCTAGGTTTCACTTCCATATTTTGACATCCTTTTTATTCGCTTGCAAGATTTTCATACCTGCTTCCTAAATCAGCTTGGCAGCTCGCAGACTATATTCTTGTTTATTCTAATTTTCAGGGAAAGGCCCACACCACTTACACAGCTGGGGGCAGTTAGGCCACCTATGATGCCCAATTTGAATCTGCCCACGTCAACTCGAGCTAGGAAAGACATGCCTACGAATTCTTCCCAGTTCACACAAACTTTACAGTGTAGCAACTCAGTTCCATACATGGTGTAATGCTGAACATCCAAATGCTAGCATGCTCGTAGGATTTTCATTTGAAGGTCTTATTGTCATCTCTTTTGGAGGGAATGCAAGGCTTTAAGTGAAGAGTTGTGCAAGTGGTTAGCCAATGTACTTAATGTCATAGTAATGTGGTGTGTGATGTGCAGAAGGCAATTAATTGACCTCACTATATTTTCTTCATGGAGGTGCTACTGCTCTTGACAGACCAGATGAAAATTTTCAACTGGGACCATTTGGTTCCAGTTAAAGTGGTTTAAGGAAGAATTCTCCAGTTCAACTGGTCCAGTTACAGCTGGTCCCAGTTGAACTGGAAATTCGTTGTTGAAACTAGTCACTGGTGGCTCTTCAGGAAGCTTGTTGTGTACGTACAGGCAGTGTAGTTCACCAAAGCCAGAGAGCAATGTTGCACTTGAAAATTCATGCCTGATTTGCCCAGCATTGAATGGGCTATGCTGCCTGCATGTTCACAAAGCTTGTCCCTGAACGTTCAAGTGATGAAAGCAGAGTAGTAAAAAGGTGTCTAAACTTTAGATTTATTTGCTCCATAATGCCTTTAAAGTTTTGCACATGCAATATGCCTCTCAGCTTTTATTAAGTCCTCAATCTTTTCGGTCAGGATTACAGTCAGGTTCTGCATTGCTGGGGAGATGTCAGTCTGCATGGTACAATGTTCCCCAGTGGGACAAGGCTACTGCAACAAAGTAGAGAAATATCACACACTTGATATTGTACTCATTAAAGTATAGGCTTACCTGTAATGACCAACTTTCACTGAGGCAATAATTCAGGGTTAATGCAAAACAGAACATAACAGTTCATTTTTATAGGTGGCAAGAGAATAGCACACAGCAACCACTACGAACAAGCCCAATAATTTACCCATGCTAGTGTATGAGCCGGGAGGTGCGCAGGACAGAACAGCCAGGGCAGTGTCCAGAAGGCGGCTGTGTGCAAGGAGAGCCAAGCCATGTGGTAGTTTCCTGAGAAGGGACAAAGTACGTGCCCAAAACATTGTAAGGCTGAAGGTCGGTCAACAGTGTAATCGTCTGAGACTTTCATCGCGGCTCTCCAGATGTGATAGGCACCGCATTAAGGCCAAACTAACTAGTGTTCCGAAAAAGTGAAAGCACCTGCCCTGTTGTGGCGAATCTGCAGAAGTTCTTGCACGGCAAGTGAAACTCACAGCGAGCACAGAGTAGCATGCACAGCTCGCCAGTCCAAATTCTGGAATCGAAATGAATAAGCATTTCTTTCGTGCTGCCCATGTGTTGAGGACGTGCGGCCGGGGTGCGGAACAAATGATTGTCGCATGGTGTCTGGAGCTCGCAGGTGTCAACATGCACTTAAGACCGTCGGTATTTCTCTTGTCGCGGCTGCTGAAGCCTGTCTGGGACCTCGCAGGGTGCAGCTCACGAACAGACTACCTCTTCCAGGAACTCTTGTGCTGGAGCCTCGCTTTGCAGAATGCACTTGTACATAGGTTTAGCTGCGCATTATGAGAGTGTCCGCTGTTGAGCGGAAGTACAGGGAAGTAACTAATGGGCCAGTGTGGCGTAGTTTCTTGCGTCGGCACTACGAGATTACATCGAGCTTTAAATTTGCCAGCTTTGTTATGCGACTTTGCAAATAAGGTTACCTGCAGTATTTGTTAGTCGCTAGTGTCTGCTGACACGGAAGCACAACCGAAGCCTCCCTTGGACGTTGTAGCTAAGCTAGCTTGTGGGAGCTCCTAGAGATTTGCAGTAGGTTGGTGCTTCTGCACTGTCTACATCTGCTCACTTCATTGGACGTCGTAGGCATTCTCAATTGCTTTTACTTGTATATTATATAAATAGTCGTGTAGAGCTTTTCTTGTCTTTTTCATAATGCAGTCTCCGTTCTTCCTCGTCTCTTCACCGGCCCCGCCACGCTATCGAAATCTCAACAGCACTGTTCCCCTCGGGATTCAAAACTGGGAAAACTGGCCGCTAGTGGCACAGAACACACCGTGGACGGTGGAGGCACCTGACAGGTGCAGGGTGCCTATAAGCGAGTGGCAAGTGGTTGACCTGCTATAGAAGCATTAAAAAGGGTAGCACAGCACCCTGTGTAGCAATGGACAGGACACTGCAAAAAGGTTAATTAGGATTGATATGGCTGGATATATACCTTGACTGCTTGTCACATCTAACATCTCTTGGTCCAAGCACACCAATCTACCTTGCAGTAAAGCACTTCAGAGAGTCTGGTATCTATGGCGTAGATTACACACAGCATCACGCCATACAAAACTTTTAGCATACAAAACTAATCAGACTGCCTATTGTATACAGCTCTGTTGTTTGGAACCTATGTCAACAACTGTGGTGCGAGAAAATTGAATCTGTCCATAAGAACGCAATGCGTTTTATCTACCATTGCTACGACAGAGAATTTTAACCCCTATCTAATCTCGTCGCACTATCTCAAACCCCACTTTCAAGGCGCTGGTACTCCGAGTGCCTCAGGCATATGTACATGTTCATTAACTCTCTGCACCTCATGGCAGTGAGAACCCATGGTAATTTTTCTACTGCATTATAAACTTGGTGCCATCATAGTTTAAATATTTGTTCACTCTACGCATGCACTGATACATGTAAATACAGGTACTTCCCACATACAATCGAAACCTGTAACTGCCCGCCGTGCGAAATTAATTCTCTTGCATTTCCAATTTTTTGGCTGCCATTGAATGCCATTAACACCTATGCTTTTTTCGTTTTATATTGCATCTGCGATGTTCTTTTATGTATGTACACATGCAGGAGTCAACATATAATCGCAACTGCGTACCATGTATCTTATATCCCCACTCCTGCAATAGCCCTTTTGGGGCTGCAGTAGGTATGAATAAATAAATACGAATAAGTTGGCAATAAAACTGCCTACATTCATGACTGCTGGACAGAATTTCTCACTGACAAGAAAGTAGTGAGTCGAAATGTTTCTTCTTAAGAAGGCTGATCATGCCCAAAAGAAAACAGCACGGCAACCAATGTAACAGCCTGGATGTATGAAAGAGGGGAATTATGATTAGTATGGTCGCATACCACTACATAGAATTTCTCTGTTAAGAAAAAGCAATCTGTCAAAGCGTTTCTTGTTACTTGAGAAGGCTAATCGCACACTAAAGAAACGGTGCAGCACCCTGTGTAACAGTGGATGGAACGCCTGGAAGAGATGAATTATGACTCGTATGTTTGGATAGCACTAAGCCCGCAGTGCAACTGGTCACATTCGTGACTGCTGGACAGATTTTCTATATGAAGAAGTCTGTTTAGTGTTTGCTTAAGAAAGCTGATCACATGATTCTATTATGAGGTCAAAAGTTTTGATGCCCCTTAATTTTTCAACACAGTAGAACTTCAGATAGCTAATTTTGTTTAACTTTGGGTTTGGTCAGTGAAGTAATGCGGCACCCTATAGGAAACATTTTTATAAGTTGTACCCTGCTACAGTGCACATAAATTGCACAGGCCTTTCGAAGAAGTGTTTCATCTCCATTAAAGGGACCCATAAAGGGGGTCTCAATAAAGGTGTGATTGTCTGGGATGTTAAAATATGACGGTTCATAATTATCCCCCCGCAAGAATTATTTTAATTCGTTTTGTGGAAACTCAATCATATCAGACAAGATTTGAACTTCCAGGTTTTCGCGCCCTACCCTCCCCTCGCATGCCAAAATGGCGGCAATCCTCCGCCGGCCCCACTCACTCGACCCCTCCCCTACCTCCGCCGGCTGTGAATCGCGCGGAGTGGCCGCGGTACCACATGACTTCTGAAAGAATTTGGCGCTGTCAACCAATGATTATCCCCGGCTGCTGACGTCATTTTCAAAACGTGACGTCATCTGCCAGGTTTTTGCAGTAAAGCCCGGCACCGTGCGTCACCGCAAGGTGCGAAAGCGGGGGTTTTAAAAAATTTAATGTAAATTTCTCCCTCGCTTTTGACGTCTCGTACGCGGCATGAACGCTCGGTGGCCTGTAATCTACATAGTGCAAACATTTTAAAGCCAAGCTCGAGCACCCCTTTGTGTGGCCTTTTAACAATTTTTGTTTTGCTTTAACGCCAGAAAACTGTATTAAGTGATTATACAGTTGCCTTCATTTGATCATGTCTTCTGTGTTTAGTAGCCCATGCTATTGAAGAGCTGTCTAAAACTGTGCTCTTCAGGGTAGAAATTTATTGCCTCAAAGTGTGCCATAAACCTTCATTTCAGACTTTCAAGCAGCTTTGAGCGGATACTTGTTGGTGATATTGGATAGTAGTGAAAAAGGCTTGAGCCATTACTTTATTCGAAGATTGGTATTGTTCTTGCTTTTTCTTGCTTATGAGTCATGTGAGGCACGAAAGAAGTGTGATAAAACTGCTGCTTTCTCGTTTTATTTCACTATAATGCTAAACCCAGGCTGCCTGAAGTGGCGCCATGAGAACAAATGCATAAACAGTGATTATATTGTAGTTCTGTCATGCCTCATGTGACCTACATGCACATCTTGACATCACAGTCATCGTTCAGCTGGAAAAACTGAAGAAGCATGACCGAACAACTTGACTATAAATTATTTACTGGCCATACGCAAATATCGCGTGGCGATTCATGCATATTAGTCTCTTCTACAGCATTGTACAGAAGAAAATGCGCCCTCAAAATTGTTTTTATACTTCTTTAACAGAATAATGTGCTCTGCAGCCTTGCAGTTCTTATTCTAATCAACTTTTTTGCTCCATTTTATTTTGCAGGCATCGAAACGGATATTGCCAAACAATGAGTACACAAGCTGCCCAAAAAACCATCTAAAACCAATGCTTCCAGCATATTGAAGGCTGAACTGCTTGATGCTCATAATTTAAAATAGCATAGCCAGTGATGATCTCAGACTGTGGCGTCGTTGCACAAAATGGGACGTATTAGATCCTGCCTTGTTAATGCCTGGAACACTGCCTCGTCGTTGCAACAACCAGCCATGGTGTCTCAGTGGTTATAGGGTGCTTGGTTGCTGACTCAAAATACAGGTTAAATCCCAGCAACTGTGGTCGCATTTTGATGGAGGCTAATGCTAGGGGGGCATGTAACGTGTGATGTCAGTACATGTTGAAGGAGCCCAGGTGGTCGAAATTACCTGGAGCATTCCACTATGGCATCCCTGATAGCCTGAGATGGTGTGGGATGTTAAACCTTATAAGCCAACCAACCGTCATTGCAACGGGAACAATGGATATCGTGAAACATTGTATAAGTGGAATTATGCATGATTTCTGAGGAAACCTTGTGATCTAGTAGACTGTAGCACTAGCTGCAGACACAAGCTAGAGTGTGCACAACAAAAAAAACTGCAACAGAAAACGTGCATGTTCGTTTGGCTGTGCCTTTTGAGCATCATACTCTGTCTTGCTCTTTGTGCTGTAGTCTCGCCAGTTTAGCGTTATAGTTTCTATTGTGGATCTGGCATTCTTTTGAGCTTCCATGTCTCATTATTTCATGGCTTATTGTTTTCTCTATGCTTCTGCACAGCATTAGTTAAACCTTTTGGTGTGCGGTCAGATGATGTGGAGCGATTTTAGTCACTTCTGTTTTATCTTATGTCTACAAGAAATTCTAGTTCTTTTGATCCTATTTGGTGTTGGGAAATATCTATCTAGTCTGGTTCATTGTGATTTGCTATTAATGATTCATGCTTATCTTCAGTGCTATGTATTATATTGGTGACTCTGCTGACAGAATTGGTTTTGTCCTGGTGGTTTTCAGTGTGATCATATCCATTATGCATTTATTTCTTCAGACCACCAGGCCTCGTGCTAGATTGGTTAGAAGAGTTTGCCTGCATAATTTTATCACTTTGCTTTAATAGACAGATGGAATACACTCATTGCCGGTGTACTGTCACTAATGAAAGCTTGCAGACGTTACGTTATTCATGAAAAACTCTTGGCAAGGCTTGGAAGATCTTTATGAAGCCATACATTATACGAGCACTTTGTTTTAGTTGCTCCTACTCTTAAGATGGCTATAGAGTATGCTCACTGCTTTGAGTAATTGTTTGAAAGTTAAAACATTCTCCCTCCGGCTCCATGAAAATTTATAAATACTGGGAAATTTTGTTTAAAAACTCACCTTTTTGTTTCGATACTCAACCCATTGACCTTGAAATAAACTTGTTAATTTAAATGTGTAATATTCCCACCACCAAATCAGTTACAACATGCATGGTTTCATTTCTCTGAAAACACCCCGCCTTTCTTTGTGCAGGCCTGGTCACAGCGGATCCCAAGCTCAGAGTGCTGTCTGGGGATAACATTAGTCAGCAGCTGCACCAGTCCCCCCACTACAATCAGAGCTTCACGAATAAAAACCACCTAGAGCAGCACCTTCTCACGGAAATGGATGACCATCCCTACAAGTGCAACCATTGCGGGAGCAGCTTTGCTCAAAAAGTCACCCTGATGCACCACTTTCGTACCCACACGGGTGAGCGTCTATACAAGTGTGACCACTGTGACAGCAGGTTTTCTCGAAAGGGCCATCTGAACCAACACCTTCGCATCCACACGGGTGAGCGACCATACAAGTGTGACCACTGTGACAGCAACTTTGCTCAAAAGTTCACCCTGGGGCAGCACCTTCGCACCCACACGGGTGAGCGTCCATACAAGTGTGACCACTGACAGCAGGTTTTCTGAAAAGAGCTACCTGAACCGACACCATCGCATCCACACGGGTGAGCGACCATACAAGTGTGACCACTGTGACAGCAGCTTTTCTCTGTAGAGCACCCTGGATAATCATTTTCGTACCCACACGGGTGAGCGTCCATACAAGTGTGACCACTGTGACAGCAGGTTTTCTCGAAAGGGCAATCTGAACCAACACCTTCTCATCCAGACGGGTGAGCGACCATACAAGTGTGACCATTGTGACAGGAGCTTTTCTCAAAAGTCCCACCTGGATCAGCACCTTCGTACCCCCACGGTTGAGCGTCCTTAGAAGTGTGACCACTGTGACAGCAGCTTTGCTCAAAAGGACACTGGTGAAACACCTTCGTACCCACACGGGTGAGAAACCATTCCAGTGCCAGCTCTGCCCCATGGCCTTTACACACAGTACAACCATTGCTAAGCATGTGCAAGCCCGTAAGTGTGAAAGGCCTTATTAGTTTCAGTCCTGCAGAATGATATTTAAAGAAAAACACAGTTTAAAACGCCATGAGAACAAATACGCTTTAAAAACCACAGTTCGTCAAACTTTTGCTAGCTTTTACAACAATACCTGTTAAAACCTTTGCTTGCTATCTTGCCACACTTTTTAATTTGCCTTCTTGAGAAAAAAATTGCAAATACGCATGCCTTCAAAGTACTACCGCACAGAGCAATCCTCCGGTTGCTTGCACTCTTCCATAAGAAACGTGAACATACCAAGCTGGTAATGTCATGAATGAGGCTGAGATCATGCCATGTGCAGATATGATCATGTCATTTTATTAGTTTCAGCACATTGAATCGTAGGTGATTTGTGGTTGCAGTGTTTTGCCTTATCAAGGAAATTGACTTACATCAAAGCAGATCTGCATTTTGCGAGTGTAATGCCACCAGAGAAGCATGCTGTTTCATTATTCTTTCTATGCTTCTGTGTTAGCTGTATTGAGACTCAAGAGCTGAGAAGCAAAGCTTAGCCACTTGATGATAATCATTGCTCGCTTTTGTTCAGGTTTATAGTTTTTTCTTGGTTTAAGTTTTTATAAATGAAGAATTTACTGCACTAGATTCTTGTGCGTTATGTGTTGTTGAATAATCCAGTATCATTGCGTATGGCATATTTCTATTACAAATTGCATTGTCAGTCTTGACAAACATACTTTATAGATTTGGAGGTAAGCAATGAGCTCACTGTTTCAACAGTAGTTGTTCTCACTCCTTTCTAAAGCGACGATTTTAGGGTATTTCAGCATTTCTGTACAAAGCTTCTGTATAATATACTTGGCTTATACACTCAAGAGAACTTGTTGACTGTTTTTATCAGGGTGCCATTGACATAAAGAATTATTTGAATTTATAAACAGCTTATGTAGTTGCATTTGTAAAAACCAGTGAGCTTGAAGAAATATCTACTCCATTCTTAGTTTTAGCTATGTGTTGTGAGCATTTTTACTTTTGAAAATAGAGCTACCAACCAGAAAAAAGGTCTTGCTTGATGTTTCTGCTCCCCACACAGGGTCTTATTCACAAAGAAGATGCAGTCTACTGGTTGGCGTCTCTCTTTGTTTTCAAATTAACCGCCCATCTAGACTATTGCATTCCGCTCTCAAATTTCCGCTTCTGTTCTAGTACATCTGCTTTTTCATGAAGTTTATTAGGTCAAAAATGGTTTAATTGCTGCTTGGGAGTGTTTTATCAGTTGTAATTGTGTGTTGTAACGGCTTCCAGAATTTGTAATCTGTTCAGTAAAATTTTTTCATCCATACAAAGTGTAAGGATGTGCCTGCCGAAAGCTGAAGCTATCAGTAGCTTTGCTCGAGAGCACCTTGGTGCAACACCTTTGTACTGACACGAGTGAGCATCTATACAAGTGTGACTATTGTACGAGAAAATTTGCTCAAAAGGTCCGCCTGCAGCAACATTTTCGTACCCACAGGTGTGAGCATCCTTACAAGTGACAACTGTGGGAGCAAATTTGCTCAAAAGGCACACCTGAAGCAACCTTTTCGTACCCATAGGGGTAAGCAGCCATACAAGTGACTACTGCGGGACAAATTTGCTCAATAGGTCCACATTTTCGTATCCATATGGGTGAGCATCCATACAAGTGTGACCACTGTGAGAGCTGCTTTGCTCTCAAGAGAACCCTGGTGCACTACCTTCGTGGCGCGCAAGTGCGTTAGCCACGTGGTTTATTTTGTATTTTGCAGGCTTCCTTTGGAGTTGGGAAAAAAAGGACACACGTGAGGGTTTCCTTATCGCAGTTGATGGAATGGGAGTTTCTGAAGGTGCTCGACATCTCAAATGCACTTTGTTTTCTAAAGTCAAAGTTAATTTAGATATTTAAATTTAAGCTATTAACTGGAAAACAAAAACTGCATGTGACGCACAAGACGGCTGCCATCAGTATGCAACTAGTTTCACTCGCCTGTCTCTGATTTACTTTTTAACCCTTGGCTCAAGTTGTTATGGACACTCGATATATATATATATATATATATATATATATATATATATATATATATATATATATATATATATGAGTTTAACGTCCCAGGGACTCGGGCTAATAGGCCCTGTCGTGCTCCACAGGTCGTCGGACTGTTGCAGTGCCCGGTGAAGAAATTGTTGTGTTCGTCTCTCTCTGTGTTAGTGCACTTTAGGTGCAAAGGTTTTGTTGAATTGTAATCTCTCTCGATTGTTACTTTGCATGAGTTGCATTGTATTTGTGCTCACTTTGTGCTCGTACGAGTGATTGTGCAATTTTCTCTATCTTCTCTTGGCTGTATAAAATTTGTTTTGTCTTGTGAACCTTTGGCTCCGACCCATTCTCTGGCTTGCGACCAGCGAAAGCTGGGCACCAAGGCAGTGACTGCTACAGCCAGGTCGAAATAATGCAAGCGTTATTTCAACGCATGACGTCGCATCCTGTTTAAAGACGTCACGTCCGGCCATTTTTTTGCTGTTTGAGTCATGTTTGAGCCCAGTCGAGCAGTGCTTTCACTAGTACTATCCACTATGGCTGGTCGACGGAAAGAGCGCGCGATCGTGTTGCACGGGAGTAATTTGTTCTTGCAATCTTTTGGTATGCTCATACTGACTGAGTAACTGTTATCTGACACTCGGCATTCCATTGTCAACTTCCTTGCGCCCGAATATTTTGTGTTAGCAGATAACCCTGGACTAGCGCTGACCCCATTTGCCCGGAGGGAAAGACTCATCGGTTTTTTTCTAAGTTCTGCTCAAAAGCACTGTGCAGTTCAACAGAAAAGAGCTTGCGGTGAGCGTGTTTTATATCTTTTGTCAACCTAGCCCAACGCAACTCATGGTCTTGTAAAACATGCATAATTACCAGCCTTTGCGTGCTCCCGAAAAAAGGCAGGAAACTTTCGGCAACAGTCCAGTTGAACTAACCGTTTGTGCGATGAGTTTTGTTCGCGGTCCCATTTTCTGTGGCTGGGAAAGTGTAGAGTGTTGAATTAATGCTGCACTTTACAATTGTGCGCTCCAGTTACAATTCGCTTTCTAGAACAGGTGCAAAAATTGCGGCGAGATAAGCGATTGCGCTTTGGTGTCTGCAGCGCGAAACATGTTCTTTTAAAATCATATTTATTTCAGAAAACAGGACTTTAAAAACTGACTGGCAGTTTTGTGGTATGCACGGGCCTTCCCGATTTCTGCTTCGAGTCTGGCGTTGGCTTGCTGGCGCAGATGCGGAACAAATGGGAGGTTAATATGCTGAGGCAGCAAAGGCTCTAAGGCGCCACAAGGTGAGCCCGCAACCTTCTGTGAGAATTTTAAAATGACTGCTTTGCCACCTGCGCCGAGCATCGGTTTTACGTGGATAAGGTGCTTGGACCCAGGTAGCCATCTAGAATGGAGCGCATGAGGCAACTGGAGAAGCAAGCTTAATTTTAAGGCCTCTAAGCTTAAGACCTTTTTACAACTGATGGTGTAAAGAGCCCTTAAAGAGATGAACATTGTGGGCAATGTGCTTCATGTCCTTTGACTGTTTGGAAGCTTGTGAGGTGCATAAAGCTCGCAAGACGCTGTTGCAGTGTGTGACAGGTCATTGTGGTGATATTAGAAGACAGTGCAGCACAATGGGACAGAAAAAAGGAGCACACAGGATAAGCGCTCGTCCTGTGTGCATCTTTTCTCTGTCCCGTTGTGCTGTGCTATGTCTTCTAATATGCTATATGCACCAGCCCAAACTACAACTTTGTTAAGATTGGTCACGATAGGTTTCCTTGATTTGGATGCACTCTGCGCTAGTTTGTGAAGTTATGCGGTGGTGCCGGCAGCGTGCAATGTCAGCTCAGGAAGTTCAAATGCAGCTTGGCACTGGCCGCTTCCAAAACGAATGGTCGAGTGCAGGCCCGATTGTTCAAAAGCCTTGCGGTCGTCACGAAATTGGAACCAACTGCATGCTGCTGACACCAACAACCACCAAAATCTTGAAACACTTGGAAGAAATTTCAAGCAGCAAATCGCAATGAAGTTTTACCATGAACCTGCTCTAAGAAATGGTCGTTTCACAGAAAGAAAACATCATTGCATGTATACACACAGGCGACTTTAGAATTAGCGCTGAAATGCTGCCCATGCGACTCGACTTGACCGCTTAGGTTGTCATTATGACGCCTCAAACAGTCACTGACCTCGTCTGTGTGTAGTTCGAAGAAGCAGAGAACGTATGGCACTAGTTATTTATTGAAATGGCGACAGTTATTTGCTGAAAGGTTATGACTTATGGGGTTCAACGTCCCAAATGGACTCAGGCTATGAGGGACGCCGTAGTGAAGGGCTCCGGAAATTTTAACCACCTGGTGTTCTTTAAGGGAGCATAGACACCTAACTTTTGGATGCGTGGTTTCTTTTTAATGTAATTATGCCACTGCGGTGGCTCAGTGGTTATGGAGCTTGGCTGATGACCCGAAATACGTGGGTTCGATCCCGGATGCGGGGTCGAATTTGGAGGCGAAATTCTAGAGGCCCGTGTACTGTGCGATGTCAGTGCACGTTAAAGAACCCCAGGTGGTCGAAATTTCCAGAGCCCTTCGCTATGTCATCCCTCATAGCCTGAGGCACTTTGGGACGGTAAACCCCCATAAACCATAAAGCTTTCAACAAAGAACTGTCATCATTTCATTAAATAACTAGTGCCATACCTTTTCCGCTTCTTCGACCGACACATGGGCACCGCCGCATTGCTGCACCGCAGCTGCGCTTCCATTTCGGCAAGTGCAAGCCAGCCTAGAACTCGTGCTGCCCTTCTTGAACTAGTGCAGAAATTGCAGCCAAATTGAAAGACCTTGTGATTATGTGGCTATTTCCTTTGCATTGGGTGGGCAACAGTTTTTGTCCTAGCCATTACATAGAAAGAAGAAACAAAAAGGAAACATGGAAACATTCACTATTAAGACAACAGCCTTCACCTGCAGACCCCAAATGAACAAAGCCTACCTGTATAGTGAACAAAACAACTAGGCTGTCACGGATCTAGCAAATTATAATTTTGAAAGTGGGCCTCCTGCTGTGAAACTGGCAACGTTTGTGCCCCTAGAGACAAGCAGTGACGAGAGGCGAGAAGCTACAGATGAATGTATGTAGGACAGGGAGCTGAACGAGGAAGTAGTTCTCATAATTGAAGAATACATGGAAAGACAAGGACGAGACATGTTTATGTTCTTCCGTATATGTTTGCCGTTTTGTTTTCACAAGTTAGGAGTAGTTGTTTGTTGTAGTTTCACTGTTTGAGGAAAATGGGGAGGGGTTGTTCATCTTGAGACATGTAGCCCAAAACACAGAGCACAGGAGTGACTCACACAACATTAGTGCTTGCGTTTTGTTCCTACTGTTCTGTGTGCTTGCACCCCTTGTTCCCAAATGAGGCATTGACATGATCTTACGTGGTGCTATGCTGGTAAAAGGATGTGTGCTGCATGCAGATGGGTGTGTGGCATTCAGATTCAAGCACCGACACATGGCTTCTAGTGCAGTAGGAATTACAGGAGGAAAAAGAGCCTCAAGGATGTGGATGAATGTTTAGTTCTTCAGTTTGCCTTTTCTGAAAAATTCTGTGGCAGGAGGTTTTAATGCCCACCCCTCATGTAATACCTCCCTTGTGGGCCATTGAGGTACAAATAAATAAAAAAAAGTAATGCCCTTTCAAACAGTATAATTTGAAGCTTTGGTGGAAGACTTTCGGTCGCCACTTCAGGGAGTGTTTGCCCAGAGCTTGTAGTGATTGCTTAATGGCGCTTGGTCCCAAAAACCGTACAGTTAACCAATTGCCCTTGTGCCTCTTGGTGAGAGAATCTGAGAGGTCAAAATGACAATTTACCATAGCTGTGAACAGTAATGAGCTGGATGTATTGCCAAAGAGAACCGAGGTCATCTGCTTGATAATGGTAAGAATTTTGGGTTGTTTAGAGCATAGATGGCTTAACACCATCTTTCATATCTTAATAGATGTGGCATTGTTGGCATGTGTAATTAAAAATTTGTTTCGATGTGTGTGGCTGGTGAGCTGTCAGCTCGGGCATGACGAAGTTGTAAGCTCAACCAGAGGTACCTGTGCTGTTTGAGCTCAGGGCAAGAGCTTTGAGCGAGGCCACTGCACTACGTCCTTGTTGTACATTTAGCTTTCATGGTGCTCCAACTTCCTCCTTCACCCACCTCTGTTAGGAATGTCGCCATGGGGCTGAGCGAAATTGGTGGGGTGTAATTAGAGCAGAGGCATAGCCATAAGGTCCATCCGAACAGCACTGCGTAAGACTTGTTTACTGGATTGGCCCCGCAGTCAGAACTGAGGTGAGCTATGAGTGGGCTACTGTGGAAAAAGACAGTAGAGCAGCGGAAAACATGCCACGACTGGTGGAGAGCTATAGTTTGGAGGCAACCTTTGTTGCCATTGTGGTCAAAGTTATCTGTGAGACCATTAAGGGCAGCACCTGTTCTGAATGCATCGCAAAGCAATAGATCAGAGCTTCAATTTTATAGTTGGATCATGGGCCTTACTGCAGGAGGTGTATGAATCGGTTCAGATTTCACATTGAAACGCATCAAATTCAGCAACGTTAGTACTCACAGGTACAGTAAAGCCTCGTTAAGGCATACCTCGCAGCACTGTGGAAAAACTGTGTGCAAAGCAGCAATATTGTCACGAAGACGACGAAGCTGGCAGTGGTGCGGGAATGGAAAAGTCACGTTATAGGCGAGCGGCCATTACAATCATCTCACTGCCATCATTCATCGCCGCTTATTATTCGGCTGGTCGCCACTTAACATTTGGTGTGAGATGCGGGGTATTATCCCCATCCTGGTCCTGGATCTTCGGAGTCCTCCGCCTGTCGTTATCGTCGGCCATGTGCACCTGGTTCGGCCTGCTGTGCCCCAGCCCGCCGAACCTGAACCAACCTCGCCGCTCACCCCAGTCCCGTTCCCCGCCCTCACCACAAGACAC
This sequence comes from Amblyomma americanum, assembly GCF_052857255.1. Classification (NCBI taxonomy): domain Eukaryota; kingdom Metazoa; phylum Arthropoda; class Arachnida; order Ixodida; family Ixodidae; genus Amblyomma; species Amblyomma americanum. The sequence continues at coordinate 99,581,744 of NC_135507.1, read as the reverse complement.
GTTGATATGACAACGCTGCCGCGACCCGAGACGCCGCCCACACGTGAGGACACCGCCCCCTGCCCATGCCATTAGGTGCATTCAAGGGCTTCGTCATCGGCTACTGGCGACCTGTGTCCCGGAAGCTTCGTCGACCAGAATTCGTCCACACGTATCTTTCATCGTGGCAGCTAGCACTTCCCCCCATGCCATTTCTGTTGTACCGTCCTCCTCTGAACTCATCTCCACTGAGCCGTCTCTCCGTCGGTGTCTTCTAATCACTATCGGGAGGATCGCTCGGCAGCCCCGATTAGTGTCACTAAAACGACGAAGCTGGCAGTGGCACGGGAACAGAAGGGTCGCGCTACAGGTGAGCGGCCATTAGAATGATCTCGCTGCCATCGTTCAACGCCGCCTATTATTCGGCTGGTCGCCACGTAACAATATGCGCAAACTGAAAGCAGCCTAAGTATATCCATTGACCTGGTAAAAGATGATACCTGAGGCATTTCAAAGAAAGCGCAGGTGAAACCTTTCAATAACTAGCTACAAGTGCAGCTTCGAAGGTATGTAAGCCAGGTCCCATGTCCCAGCTGCTCTATTAGGCCATATTTGAGTGAACAAGCAAGTGTCTAGCACACATGCAGTTTTTTCCAACAGTACAAGTTTAGCTGTCTTCAGTTTCCATGTAGGCGTTACTTTCATTGGAAGGCATTTTGCCAATGATGGAAGCAATACCAAACTGTGCTGAAGAAGTCTTGGACTGCAGTGTCTAATACATCACCAATCATGCAAAAAAATGAGTCTCCGCAATGCGTCCTCAGCAACAAAATACCTCCTTTAAACAGGAGGTATTTAGGAATACCTGCTCTATTCCGAGGCCTGGACTGGGAAGAGTTGGGGATAAGAGTTAATGGAGAATATTTTGGTAATCTGCAATTCTCAGGTGATATCGCTAAGTCGCTCAGCAGATGTACTGCAAAGCAAGATCAGTTAGCAGAATGGTGGGTCTAAAGAACTAAAGGAGTATAGGCACCTAACTTTTGGGTGCTTGTTTTTTGCTTGTAATGATGCGTAAGGCATTGTTATACGTGAATTACTACCTGATACTGTCCTATAACCACTAAATAATTTATAATAGCATTTCTTTCTCGTGCTGTTTCAGTCTCGGTTTCAACAGCCGAATGAGGACTGTGACGCCAACGTGTGCTTACCGGTCACATGAGGCATGAAAAAACTGCAATATAATCACTGCTTCCACATTAGTTGTCATTCCGGCTCTTGACGAAGGCTGGCTTCAGCAGTGCAGTTAGTCATGGCGATGAAGCAGCGATTATATGGGCGTTTTTCCATGCCTCACGTGACACAAAATCACTCTTTGACGTCGCCGCCATTGTTCGGCTGTTGAAATTGAAACAGCGTGACAAAAAAAATTCAATTATAAATTATTTAGCGACCATGGGCAAATATCACATGGTGATTCATGCATAGTAGTATTTTCTGCATCGTTGTAGAGAAGAAAACATGCCACCAAAATTACGTGTCCATATTCATTTAGCACGCAGAAAACCAAATGGAAAATGCTCTTAGCCATTCCCTCCAATGTAAATGCTGTGTGGTGTATAACATTGTTACGTGGTGGCCGTCCAAAGAGTGAGGCGCGATGAACGATGGCATAGATATAATTGCACGAGAAGCTGCCAATTCTGTTGTTCAATTAATTTGTTTTGGAGGCAAGTTGGTGGAAATACATTGCATGTCGCTGGGATGCTGTTGCCTATCTTGCCCTTCAGTTAGAAATACGGCCTCAGATGAGGCCACAAAAACCCGACAACTCAAGGCCAACTTTCTTATACATGTCGGTTGAGACTTCTTGTCAGTGCAGCGACGTCAGAGTACTTGCTCAAGCACTTGCAGTGCTTTTGCATGAAGGTCTCCTGGTGGACAGGCAGTGCGTTTGTGTGTGAGACCTTATGCAGTGCAGGGAGATGTGTAGCAGTCCTGTGACTGATATACCGACTCTTCACCAAGGCAGTGCTGACGCCTGCGCGTACGTCACCTCTCGTCCGCGTGTGCCGCTTCCCTGGGGTGCTGGCTATTACTGGTTGCGCGCTTTTAAAGCGCAAGCCTTAAGTGGCTCATTAACATCGATACCCGGCGTTGTCGATGTCCAGGAAAAGTGGTCCATAACCCCCAATAACATCGTCAGCAAAGAGAAAAATTGCTTCCAAGGGTGCAGACAATTGAACCAAGGGCCTTCAGATTGCGAGGTGATCACACAACCCATGGGCCACAAAACCGCGTTGCTTCTTGGCAAGTAATGATTCATTTAATGTATGTGTTGCCCTATGACTATAAGCTAATGAGTAGGTGTGCCACTAGAAAGGAAGGAAACAATATAAATTAAAAAGTAAATGTTTTTCGCCTTCAAAGCATGGAAGTAGTCTCTAGTGCCCTCCGTAATTTATTCTTGCTTTGGAAGTCGCCGCGGTGACTCTTTAGTTATATGGTGCTCGGCTGCTGACCCAGACTGGTTTGATCCCGTCTGTGGCAGTCTCATTTCGGTGGAGGCGAAATGCTATAGGCCCGTGTACTGTGCGATGTCAGTGCCTGTTAAAGAACCCCAGGTGGTCAATATTCCCGGAGCCCTTCACTATGGCGTCCCTCATGGCCATAGTTGATTGCTTTGGGACGTTAAACCGCCGTAAACTGCATTTTTGCTTTGTATGCGCTCATCTCCACAAACGCGAGGCGAAAACATGGCAGATACGAGGAGAAGCATGGACTCGGTATGGACTCGTACTGGAACATCTTGAGACCGAATATGCCAGTCATCTTCAAATTTTTACAGACGGCTCTGTGGACAAAGTCAGATGATCTAGTGCAGCTGCTTTTCATATTCCGTCTTTGAAGTATGATTGGTTTGTTCGTTTTACTAAAGTCATGTCCTCCACAATGGCCGAAAGCGTTGCCATTGAGGCAGCTCTAAAGAAGCTACGGTGTTGTACGCCTCAACCTGCTGTCATAATTACGGATTCAAAATCTGCCCTTCAAAGGTTAGAGTACGGGTTCCCCACTGATGCCTTGAGTCTTAGATCCCTACGTGTGGTGCAGAATCTACATAACAAAGGCTTCTCTATACGTTTTCAATGAGTGCCCTCGCACATAGGTGTCTTAGGCAACGAGATAGCAGACAACCTCGCCCATAAAGCTCTCTCCGGGATTCCAGTACATGGAGTCCCTTATGAAGTCAAGCAAATGTTCAGGGATGTGGTGTTGTGCCACTTCAGTTCTTTGTGGAGCTCTCCTCATCAGCCATGTGTGACCAAGGGTCTCAAAACGTACCAAGCCACTTTGCTGCACCGCGTTCGCACGGATTTTGCTCGTACGCCGGCGTGGATGTATAAGACTTTCCTAGCGTTGTCATCATTGTGTTCAACGTGTGGTGTGTGTGGTGACATAGAACATTACCTCTTGTGCTGTACTTTGTACAACGCGGAACGGGCTGTGTTATTCGGATCCCTCAAGAAGGTATTAGTTCCTCACAGTTCTCTTCAGGACATTGTTTTCTCGCGCGGGAGCCAGTCGAGTAGAAGGGACGCTTCTCGCCTTCTTCTACTTTACCTGCAGGACACGGATTTGGCCTCCACATGGTGACCTCAGGAGTGTCTATTTGGGTTTTTGCGGACAGTGTTTCTGTGATTTCTATTTAAGTGTCGCTACGATGGAGCAATTGCCGGCAGCAACTGCAAGGCTAATCCCACGGGTAGTTTACAACCACTCAACTCAACTCAACTCGGTATGCAGCAAAAGTAATATTGCTAGTAATTACTTTTCCGTGAAATTACTGCTTGAAGGTAGTTCATTACATTACTAAATTACCAGGTCACAAAAGAAATGAATTACAGTAGAAATTACCGAGAAAAGTAATTTAATTACTGTAATTAAATTACTGTAATATAATTACAGTTGCAAGTTGTTTCCATAATTTTGTTTTCCATGGGGATTAAGTTTCATGGCATGTCCAGTCCGTCAACTATTTCTTACCGTTCTTAGATACATTGTCCCGTTACACTTGTGCATTGTGGAAGAGCCGCAGCTGCTCTTAAGATGCTTTGTGTCCTTGACTTTGTGCAGGGCAGCAGCGGCGTCTTCTCCGCAGTGCTCAGGTGCATGTTGGGCAAAGCATCCAAAAATGATGACTAGCTTGGCTGGCATTTTCTCTTGGTCTCTGAATGCATCATATGGAAAGGTCAGAATTTAGCAAAATTATGGACATGTATACCAAAGAATTGTTTCAAGAAGTTATCCAGGATTTGTATTGTGAATAAAAATAGCACAACACGCATAATTTTTGGTTTTGTGATACTGCAGATTACACGAACCAAGAACAGAACAGCAAGGTTCTACTGTATTATTTGAAGGGCTGTGACGGTTTTAAAGGGTGTCCAGCAACCTAGAATTGTCAAGAAGAATTTCGTTTACCTGGAAAAATCGGGGAGTTGTGAGGGATACCATCAAGAAAGTGGTCAAGTCTCGGAAAAGGACGGACTGAATTTAGCGCAGAGGTCTACTGCGAGTTTAACGATACTGTGAATGTCCAGCACACGGTCCGTTCTTATTGGCATGACATATTTTTGCTACTAATGATTATTAGGCATGGCAGCCTGTCTGTTTTAGCTGTCTTTTTCTTGTTTTGCATTGTATATACTGGTTGGTTCAGTACAGGTTGCCACTCATTAAATTTGGTCTGGTGCATATGAATAGACACAGGTACATTCAAAAATGTTTTCTGTGGAATAAGCCGTAGTCACAGTAATGTGCAGAATTCATGCACTTTCAGTATACTGATGCGAGGTGCCATGCCACCCCTGTGTGGCATCAAAATCGATCTGTAAATCTTGCTCTCAGGCCTCGCCAATCTTGTAGGCTATTGCAGAAACAAACAAATAGAGGCTAGTTTCTCTGCGGTTCGAGCTGTGATGACGAGGTCGTAAAAAGCTGTTACTTTTTGTGGAAATCGCTTGGTGCTTGTCCTGTGGCATTGCTGCTATCGAAAGTAAAAGGCAGTGCTTCTCAGTGATGAGCAAACCAACCTTTGTCAGCCCTCTTGTTCAAGGGCTCCTTGAAAGCCTGAAATATTATTTTTCAGTATGATGAGCAGTGTATGGAGTCCCTGAAAGCATGCACAGTGTTCTGTTTAGAAATTTTCCAGAATTTTCTCAAAGTAGAGTTTTGTTTCTTTTGTGAAAGCACATGTAATGTCAGCACATATGGCTGCCACTCTTATGAACCATTAAAGGAAAGCAAAAACTTGTGAGTATAACTTTAACAAACTTCCAAATCTAAGACTCCGGATCACCCAGGCACTTTTCATCTAATGAGAAGGGAAACAGCTGCTGAAATTTCTGCACAGATTCCTAGTTGAAATGTGCGAGCATCTGTGGGTCCGTTACGGCTAGGTATTCCAGTGTGGTGAAACCCATACACAAGAGTTAAGTGGGCCATGTCCCGTCAAGAATGCTACATCTGGGGCAGCATTCCACAGATGGAGGTGTCACAAGGGAGTGTGGAAGAGGTCGTCTTGTTAATGTTCTCACTCTTGTAGCTTAAGCTGCTGTTCATTGATTTTTTGCATCATTAATGTTTCTCAACAATGCAACATCACGTCATACGCCTTTTTCAGTGTCTGAACTGTGACAAGAGCATCTCCACCGCAGCCGTATCCTTGTGCTTGAGTGCTCGCCTCAGCTACGGGAGGTCGTGTTTACGATTCCCGCGGCCTCCGGTCCACCAGCCAATTAATCCAATGGGAACAGGCTGTCCCCCGGCCTAGTGCTTGGCTTTCCAGGGATGCACTGCGTGGGAAGGATAGCCTGCGCCTCGAAATTCCCGTCAAATGCGGGAACAAAAACGTCTCCACGTGGCTAATACCCGCAGTCCAAAACTCTCGCCTTGTGACAGTTACAAAACTTACAACATTCACTTCTCTAGCCTCAAGAGAGATGTGCCATAGCTCTCTCCACTCACAAACCCCCTTCGAGCAAAGTGCAGCGGTATATGCTTGCTACCGTTGTGGCTGGCTCACACGCATCGACAGGTGTGCATGACGGGTTAAAAAAATGGTCTTCTACCGCATGAGGTGGATTTAGGGTTGCTTGACGGCGGAACTTCTCTGATCCGTCAAGGCAACAGTTTGGTCGAAGACCCTTCTCCCAAGCATCTCATTCTAGGTGAGCAGAGCACCATGGCGAGGAAATCTTAAAACTGGTGGGTACCCGGCGGCACTGGGAATCGAACACAGCACCTCCCGAATGTGAGGCAGATGCTCTGCCACAAGGCCGCGCTTCGGTGCTATGATCTTCGCCGAAAGGCCGAGAAATGAAAAGCCGAAAGATTGTCGTTCGGCAGCTTACAAAGTCAAGCTGTCATGTTTCTTCCTGAACACAGTTTTGGCTCAAACTAATTGTACCATTCTACATGATTTTCCCTCATTCATTGAGATGCTCAATAAGCTTTAGGATGCGATAAATTATGAAGAGGAATGAAATGTTTCTTTTCATCACTGCATTTTGTGGAAACATGTTTGTATTTTAATTTCAAATATATGTTTTATAATTTGAACTACACGAAAATAAAGCATATCGCAGTACTGGCCGGCATTCCGAAAGGCCCTGATATGCACAGCTGTGCACGAGAGCAAACGATGCAGCGGTTCTTGTGTCACTTTTGGAACCCACATGACCAGGGTTGCTGTTCTTCCTCGGGAGTGACGTCATAATGCACCCCAACACTCAGAAACCGAAATCGCTCAGTATAAATAATGCGATAATATTTAATGTGCATATTTGAATTGCGGAGCACGTATCACGCGCTGGGTGGGAGTATGCAATGTTTGAAACTAAGAACACTAACCAAAAATTTGATGTCTCCGCTCCTTTAAGGTTTTGGGTTTAGCATATGGAGCTTGTGAGCTCCTGTGTGCCAGCGTCACAAGCCTTTCAAAAACCCTTTCGTTGTTTGTCTTGACTGTTTTTATTCATTCTTGGTCTCTGCCTTGTGCACACTTCTTTTTGTGTGTGGTTTCTCTGGCACATCTTGAACAATGTTCCTTTCATCCTTTTTTTAAGGATCTTTCTAATGTCTATATGCAGAGCCACTACAGGGGTGCATGGGCTGCTGCTGTAGCCTGTTGGGAGATGTCCTTATCTTTTTTCCCTCATGTGCATTCCATTTTTTGTGTATTTGTGGGTTTCTCTTAGTGGTTTATTAGTTGCATTGTATTGTTCTGAGCTTGCATACTTTTTCTCTTTTCATGGCATCCAACCCTGTGTATGACTGACACTAGTGGAGGGACTGCCGCAGCCGACCTTGCATGGTGCGGCATTCTCTAGTCCAAGGCACCTATTCCCCGTTCCAGGCTACTGGCTCAAGATAGTGCCCACAAGTCTGCACCTTGGCCTACAGGCAGTCGCATTAGGCCCACGTCAGCCAGGACTTCCTTTCCAAATAAAGTACTCCTACGGAGACGCCTTGTCAGTAATTAATGAAGTGTATGAATAAATGGGTAACAACTTCGTTGGCCGTATAGAAAAACCGTGTTACAAAGCAGTTTTTTTAATACCATACCCAACCACCACATTGTTTCCTCTGAGTAACCTACTCATCTTTGAGGTAAGTGCTTGCCGTGTGTCGCATCACTGTCTGAAGTGTTGCTCCAGAACCGCATAGTGCCTTCCTGTTTATGCCATTGCAGCAGAAAATGTTCCACAAAGCTAATGAAAAAAAACTTTCACTAACATACTGCTTTGAGACAATTGCTAAACGGGTGCTGAAGCCAACTGAAAATGTAAATCAGAGAATGAACAGGATGATTGTGGGCACTGCAAGTATTGCATAGGAGGGGCCAGTTTCAACTTTCTTACAGGAGGGTAGTGCCTTTTCTAATTGCATCATCACTGAGTGGGATGCTTGTACCCGTACCACCACCTCATTCAGCACTTGAGCATTGACAGTGCTAGGGAAGCTCTTGCTGAACATTGTAATTGAGGCCCTCTGCCAGTTTCTATACGGTAGCTTCAGACTCTTGCACTGGAAAATTACATTTCTCTTGAAGGCACTTCTTGAGCAAGAATTGGACTTCACCTGGTTTTCACGATTTATGCTTCGGGTGCACAAACTGGGTAATATCGGTCCTTAACTGCTAACAAGAGTCCCTAAATATTTGCTAAATTTGATTTATATTCTTCTCTTACTGTTGTGACCTATCTTTCCTCAAGCAGAACATTGGCCTGAGCTATGTGGCTGAGTGAATTCGCGTCGCCTGTTAATGTTAGATTAATTTTTTTCTAACTTTTCTCAGCTGCTGAGGTCCATTATTGCCAAGGGGTATGTATGGTGTGTACTGCACGCAGACAAGGAAATCGCTTAATCCCAACCTGCGGTATTTACAAACTGGCACTTCGTTCCCATCAAAATCGTGTATTTCAGTGCGACAAAGCTGCCGGTAATATAAGCATACGCAACGGCCGTACAGAGTACTTGTCCTGACCGATGAAGCATGGCAATGCAGCGTGCTGCATGCGGCAATCGTGAAGAACCACTCGTCTACTATCCCTGTCACACGGTGCTTTCGAAGTGCAGTTTCTGTCCCCAGCTGCGCTCCGGTTCCTGCCACGACGTGGGACCAGTTTATTTTAGCGTATGCGGGGCCTATAGACTGACGGTGAGTGACCGCTCATCAGCTGACAGTGCTGATGAGCGGTCGCATAAGAATGAAAAGACCTGTACCAACACCTCTGGTCGGGCTCTCTTTATTCCGAACTCTGCGTAAAGAACTATTTTTCGGTCCCCTTACCCTTTGTTTCTAAACAGCATAGTTTGAACAAATTTTCGGTCGCTTAATAGTTTGAAGTGTCGAGGCGTCGAATGCCTGACCAGAGCCGCCACTGTGGCTGAGTGGTTATGGCGCTCGGCTGCTGGCCCGAAAGACATGGGTTCGATCCTGGCCGCGGCGGTCGAATTTCGATGGAAGCGAAATTCTAGAGGCCCGTGTACTGTGCGATGTCAGTGCACGTTAAAGAACCCCAGGTGGTCGAAATTCCCGGAGCCCTTCACTACGGCGTCTCTCATAGCCTGAGTCGTTTTGGGACGTTAAACCCGCATAAACCATAGACTAAACCAATGCCTGACCATTGGTACGTGGCCATATATATATTTCCCACCCATGGCGCGCGCACAATTTGTCCCTAAACGTAATGACCGTTGGATATATTGTCTTCAACTTCAAGAGACTTGTCGCAAATCACAAGTTTATTATAGCGACAAATTTATATATGACTGCCCAAAGGGAGCACGGCTACAAAACCACCGCCGCACACACGCGCTCACTCTTGGCGCTCTTAATTCAGTTCCAATAGATTGACCGAAAGTTTGAGCTATTAAAGCGAGCACGAAACAACGAGAATTCACTGTGTGAGCGTGTGTTTGAGGAAGGATCGCGCATAAAAGGTTTTACGACTAAACGCACTGATCATAGTTCTTGCATGCGGCACAGCGAAACGGTGATATCGATACGAGATGGAATTCCGCATCTGGCGCTTCTAGCCCTCGCAATGAAAAGAGGCAGGATTAATTTTTCCCTTTGCAAAACAAACATCCACTAGAACCTGCTGTTACGTTCGCGGTTGCTGCATTTTTCTCGGTACGTTATTTTTTTTTCATATTAGCCAGACAGTCCAGCTACCACAGAAGCCCCTACAACTGAAACTCGATCGCCTATATCTGTTACATTATGCAATTGTTGCATAATTCCCTTGTCTACGTCGCGAAAGTCATCTCACGATGGTAGTTTAAACCGTTCCGGAATTCGTTCAATGCGCGCGTAATGGCGACGCCGGCCAGAAAAAGCGAGACTATACACGTACTCTATATGGGCCTTGTTCGCCGCTGCGTTCGGCGACTTCTGGAAGAACCCAGGCCAACGCCAACACACTTACAGGCCATGTGATTTTTTGTGCGTCTGTTGGCACAGTTACATCGACGCTGCGACGCTAGCGCGAACGACAGCACAAAAACGAAACTATGCCGCGACAGATGGCACAAACAGCGCTGTACGAAATGCGCTTGCGTGGGTTCGTTCCGACAATTTTGTTTTTGCCATCCGCTTTATTTTTGTCGCCTGCACCTTAAAATACACAATTTCTAGATTCCAATATAGCGATGATTCTATGGGATTAATTCGGCCACCGCGATAGCAGCGAAGAAGTGCACACGTACCGCATCTTCGCATGCTCCAGGCACGCTCCCTCTTCATTGCTAAATTCCTTCCACAGACAGCTGCTCAGGCTAACCGAGCCTCATCGAAGTGTGTTTCTGAAGGACGGTATTTGCTTATGTCAGATTTGTCCCCCTTTCCCTTATATATCATGTTCATTCTACTTGATCGCCATTCATTGGGGGCTTTGCCATCACCTACCTCTATTAATGTTTGCTTGGATTTTGGTCCAAGCTTCTTTATTAATATAATCGGAATACCATCTGGTCCTGTCGACGTGTCACTAGCAACCTTCTTCTCTTGTAACGCGAGCGCATGGTAGCGCTCTCTGGAGGGCCGCTGCGTCCGACACGGCCGCGCATCGAAGCGAAGTGGCAGATGACGCGAAGCGCCGCGCCCAGGTCCAACTTCTCCTGCGCCACTCGGCTGCGATGAGTGGCCGTGTCGGACGCAGTGGCCCTCCAGAGAGTGCAGCCACGCACTCGCGTGTTCAGGGTGGACGACCCTGTACGTATGGGACCGCTGCTCGCTTCGACCGACGAATGCCTCGGGGACTGCAGAACCACGTACCGTGCCTGATCGTATATCTGACCATTGCCACACGTTGTAAAGAATTCACATTACTAACTTGCCTATACTCTGCGCAAATCAGGACGAAAGCTCGGAAAGGATGAGCGCACATTTGCCCACTCGATCAACCCATAAATTACGTGAAATTAAAGCGTATTTTCATACGGTCAATTACGACAAGATTTTCCTGAGAAAGCTTCGAAAAGATTTTTATTTTTCTGGAGCGCAATCGAAGGTACAGGCACTACACAAGTGCGAGCCCAAAAACCCCACAAGCGTCCTTTCACAACGAATGTGCCACACCACACGTCCAGAGCATCCAGAGGACGACCAAACAAGCACGTGATGCAAAACGCCCGCACGACCGCGATCAAAAAATCACAAATGACGCAAAGCCAATCTATAATCCATGGGTGAAAATAACGCTTCCGTTATTACGACCAGGTCGGAATAACGATTTGGCTTGGCTTTCCGTTATTTTAACCTGGTCGAAATAACGCCGGCCGGGCAACGAACGACCAACCCCCTTGTCACTTGAGGTCCGTTCTATTCGCCTGCACTTCGTGAACTGGTTCTCACGGTGCTGCACTTGGCCATTCGTTTCAGCGGTGCAAGATGGCGCCGCCTGTACGACGCCATTCGTTTAAAAGAAGTGAAGACGTTGTGCAGGTCTAGTTCAGGAAAGTGCAGAAAAACTAAATCTACCCGATTCGCCTGCACTCCCTGCACCAGTTCCGCAGCGGTGTCGTGGCGGTGCCGTGAGCGTGCAGTGCCAGTTCCAGCAGTTCAAGTGCTGCCTACTTCCAAAACGAATGGTCGAGTGCAGGCCTGGTCGTCTGCTAGCCTTGGCGTCGCCACCAAATTGCAGCCAGCAGCGTGGCGCCCGAATCAACGGCCGCCAACATACCGAACCGCGTGAAGAATTTTCAAACAGCACATAGCAGCGATGTGTTGCCATGAATCAGCCTCGATGCAACCTTGCGGCAGCTAAGCGAAACGCACGTGTGTTCTTTTACTGAAGACGACTTAGGTGTGCGCGCGTCGACTTGCATGCTAAGCGGTTGTTGCAACATCGTGCATCATGCGCAGCATGCACGTGTTTAATTTTTAGTTAACATAAGCGGCTTCGAGTACTAATATAACTTTATTAGTAGAAAGGAAACACGCCGGTTACGGGTCCGTCGAGAGCACGATGGTCGAGAGATGCAAGGTGCCGGCGAGGGCCGCCGTCCCCACCTCCGTCGCCGCCTTCTCGGGTGGCCACTCACGTTCCATGAGAGTCGGCGTGCCCGTGTGAGGCACTGTTATCATCGACGAGTGGAATAATTTGAGTATATCCGCCGTTTATCGCAAAGCGCAAGCCATCGTCGCACAAGCCGTCGTCTGCTTCCATGGCGGCTGCAGCTGCACCGTTTCGGCACCGACCATTGAGGAGGTGCACATTCCTGACCTAGACCTGCACAACGTCTGCACTTTTTTTGAAACGGATGGTGTCGTGCAGACGGCGCCATCTTGCACCGCTGAAACGAATGGCAAAGTACAGCACCGCGAGAACCAGTTCACGTAGTGCAGGCGAATCGAACGGACCTGAGGTGCAGTTTTCCTGCACTTTCCTGAACTAGACCTGCACAACGCCTGCACTTTTCTGAAACGAATGGCGTCGTGCAGACAGCGCCATCTTGCACCGCTGAAAAGAATGGCGAAGTGCAGCACCGCGAGAACCAGTTCACGTAGTGCAGGCGAATCGAACGGACCTTGTAACAATGTGCAACTCATCAATGGTCGGTGCCGAAATTGTGCAGCTGTAGCCGCCATGGAAGCAGACGACGGCTTGCGGATGGCTTGCGCTTTGCGATAAACGGCGGATATACTCAAATTATTCCACTAGTCCATGATATCAGTGCCTCACACGGGCCCGCCGACTCTCATGGAACGTGAGTGGCCACCCGAGAAGGCGGAGACGGAAGTGGGGACGGCGGCCCTCGCCGGCACCTTGCATCTCTCGACCATCGTGCTCTCGACGGACCCGTAACCAGCATCTTTCCTTTCTACTAATAAGGTTATATTAGTAGTACTCGAAGCCGGTTATATCAACTAAAAACTAAACACGTGCATGCAGCGCATGATGCACGTTGTTGAAACAACCGCTTAGCATGCAAGTCGGCGCGCGGACGCCTCAGTCGTGTTCAGTAAAACAACACATGTGCGTTTCCCTTAGCTGCCGCAAGGTTGCATCGAGGCTGATTCATGGGAAGACTTCGCTGCGATGTGCTGTATGAAAATTTTTCACACGGTTCGGGATGTTGGAGGCAGTTGATTTGGGCGCCATGCTGCTGGCTGCAATTTGATGGCGACGCCAAGGCTAGCAGACGACCAGGCCTGCAGTCGACCATTCGTTTTGGAAGCACTTGAACTGCTAGAACTGGCGCTGCACACTCGCGGCACCGCATTCGCACCACTGCGGAACTTTACAGAACTGGTGCAGGGAGTGCAGGCGAATTGAACGGACCTTTGGTAGCTGGTCTCCGGCTGAGGTTGCCACGCTGAGTCGAGGGCATCTCCTTTGTGACCGAGACCGCTACCCCTACATGCTCCAAGGGTGTCTGGAAGTGCGCAAAGTGGTGACATATTGTGGCGTCGACGACAGGACGTTTGGAGCTTTTTGAGCTCAGAGAACGGCGAAAGAGTCGGAAGGAGTTTACGAAGAGGTCGTAAACGAGTGTTTAGCAGCTGAGCGATCTGGTGAGGTGCAGCGCTGAAGTGGCTATTGAGGTTCACCGTGTAGAGGTAGTCTTTGCCTTGAGAAGTTCAGTATTCGAATATGAACCTGAAAGAACTAGTTGAGGTTGGCACCCAGATGGGGATGTCTGGGGCTAAACTACGGAAATGGGTGAACCAGGAGAGAGAGAAGGCTGAAAAAGAGGCAGAAGGCTCGAGAACAAGCCGAAAGAGAGAGAGGCTTGAAAAAGAGAGACAGAAGGCTCAAGAAGTAGCCCAAAAGGAGAGAGAAAGGGTTGAAAAAGAAAGGCAGAAGGCTCGAGAAGAAGCTGAGAAAGAACGAGAGAGAGAATTCGAACGCGAAAAACAACTGTTTCACATGAAGCTTGAGCTCCAACGTGCTGCGAACCACTCAGCGGAAGTCCATACCACTAGAGAAGAAGGCAGCAGCCTGCGGATAGATGCCAGCAGATTACTTCCCAGATTTGATGAAAAAAAGGACGATCTCGACGCGTTCTTCAGGATATTTGAAGGGATCGCGGGAAGTCAGAATTGGTCAGACGGTGAATGTGCTACCATTCTAAGCACCTGTCTCAGCGGGGAAGCTCTGATCGTATTCGGGCGACTTTCTCCGGAAGATGCTGCAAGCTACAGTGAGGTGAAGGCCGCCTTGCTTAAGCGATTCTGTCCCACCACCGAGGAATTCCGAGATAGATTTAGAACAGGGAAGGCCACAGATGGCGAAACGGCAACTCACTATGCGGCAAGACTAAGTCACTACTTTGATCGGTGGATAGAACTTTCAGAAATTGCACAGGAGTACAGTCCACTTCGTGAGCTACTTATCAAGGAACAATTCCTGAGTAGCTGTCACCCGAGCTTGTCGCTGTACCTGAAGGAAAGAAGGGCCAAGACTCTCTGCGAAATGCTAGATCTTGGTGACCAATTTTTTGAAGCTTAAAGAGGAACGAATCTGACCAAGATTAAGAATACGAATTCGGAGAGGGAGGGGAAACCCGACTTCCACGATGCCCGAGTTAGCCGAAAGGCTCCACCAATAATAATAATAATAATAATAATAATTGGTTTTTGGAGGGAAAGGAAATGGCGCAGTATCTGTCTCATATATCGTTGGACACCTGAACCGCGCCGTAAGGGAAGGGTAAAGGAGGGAGTGAAAGAAGAAAGGAAGAGAGAGGTGCCGTAGTGGAGGGCTCCGGAATAATTTCGACCACCTGGGGATCTTTAACGTGCACTGACATCGCACAGCACACGGGAGCCTTAGCGTTTTTCCTCCACCAAAGTGCTACCTGAGAAACAAGACAGGCCACTACGTGTCTATTTACCGCAATAGCGCTACGAACAGTAAGTAGCCCAACAGCTTGTTTTAAGTGTGGCCAGAAGGGGCACAGAGCCGCGGTTTGTCCCAACCCAAGCAAGCCCATTCCACAGGTATCGTGCGTACGGGCCTCCTCAGATGACCACCTTGAGGAAGAAGATTAAAATGGCTTTGTAGAAGTAAAGAACCACTGCAGGTCCTGTGCCTCCGCTCTTCAAACGTGACGTGGTCCAGCAACTCAGGCTGCGGGGTAGCGGCCAAGTACCTGGCGGTGTTGCGCTATCTTGCTAAATTTCTCCTTCTTTTAGTCTATGCCTCCTTGCTCCTGTTCTGGGGTGATTGGGCGCTGGACGAAAGCTTAATGTCTACTTCTTCTCCCGGCCAGAGGTTTTCCCCTTGGTCCGCATCTCTTCCTCAAGACCAGCTCCCAACTGATCTCTTTTTCCGCAGTGGTGTTTCAAGCATTCCGGTCGCTTTAGTGCCTTCCGATGGCGGCGCTATCCGACTGAACAACCCGGAGGCAGTACAGGTGGCTCTTCAATCCATATCGAAGCACTTCATGCGCATTACGGATGTCCGGCAGTTCGGCAGGGATGGTATTAGTGCAGGTCACCGGATAAAGACTGTATTGAAGACCTGCTAAAGTGTACGACCATCGCCAACCGCCTGGTGAGCGCATTCATTCTGCCTCATCTAGCATCGTTGAGTAAAGGTACTGCGCAAAATAATACAAATATGTACGAGAAGGGCACAAGGACGGGCGCAGACTCGCGACTGGGTTTATTCAGAACAACAAATACTTATAACTTCCACACCACCATGTGAGTCACTGATCGCAAGCCAGAAATCTGCATTCTGTCTGATAAAGCGTTATTGCGGTAGTCAAGGAGGATTGCATAAACCATGTGCACAAGCGTATGGGAGCAACTTTGCGCAACCTCTTGCAGAGGCACAAGGGTGCAGGAAAACAGTCTTGGTGGCAGAGGAAGACTCACAGCTGATCTAGTTGACAAGCTAGCGATACATTATGGCCGAGCGCTAAGGTTAAATGTAGGTAATGTGGATGCCATGCAGCGAGCCGTGATGACGACATATTACCACATCACGTCTACTGATGACTGCCCCTATCACACTTTGTGTCCCACTGGTGAGCAGTCTTGGTGCCGCCACAACGCTGCAAAAGCAAAAGAGGAGCCTGAACCGAAGCATAAGTACAGTCTGCCAAGCGATGTGGCTGAAGCTCTTTTGACCGTGTACAGTCGCTTATCAGAGAAGAGCCTGCTGCAGAGGTGCATTCGGGGGAAGACCCAGAATTCAAACGAGAGCGTCCACTCAATCATCTGGACCTTGATCCACAAAGAGCGGCATTCGTCACTGTTTGCTGTGGAAGCAGCCACAGCAGAAGCTGTGCTGTACTTCAATGCCTTCAATGCCGGCTGCAAGCATACAGCAACAACAATTCTGCAAGAATGCAACACGAACGTGCCAGAAACTTTCTCCAGGAGAGCTGAAGAAAAGGACTTGCGCCGTAACACGCGTTCTGCGAAGAAGCGGGTGGCTTCGCTTGGCTTTGCTAAAGTGGAAAAAAAGAAGCACCGCGACAGCATGCACCCTGACTATGCACCTGGTGCATTTTGAAAGCATGCGAAGGTCTTTGGGGTTTTCTTTCCTGATTAAATATGCTGTCAGGCTTGACTGCTTCTCACAATCTCCCAATTTTGGTGGTGTTGCATTTTTGAGAGATTAATATCTCGGGTCCTGTTCTTGCTATCGCTATAATTTTTTTTGGTAAAAAGGGAACCTTGTGAATCACATGACACCAAGGTAAATGCAATGACCACAAGAAAAATTTACATAGAAGGTTATCTGTCTTGGGTACCCAAATGGAACTTTCCTTTCAAAAGATTCCTGTTGCATAACTTAGGCTAAATATGCCAATCCACTAGTTTCTTATCATGTTGACATATCAATCATTGATATAATTTACATGTAGATACTGTGAGATGTTTTTCTCGTTTTCTCAAAACTGCAATTTTCAGGGTTCTGCAATTTTGGATGTGTGATGACTCTTAAACTATTTGTGCTATAGCTCTCATTCTTTTTATGTTAGGAAGAAAACCTCTTGGACAGCGGATTAAGACTAAAATATGTTCAGTGATTACTTGGGAACATTTACAAAATTAATTATCAATCTTCGGTGCCAACTTGGGCTTTTTGTCACAAAAGTTTGACTACGTGTAACTTTGGTTTAAATTTTTCTAGCACATTAATTCTTGTCTTGTTGCACTTTATGATCCTTCTAGATCACTCTGGCAGGTCTATTGCTATCATGCAATAGAGTGTTTAGTAATAAGCCCACCTCCAAATGAGCAACATGAATTAGGTGCAATTTTGAAAACTATTTCATCTACAAGAAAACTAAACAGATATTTGGAATCAGCCTGCAAAAATATACAAATGGTCCAAGTTTCAACCAGAGCTACCCATAAATAAGGAAACAATTTCTAAGAGGGGTGTCCCCCCTTAATAGGCATCTGGTGCCCGACAATCAGAGCAGCCCACTGAGAATCGGCCATAGAGTGGACCAGTAGGTGTCTACCAATTGTAATAGTCCAATTAGTTTCGCCCAAACGGAATAGTCCAATTGATTTCGGCCTATTGAAATATTCCAGCTGGTTTCGGTGAATTGGAATAGTCCAATTGGTATTTTCCAATGGCGTCGAAAACACATTTGGAAATTTCCAGTTATTAATTTCCAATTGTAATCCAATAGCTTCTTTTTTTTTTCACTGGGTAGTCCTGCACAAGAAATGCACGGTACAGAAAAGATTTAAAATGACTACCAACCTTTCGTGCACTAATGGTGGCGGTGTTCCACTTGGCGAACCACCATGCTCGCAATTTGCTTCATGAAGGCTTGATGCAGACTGTGGCCTGCAAACAAAAGCGACCAGAAGCATATGGCACAGTGAACTGGTCAGTGCTTATGTTTAACTAAAGGTGCGAGGAAATGCACCTCAAGGACCTTAAAGTGCGGTAAACGATGTTACAATCTTAATGTCCTCAAAGTAGCACGGTAGGGAGTACGGTTGCAAGGCTTCACATTATTAAAACAGCAGTGTTACGCAAGCAATGTGAATGTGCGAACACAGCAAATAAGCTGTTTTTGCACCTCTAACAATCACATCTTTGAATGGTTCAGTTTACAACAATTTATTACAGCGAACTGCTAGAAAACAAGTTATTTGTGGAGTAAATGCCTCAAACCTTACCTACAAGATGCCGTAGCAGAAGTCACTAGGTTACTGCACTATCACAACACTTCATGCTCAGCAGAAAACTCACATTTATGAGTGAGTACTACCGGTCTTAATGCAGGAACGGCACTAGAATATCTGTTGTAGGGTAGCACAGGAGATGGAGTCAAATTTTTGGCTGTTACAATGCCTGCATGCCCCTGTTCTTCACAAAAAACTGCAAGAGCTTCATTCACCTGCCAGCTGCAAAAGAATGGACAATCGATACATTTAAGGTGCACAGATGAAATTCCCTCCAAGACTGAAGCGGCAGACGTTTTTCAATGGTGCCTAGAACCCCTAACCTCCACATAGTGCCGTGCATACATTTTTGCATACCTTTCAATAGAGCTTGACAGGGTCCTACACTGCCGTCGTCGTTTTCCACGGCCTTGCTCACCATCAGTAGTACACACATCATCTCTTTCTTCTGCTAGACGTGCTTTCCCTTGGGCACGCAGATAAGAGCCTGTCAACAACAAAAAAAACCAAAGCCACAGCTTATCTGAAAGGTATGCTTACTGCAGACAACTTATTTTCGCGAATCACACACATCTCTAAAGAAGAATGAGCCCCACAAATAATTTGAGTCATACAAGCACTAAGGAGACTATCATGTCAGCTATGCCAAAAATTCGATATTGTGGCTTCACTCATATTTGCGAAATACTGAGCTAACAAAAAAATGCTTACAACATACCCTACCACAAATACTTTTAGGTGCTGTGATACATGCAGGTTTATTTATTATTATTAAAGTGAAAGTTATTCACGTATTCCGACAGTTTTTTGTGTCAAAACAAATTTTGGGCAATATGCACATACAAATAATCATGCGCCTTCACCATCTTCATGACATTTTTAAGTAAACTTACTTGCAGTGCTGACAACTATTTGATGCCACTTGAATGATGTATGTGGCTGCTCAGAGTGTGCTATCGCTTTCTTCAGACGAGTAGCAGAGCAGATCGATGGCCAGGGCCACACCCATCATGAACCCATGACGAAGGCATTGCCCCCACTTCATTTGTGTTGCTGAAGCGTACTATAGTAAAAGCTGCAAGCAAAAAATGGACTATAGTCTTGTTTGCTTTAACATGCTAATGGCCTGATCACCTGCACTGGCACAGGTTAAACTTATTTTACAAGACCCAGGCCTATTTGTGGAACGGGGCAGGAGCAGGCCTCTATGCATGCATGGACATACATGGCTTTTTTAAAAGCAAAGCAAGACCCCATAGTTTTGAAATTCTGTCAACACCAAGTGGCAGGCACCAACCATTAACAAAAGAAAATATAAGGGACATCTGTAGCTCGAGATCAAGCACCCAGTCCTTTACTTTTGTGCAAAAATAAAGCAGAATACCTAGCAAATAGAATAGATTTAAGGCATTCAAGTGCATGACAGTCCACTGATGCTGTGAATGGGAAGCTATGGTAGAAGACAAAGATATGGCAGTGTTAGCACATACAAGGAACAGGATCAAGGCATAATTGTATAATACCCTTGAACAGCAGAATTTATTACAAAGCCTGAGCAGGGAGTGGAAGGGTGCACAGGTGGGAGAAGCATGACCAACTTATTTGGTTACAAGGGCTGCAACTCTGTTGTTAATGGGGCATTCTGAGCAAGTGGGAGCATGTCTGTCTCACAATGCCTCAAACAAAAAGTTTTTGACCAGAGGGTGGTCTCTAGGGGCCCTGAGCTTCACTTCTTCGATAATGCATGTTCATTGCCATTCTAATCTTACACATAATCGTTAAAATTGCTATCAACAAATTCAAAAAAATTTGCAGATAATTTGAATTTTTCCTCTGAAACAATGCAGTACGTAAATAAATTTCTCAACAGAACACTTACACTACAGCAGTAGACATGTATTCAATGTATACTTATTAAAGTAATGACATAGTTAACAGTACTTCGTAAAATTAGAGAAAACCTGCTGCAGCTTCAGAAACCTTATACATACGACTTTCTATGATCAAACCAATTAACCCTCGGCCCTCAGTCCCCAGCGGCTGCAGAGCAACTGACCACGGCGGCGGTCAGACCTGTGACGCAGCGGAGGGAGGGTGCTAAGAATCTCTGGCTCCGGACAGGCCGCCATTGGAATCTGAACTTGGCAACGTTTAACGCTAGAACTTTAGCTAGTGAGGCTAGCCTAGCAGTGCTGTTCGAGGAACTAGCGGGAATTAAATGGAATGTGATAGGGCTTAGCGAAGTTAGGAGGACAGGTGAGGCGTATACAGTACTAAAGGACGGACACATACTGTGCTATCGCGGGTTAAAGGATAGACGAGAACTAGGTGTGGGTTTCCTCATTAATAAGGATATAGCTGGCAACGTAGAGGAGTTCTACAGTATTAACGAGAGGGTAGCAGCAATAGTAATTAGGCTGAATAGGAGGTACAAGCTGAAAGTGGTGCAGGCCTACGCGCCCACATCCAGCCATGATGACCAGACCGTTGAAAGCTTCTATGAGGACGTAGAATCAGCAATGAATAGAGTAAAATCGCAGTACACTGTACTGATGGGCGACTTCAATGCGAAGGTGGGCAAGAAGCAGGCTGACGACCACGCGGTAGGTGACTATGGGATAGGCTCTAGAAATAGCAGGGGAGAGTTATTAGTCGAATTCGCGGATAGAAATAATTTACGGATCATGAATACCTTCTTCCGCAAACAAGAAAACACGAAGTGGACCTGGAAGAGCCCCAATGGTGAGATTAAAAATGAAATCGACTTCATACTATGCGCTAAACCTGGCATCATTCAGGATGTGGCCGTCCTCGGAAGGGTGCGTTGCAGCGACCATAGAATGGTAAGGTCTAGAATTAGCTTAGACTTGAAGAGGGAACGGAAGAAGCTAGCGAAGAAGAAGACCATTAACGAGTTAGCCGTAAGAGGGAAAGCACAGGAGTTTAGGATAGCGCTGCAAAACAGATACTCGGCTTTAACTGAGGAAGATGATCTTGATGTTCATTCAATGCACGATAACCTGACATCAATAATTACGGAGTGCGCAGTAGAAGTAGGCGGTAGGACAGTTCGAAAAGATACCGGGAAGCTATCTCAGGTGACGAAAGATCTGATTAAGAAGCGCCAAAACATGAAGGCATCTAACACTACCGATAGAATAGAACTAACGGAGCTATCAAAGTTAATAAATAAGCGCAAGGTAGCCGACATAAGGAAGTTTAATATGGAGAGAATCGAGCATGCTATAAAGAACGGAGGTAGCCTAAAAACAGTGAAGAGGAAACTAGGCATAGGTAAAAACCAGATGTATGCATTAAGAGACAAGCAGGGCAATGTCATTAGCAATATGGATAAGATAGTTAACGTAGCCGAAGAGTTCTACACTGAGCTGTACAGTAGCCAATGTAATCAGAGCGCCAATGAGAAAGACAGCAGTGCACAGCAATGCGTCATCCCGCCAGTAACGAAAGATGAAGTAAAGAAAGCCTTAGAAGCAATGAAAAGGGGAAAAGCAGCTGGGGAGGATCAGGTAACAGCAGATCTGTTGAAGGATGGAGGGGACATCGTGCTAGAAAAACTAGCCACCCTGTATACGCAATGCCTTATGACCTCGACTGCACCAGAAGCTTGGAAGAATGCAAACATTATCTTAATTCATAAGAAGGGAGACGCCAAGGACTTGAAAAATTACAGGCCGATCAGCTTACTATCCGTTGCCTACAAAGTATTTACTAAGGTAATCGCTAATAGAGTCAGGGCAACGTTAGACTTTAATCAACCAAATGATCAGGCAGGCTTTCGTAAAGGATATTCCACAATAGATCATATTCACACTATCAATCAGGTGATAGAGAAATGCGCAGAATATAACCAACCTCTATATATAGCTTTCATTGATTACGAGAAAGCATTCGACTCAGTGGAAACCTCAGCAGTCATACAGGCATTGCGTAATCAGGGGGTAGAAGAGCCTTATGTCAAAATACTGGAAGATATATATAGCAACTGCACAGCTACTATAGTCCTCCATAAAGTCAGCAATAAAATTCCAATAAGGAAGGGCGTCAGGCAAGGAGACACGATATCGCCAATGCTGTTCACCGCATGTTTGCAGGAGGTATTTCGAGGCCTGAATTGGGAACAGTTGGGAATAAGAATAAATGGAGAATACCTAAATAATCTGAGATTTGCTGATGACATTGCCTTGCTGAGTCACTCAGGAGGTGAACTGCAAATCATGATCAACGAGTTAGACAGGCAGAGCAGATCGATGGGTCTAAAAATTAACATGCAGAAAACCAAGGTAATGTTCAACAGTCTAGCAAGGGAACAACAGTTCACAATTGGCAGCGAGAGCCTAGAAATTGTGCCGGAATACGTCTAATTAGGGCAGGTAGTGACAGCTGATCCGGATCATGAGAGGGAGATAACTAGAAGGATAAGAATGGGGTGGAGCGCATATGGCAAATTCTCGCAGATCATGAGTGGCAGTTTACCAATTTCCCTCAAGAGGAAAGTGTACAACAGCATAATCTTACCGGTACTCACCTACGGGGCAGAAACGTGGAGGCTAACGAAAAGAGTTCAGTTTAAGTTAAGGACAACGCAGCGAGCCATGGAAAGAAAAATGATAGGTGTAACGTTAAGAGATCGGAAGCGGGCAGAGTGGGTGAGGGAACAAACACGGGTTAATGACATCCTAGTCGAAATCAAGAGAAAGAAATGGGCTTGGGCAGGGCATGTGATCCGAAGGCAAGATAACCGCTGGTCTTTAAGGGTAACGGAGTGGGTTCCAAGAGAAAGTAAGCGTAGCAGGGGGCGGCAGAAGGTTAGATGGGCGGATGAGATTAAGAAGTTTGCAGGCAAAGGGTGGATGCAGCTGGCAAAGGATAGGGTTAATTGGAGAGACATGGGAGAGGCCTTTGCCCTGCAGTGGGTGTAGTAAGGCTGATGATGATGATGATGATGATGATACATACGATGCTTTTGTGCAGGATAAGTCGACATTTCCATGTTCCGTCAGGTGCAGCTGGGCATTCATAAAATGGCTCGTGTTGCTGCATATCAACAAAAATAAACAGAGACCGCCATAATTTTCATGTGTGCCCATTTTTGTGCTTCTTAATATTCACTTAGCATTTGAAAGCAAGTTAATTTAATTAGCATTGAAGGGACCCAGAAAGGCAGTCTCAATAAAGGTGCGATGGTTGGTTTGGTGTATGGGGGTTTAACGTCCCAAAGTGACTCAGGCTATGAGAGATGCCGTAGTGAAGGGCTTCGGGAATTTCGACCACCAGGGGTCCTTTAACGTGCACTGACATCGCACAGCACACTGGCCTCTAGAATTTCGCCTCCATCGAAATTCGGCCACCGAGGCCGAGATCGAATCTGCATCTTTCGGGCCTGCAGCCGAGCGTCATAACCACTCAGCCACCGTGGCGGCCATAAAGGTGCGATGTCTGGAATGTTAAAAGACGACGGTTCATAACTATCGCCCAGCCAGAATTATTTTAATGCATTTTGCGGAAGCTGAGTTCTATGCAGACAAAATTTGAGCTTCCGCGCCTTCGCGCCTTTCCCTCTCCTCTCGAACGCCGAAACAGAGGCGCTCCTCGCTGGACCCACTCACTCGGCCCCTCCCCTATCTCCCCCGGCTGCGACGCGCGCGGAGTGGCCGCGCGTGACGTTTGAAAGAATTTGGCGCTGCGAACCAACGATAACCCCGGCTGCTAACGTCATTTGCAAGACGTGACCTCGAATGCCAAGTTTTCGCGCGAAAGCCCAGCACCCCGCCTCGCCGCGAGGTGCGAAAGCGGGAATTTTATAAAATAATTTGTAAATTTCCCGTTCGTTTTTGAGGTCTCGTAGGCAGCGTGGATGCTCGGTGGCCTGTACTCTACATAGTGCAAGAATTTTAAAGCCAAGCTCAAACATCCCTTTCTGTGGGGTGACACCCCTTTATGTGGGGGTGACTGTCTGACAAGAATGTAGCACTAGTGCTAAATGTGACCGCTAGAGGCTCTGGAGCGGCATTTACTAATCTCTAAACATTCCAGGATTCGCTATATTACAAGTGCTTAGCCGCTTAGAGCAACTTTTGGACCACAGATAATTCGAAGCAATTGAGTGCCACAACATTTAGGAGCGCCTATAGCTACTTTTGCAGAGCATTCAGTTTAATTTTCAAATCACTGAGGTCGAAGTTTCTAAAGGTACATCCGACGGACCCAGACGATTCTCATTAAAGGTACGGGGACGTCGCTGTAGGCCCATGGCTACAGTCACGTCCAAGGTATGCTCATCCTGCTGCTTAAGTTACTATTGAAGAGCTTCAAACATAAAATTGATCGCCCGTTCTTACATCTCTGCACGTCCACAAATGACAATCATCGACCGTCTTCACGACCGGTTGACCAGAGCTGTTTGTTGCATGCAAGCTACTGCGGCAGGCGACGCGATGTAAGCTCGGTTCCTTCGCAACTCGCACTCCATTAACAGTCTCGCAATCAGTCACCTCGATGTGCTCGTAATTTAAGCAAACTATCACAGGCATTTGCACCATCTACGATTGTGCACCAACTTCAGAAGCGCAGAGATGCGCACAATATCGGGGATCGAGCTTCTAATCCACGCATGAACACTCATTCCGTTGCAAAAACACAAAAATACGCCGCACGGACAGGCAATGAATACAACCAAGGTGCTGACAGGTTCCAACCGCTAAAACGGCAGCATTATCTCGACAGCGGCGGCAAGGTAACCTCACAGCTACACCGCGTGATTATTCAGATATATCTACAGTACGTACTGCTAAAAAATAAAACCGTAACTCGGAAAGCAAATTAACACGTCATTTAAAAAGGCCCCTACTTGCACAAAGCAACAACGCCAGACCCCGCGCAGGAATACATCCAATGCATACTTAGCCCAACCACTGCAGCGCAATCGCATTCCCGCTTTTTCTAACATGCCCCTTCCCGCCTTTTTTTTTCAATGCTACCGCTACTACGGTCGTCCAACAGAATGACTTTTACTCCACGCAAGAACGCTCAATCCGCTGCAAAAACACAAAAAGATTCCGTAGACGGACAAGCTGTCAATTACGGGAACAATGAATAACTGCGCAAAAAGGAAGGGATAAGAGAGGAGCGCTTGTGTCGTGTGGTTCTTCTCTCTTGTTCCGCAAGGTACTACCTTGACAGCTACACAGCTTGATTATTCACAGATGTATCTACAGAACGTAACGCATCGAAATAAACGCTCGACTCCTTGGCCGTTCGCTGTCATTTACAAAACCGCAACCAAACTCGGAAGGTAGATCAACATGTTATTTAAAAACGCCCCCACTTACCTAAAGCAAGAGAACAGGTCGATACAATCGGCAGCCAGCACGTGAGCACGACCGCCTCACCACGACCGCTACGCCGAAACGCTAGCTCATTTACTGCCATAACGCGCGAAACTACATCCAATGCTTAGTTGGTTTAGTCACTGCGGCCGCTCGAGCAACTTTGCCCTATAATAAATGTGAGTGTCACGCTATCTATGCTTAAGTAATAGAACTGTTACTTCGTAGTTTTTGTAAATTGATTGATAAGTTTTGTTTCAAAATAGCTTTGACAGTTGACGCAAAAAACCTTAGTAGAAGTAAATAGAAGCAGCGACCCTCTCCTTCACTCTTGCGCTCTGCTCCTCGACAGTCGACTATCCTCGCGCGCCGGCTCTGCGCTCTGCGCACGGCACGCTTCACAGGCTGCGCACGGCTCGCTTCCCAGGTCATCGCACGCTCGCCGGCCCGATTTTTTCTGTGGCACACGTGAGCGCGCCTAGTACTGCGTAATCTTGGTTCCGGTTGCATCATCTTGGTGCGGGTAGTTGGTGAATCACCAGCGAAAGCGGCAGAGCGAAGCAACAAGGAGAGACGCGGGACAAGCTCTTGTCTGCTTCCGTGTCTCTCCTTCGTCCTTTTTGCTTTGCGCTGCTCCTTTCAACTAAGATTGCACTTTTTTCACGCTGTATTATTTAACACAATCGCTTGAAAGCGATGCGACATGCGTGACTCTATCACGAGCCACATTTATCACATTCTCGTTCGAGCAATGAAAGCACTAAATGTGAGCGCTTACGGCATGAACAGCCAAAGCGCACTCCGTCCTCCTCAATCCGGCAGAGTTTTTATTAGCCTTAGATTTACGTTACTGTTGCATATTCTTCAATATTTTTCGGCACACTGACGCTCCGTTGAAAGTTGAGTTCGCCTAGCGCTGCAGTTTCGAGAAAATACTGCTTATGACACTGTTCGTGTGCAATCAACCGAGATAAAGATTGCGGTAATTTAGGTAAAGGTGTTTTGTGAGAGAAGTTTCAGAAGCACGATTCGGTCATTCCAGCTCCTATAGGTGGCGCGGCGGCTGTACGACATGGCGGACGAGGCGGTGATTGCGCCGATGCCATAGCGTGCGTCTCTATAGAAGCATTGCGGCTTCGATCTTGACTTTGTAGCACCTTTCGTGTGATGTTTAGAGTATAGGTAAGCAACAGTAAAGGATTGTCGGTTATTAATAAAATCCTATGTTTAAGTTTGGCTGCATTACAGGCTCGAAATAAATTTTTATCGATATGAGCTTGGAATCGCTACTAGTGCCGAAAAAACTCCGTCGGCGCTGAAATATGCGAATTGAGCATAGTAGAGTGCGATAGGCACTTTGAACTGTAATTTTTGCGCGTTGACTTTCTTGTTCTTTCGGCACTCACCTGAACGCGGAAAAAAACTACTTTAATGACCCAGACAGTCTGACGCTATATTTCGTAGGGCCCTTACCCGCATAAATACTGCGTGTATTGATTGCGCGCTGATCTGGTAAGGACACAGTTGAAAAGGAAATAAACAGTTCGTAACACTGGCCACGGTCCGCTGCGTAACATAGCAACACTTACCAATTATAATATCATACAATAACAGAGGTCAAAATCAACCTTTTAATGTTGGGCTGCATCAAACAAGCCATTCTTGAGCCTACAATTTCGACTCGTGATTGGCTGGTTGTTTAGGAAAACAGAAAAGTTTTACCAGTGGTATACATTTTCTCACGCGGGAAATCTGTTCGGTGCCCCTGAATGTTGGCGGAGCTTTGCTGCAGCCTTAATTGTGTCCTACTATAGTCCACCTGCAGCGTACGTTGGTCGCATATACGCGGGAATAGAAGAGGGAATGTAGCTGTTGTTTGAAGCGGCAGCCAAGGGGTCATTCGAGCTTTAATTAGTCGAGTCGAGCCGAAATAGCGCTCAAAATATGTTTTTGACTAGCGACGGAAAATGCCGTGATCAGGGAGCGTTTGCGGTTATTCATCCACTTTGCGCATTATATCCGAGAAATGAAGGTACAATTGTGAAGTTCTTTATATTCATATCGCTATTTAGGAATCACGTTGTGGCCAGAAAGCCGCGTTTAATCTAGGCCACGGAGCAAGACTATAGAGGAGGTGAAACTGCCGTCTGCGCGAGCGAGCGAGGCGACCATTTAAAGTCACCGACGGGGGTGCATGCTGTGGCGGCGCCTTGCGGCGCCTCGTAGAAGCAGCAGGAAAAAAATAAATAAAAATACATCGCCCTGGCAGGCGGCGAGCGCTCAAAGCAGACGACAAGCAGACGAAACGGGTGTTCGCTTCAGCGGGCACGCCGTGACGTTGTATTTCAGTAGTTTCTTTCCAGGACGCCAGGCGCCGCCAGCAGGATAGTGGCGCCGCGGGCTTGTGACGTTTTCTGGTCGCAGCAGACGGCGGAGTTTCCACTTCTTCCTCCGTGATCTGGGCCAAAATGTACTGAAGCTTGATGAAAAATGTTTGTTTGCTGCAAACTTCTGCTTTAAAATATAACCAATATACTTCATATCAGCTCATTATACGAGCAGTCCATTGCTTCCATGCAGCTGTAATTCGCTACGTTGGTCGCATGAACATAGCACCGAACAGGAATGCATTGACGACTCGGTATCGTGGCGTGAACAGAGTACGTCGTTGTAACGGGTGATTGGGCTGAAACTCGTTAACAAAATCCTGAATGCACTCGATAACTGCTTTTTGAACTATATACGTGTTTGCAAAAACAACATGTTTGCTGTTTGGAATGCTCGAACATCGCAGAATAACTAAATACGCTCATTTTTTACGAGTATCTTACTTTACAAAACACTGCGATTGCACGCGCCGCGCAGAGCGATCACCGGCTCGCCGCTTCAGGAAGAGGCCGCGTGGCGCCTCCACCGTCGCTGGAATGACCGAATAGTGGCTGCGAAAATGCAGGAAAATTTTCTTTATTGAGCTCTATGCCTATATTAGCAAGTTGATCGAAAACTCGTCGGAGTTATGAACACGCAGCGGCTTTATTGCCTGGTGAATACGAGTTTCACGGCTGCTTGAAATGGAAGCTTTTATGTTCTAAATTTTTCGCTATATACCACTCTAGAGCTCTGGGGCAGATAGGAGAGAGACTGCCGTATACCCTGCGAAAATCAACATTTCTATTTTGCGCCATGTCAGATGCACGGGTATTTACTAACAAAAAAATAATAATTTTAACGTCTGCGATGCAAATCTTTTTCCCGGATTTCGGGCGCTCTTGTTTTTCGGCATATCACGTAATGTGCGACAACGGTTGCAAATTAATAAAGAGCACAGAGCAGGAGAGGTGTGGGAGAGAGAGAGAGAGAAAGGCAGGGAGGTTAACTAGGCAGCGCCCGGTATGCTACCCTACACGTGGGAATGGGAACGGAGGGAGAGATGGAAAGGGAGAGAACAAAGGGAGATGATCACTTTTCTACACGTCCGTTGGCCGTTATTTGAAGGGTACACAGGGCACACACTGATAGTTCACAATCTCGCACTCAGTCCTGAGTCCTTCGAGAACTTGAGAAGTGCCTTCAAAGCTGTCCTCTGCTATGAAGGCTTACTCCAAGGACCCAGAATCTTGGGTTCAGTAAGGGGCCGAGGATCTAACCGGCGGTGTGTTGCAGCCAGGAGTGCACGCTCACGCTGAAACCGAGGGCAGTTACAAAGAAGGTGTTCTATAGTCTCGTCGCACCCACAGATCTCACACGCAGGAGAGTCTGCCATTGCGATTAAGTGGGAGTAGGCATTTGTGAACCCCACTCCCAGTCACAGGCGAAACAACAGCGTAGCATCACAGTGGGAGAGGCCAGACGGAGGACTGAGTTGTAGGAAGGGGTCTAGGCGGTGCAGGTAGCATGTGGAGTTGCTAGTAGAGGACCATGACGCTAAAAGCTCTCTTCGGCCAAGCATTCGCAGATGTCTTGCTGCGTCGGCGCGAGAGATTTTTGTCCTGCAGTGGGCGTCACCATGCTGATGATGATGATGTTGGCAGTGTATAACACGTGTTAGTGTTTTGGGGTTCTATTGCTCGGTCCCTGCACAATTTTCGATCCAGCGAAGTCCACCAATATTCACTGACGCTTCCGATTACGTCTATGCAGTGTGTAGCAGCACCGATTTATTTTAGATGAATGCACCAACACCGACCCTGTGTAAGCATTAAAAATGCGTAGCTTGAGACCTGCATTTTCGAAGATACGTATCTTTGCATCTCAGTTGTTGTGATGTGCCCCGAAAACAACGTACCACCCCATGTGAGCCCAGAAAGAATGGAATGTCCCAGTCCCAGTGCAACATTTATCGAACATTTTCAGGCCGTAGAGGCAGGACACGGAAACAAGCAAAAGGGCTGTGAGCCCACAAATGGTCTACAAAAGTTTTTCGAGGGTGTTAAGCAGAAACAAAAACAAATCATAGCATTTATGTCCCAGAAAGGCAACCTGGGAGAAGGTTTTTGGGACCAATGCTTTTCAAAGAAGATACAAATTGACTCCTCGCTTCCTTTTCTCTCTCCCTCGCTCCAAAAGCTGTGGGGAGAGAGGGTTTTGCTCTTGCACTCGCCGTTTTTAGCGATCAAACAGCTTCGTTCAAACGGCCGAAGCGCAGTTAACCCTGCACCTCTCTCTCGTGAGCCGTCGACTCCATGCTGCAGACAGGCAGGCAGGCGACGGAGGTCTGCCTTTTCAAAGCGCCGCCGGAGGCGGCGGTCACCAACGTGCCCGTCTTCTATACTGTTTCCAACTTCAACACGGTGCGGCGGTCCCTGCAGGTATCTCCAACTACCAGCAGTCCCAGTAATGGCCTCCCGTCTCTCGCCCGGCTTCCTCGCCGGACGGAAGCCATCTTGCGCGCACGTATTAGCGCAGCCCCTAGCCGCTCGCGCGCAAGCTCTAGCGCGCGGCAGCTCTTGCTCTCATCACTGGGCTGTAGCTACGGATTCATGGCAGCTTTCCGCGCACCTCGGCGTGCCCACATAATTCCTTTTGGTACTGATGCAGCGGCGCGCGGCGCATAGCAAGTTCTTTGCGAAGCTTCACGGCCCTACGCCATAACGGCGCTCTTCCAGGCCTTGTTCGCGGCAACGAATTTCAAGGCAATGGGGGACTCCTAGCACGCACTCTGCATTCCTCAGCGCCTCCGGCGACTGTGACGTGTTATTGGTGGCAGCGTGGCCGCCCACTGCGGTCATAGGCGGGAGAGATCTTCGCAGGCCCACCACACTCTTGCTGCGAGTGCCCATGGATTAACCTGCTCTACCTGCATTGCCGTCCTGTCGCAGCGGTATAGTTTGTGTTGTGTTCGCGTCGCTGACTCCCAACCCACCCCCACCGGATTACTTGTGCCTTGATCACCTTGATCTCGCCTCCCACGCCGAATTGTGCCGCACGTGCGGTCTGCTGTACCATGGGTGTGGCGCGTCAGGGCTCCTACTTCAAGACGTCCCCCCTTCCCATCCGGCTCCAAGCAATCTTATTCCACACTTAGTCACAAGAAAATAAAACGGGGGTGTAACGAGGATGTAACGCGTATGTTTGAGAATTCGCTGCGCCGTGAGGAGGCGCAGGATAGAAGGCTGCGTTTAAATCATATATATAGTACGTGGCAGCTGTTGCAGCATGTGATTTCATTCCCGGGTTTCCGTTGGCAACGTCGTCAAGGTATCTTGGTTTAGGCACATTTTTTAAATTTTCGCCTAGTAGAATTATTAAATTTTTCCTGTTTTGATAACACGTAGCTGAAGCATACTCCGAGGCTCTTGAGAGAGGCGAAGCGAGAGGGAGGTTTCAACCTGCAGAAAAACCGTGACCTGAGACCGCGTATCTGTATCAAACGCGCCTGTGTGCTGTGCGATGTCAGTGCACGTTAAAGATCCCCAGGTGGTCGAAATTATTCCGGAGCCCTCCACTACGGCACCTCCTTCTTCCTTTCTTCTTTCACTCCCTTCCTTATCCCTTCCCTTACGGCGCGGTTCAGGTGTCCAACGATATATGAGACAGATACTGCGCCATTTCCTTTCCCCAAAAACCAATTATTATTATTAACGCCCATCTCGTCTTTTCTTTTGGCATCCAGGTTGCTCTTTACATGCGTTTGCGTGTGCATATATGCTCTTGTATACCTTTAGAATGTTTGCTTAAGGTGCATCAACTTTCAGCCTGTATTATGTTTTTATTGCTTGCTTTTTTTCAGATTTCTCAGAGCAAAATAGAATTTGTCCATATTTGAATTCATATTTTTTTTGTGTGTGTAAAATTCTAGCACATTTCATGCTCTTGTGGCAGGAGCAGCGCAGCAGGAAACAAAAGAGAGGCGGGAATCGACGCTGGGGAACAAATTTTAATGCACGTTCGTCGAATATATACATCTCGCTCGTGCAAGAAGGAAAGGACAGAAGCATGATAAACGCATAAGATGTACACGGGGTAAAAGATTAGGACAACGCACGCAGATAATCAATTTCGTTGTTGCTCTTTTGTCGTATATTGAAGGTAGGCTTCTTCAATCTCCCTGGTCCGTTGACCAAAATATGACGTGATGACCGTTGTGTTGCTAAGCTGCAGGTCACATTCATGCTCTCTGCAATGTTTTGCTAATTCACTGCTGATGGCGCCCTTTAAGGATCTTTTGTGCTCTCGAAGCCGTTCCCCTGTTTTACCAATGTAGGTGCGTCCGCATGACAGAGGTATTTCATCCGCTTTTCACACGTTTCATATGTTTGTTTTCGGTGCTTTTTCTTGCATTGATTTTTTCTTTGCTGGCGGTTGACTTTGGTGCGCAGGCTTCTTAATTTGTTGGGTGTTGACATGAGAACTTTTACACCTACTCTTGCGCCTACCTTTTTCAGACTGTGGGAAATGCCATTAATGTATAAAATTAAGGAATGACCGCGTACGGCATCCTTTCTTCTGATGTGGTTGTGACAGATTTTCTGCCTCTAAGTGCTTGCAGAATCCCTTCTGCGACACTGGATAGCAGTCTCGTCGGGAAACCTGTTGCTTTCAGCCGACAGTTCTGGGCGTCAAAACTGCCTTGAACTTCATGATGACAGGATCTCGTCAAAATTCCAGCATTGGCAAGAAACTAAAAATCTGACCACCCGTTCGTCGCACAGCATTCTAGGTGGTGTTATACGATTTATCCTTGCATATAGCTTACGTGTTCTGGAGGCTAGTTTGCGAACGCGATTCGAACCGACAACATATGCAGCTTCAATTGTATGCCTTCCCAGACATTACCTCTTACATTAAGGCGTGGTTGATGCGTCCACTGATATGTGCGAGAGAGAATTCCACGTTTCCTTTTCTAAAAAACGTATTTTCTCATCAAAATGTTGACGCAACCATTCATCGTACAACGTTGCAGACGGTGTCACATGATTTCCCTTTGCATAGCTTATGTGTTTTTGTCAGGTTGGAGGCTGGCTTGCAATAGGTACTCAAACCGAGTGTTGAAATGATTCACTTGGGCGTTAGTGTATTCGGCGTTTGTTGAATGACCGTCCTGAGCCTAGTCTTTTTGTCATTTCTCAGTGTGCAGCCCGTGTTGCATTTGAACGCTGACAATGACGCACTAATGCTTTCCCCTTCACAGCACGTAAGCATACTTAAGTACGCTCTGAATTGCTATTTTCTTTTTCAAATCACGAGGCCTCATTATGCGAGACTAGCCGCCGCTGTGGCCGAGTGGTTACGGTGCTCGGCTGCTGGCTCGAAAGGCGCGGATACCAGCCGCTGCGGTCGAAATTCGATGGAGGCGAAATTCTAGAGGCGCATGTACTGTGCGATGTCAGTGCACGTTAAAGAACCCCAAGTGGTCGAAATTCCCGGAGCCCTTCACTACGGCGCCTCTCATAGCCTGAGTCGCTTTGGGACGGTAAACCCCCGTAAACCAAACCATAAACCATCATTATGATAGAATGAGTAGAAAAGTTTTGTCTTTGTATTTGTTTCGTATTATTTTTCTGCATTAGCATTCACAGATGGTGTCTATAATTTAGTTATTTATTCATTAAAAATCCAGTTTGGTAATTTAGCACCCTGCACCAATTTTTTATTGAGGAACCTTTTCGACGTTGTATGACGAAAATTGCTTCCTGATGATTTTGGCATAATAGCTGAAGAGGTGGCTTTGTTGGTACAATAAACTTAACAAAGCAGCTCTCAGATGTGCACACTGAAATGATACCGAAAATGATGCAGTATGCTTAATGTGCTAATCGCTATGTTATTTTCGGTCGTGATAGCTTAGCTCAGATGTATGGATTGACCATTTGGATACATTTAGTGGAAGGGAAGCAGTCGTTCAGGAGTTTTTCTACAGCAGTTTGCTCAAGTTTTCCTTTTAACATGCAGGTTAATTACCGTTCAAGCTTTAATAGACAAAAAGAATGCACTCATTCAGTGTACTGTGTCAGTAACAGACACTCTGTTACTCATGAAAAATTCTTGGCCAGACTTGCAAGATCCCACCCATGAAGTCAGGGATCGTACAAGCATTTTGTCTAAGCAGCTATGGCTGTAAAGATGGCTGCAGAGTATGCTCGTCGCTCTCAGTAATTCTTCGAAAGCTTGAACATCACCTTTCCAACTCCATGCAAATTTATAAACACTAGCAAATTTTGTTTTAAAACGGAGTTTTTTTCTGTTTTTGAGGATCACCCTGTTAACCTTGAAATAAATTTGTTACCCTAATTATTGTGTGAGATTGTCTTCTTCATATACAAGTTACTGGCAACACCACAAAATGAGCTGTAACGTGTGGTCGTGCATTTCACTTAAAATACCCTGCATTTCTTGGTTCAGGCCTGGTTACAGCTGACCCAAGCTCCGACGGCCCCCTGTGGAAAGTACAAGTAAGCAGCTGTACCAGCCATCTCAACGCAGTCGGAGCTTCATTAAGAAAATCGCCACAGAGCCGCACCTTTTCGCCCAAATGGGTGACCATCACATATAGTGTGATCGTTTTGGAAAGAGCTTTGCGCAAAAATATGACTTCATGAGACACATTCGTACCCACACTGGTGAGCGTTCATACAAGTGCAACAATTTCGGGAGCAGCTTTGCTGTAAAGCAATCCTTATTATATCATCTTCGAAGCCACATGGGTGAGCGCCCGTACAAATGGCAGATTTGCCTCATGGCTTTTGCGCGGAATGCAACCCTTGCAAGGCATGTGCGAGCCCACCAGAAAGAAAAACTCAATACACACTCTGGGAAAATTGCCCTTCTGTAAAGGTTTCTTGTCTTTTAGTGAAATTGGATATGAGAGGCATTTATAGTTAACAGTACATTAGCCTGATTCGCCAAAAAGTATGCACATTTACATGGCTTTAAAGTAAACTTGCACCGGGCAATTTTTCATGTCCTTTCTCTCATTCATAAGAAGTGTGATCATACTGAGCTGCTGCTGTAATTGACTGGGACTGGCGTGGCGTGGGCATGTGAAATCTTTTATTGGAACATGGTATTTTGCAGCAAGATCAGAGTTTGGGTGTATAATTTAGTAACAGCTCGTTAATTCAAACTTCAGGGGACGAGTAGAAATGTTTGTATTATAGAAACGCTTCGACAAAGACTGAAGTGCACCGCTTGTATCACAGCAAGTTTACTTGTCAAAAGAGTGGGCAATAGTCGCCTGCTTTTGAGATGAAAACAGTGCAGCAATGATTATTCTTAACATATCCATCAACTGTTTTTTGCACACGCTTTGTTGGGGGCATTGAAGCAGGACTGCTCCGGAATGGGAGGTGCCTCTCCTGAAGGCCCTCCCTGAGAGAGGTGTGCAGGCAACTCCGCGGGGTGCAGTCCAGGTTTCAGTAGGGCTTTTTTGTCAACCACTTGCCGTGCTGGTCATTCCTAGATGCAGCCTCCTTTCGAGACCCCATTCGAACTAACCAATGCGTAGTGTCCGAATTAGTGGGCATCCGGTCATATAGGCTTTCATAAATATTGGTTGGGTCTATTCCAGCAACTCGAAGTGTTGGGAGTTCCAAATTGACGAGGATTTAATTAGCGAGATCTTACTCTATGCATTACTGACGTTATTTTTTGGCCTTCCACCAGCAAAGGCATAAGCAGGTGAAAGAAGTTGTGTTTTACGGTGTGTTGTGTTCTTTTTTGTGTTTTATACTGCCATGAGTACATAATGCTTACTAGGGAACTTAGCCACGCTAAAATTTGCTCACTATATATTGTTGGTTTCCCGTAATCACTGTTTCCACAAGCGTTCCTTTCACATGCACTAATAATCCTCACTTTTCTTACCATGAGTTTGGATGAAGCCTTATTGGTGAATGAAAGGTGCCACATTTAAAACTCGTAAACAATAACTTGCGCCACAAAAGTGTATTTCACAGAAAATGGGCACTGAGTGCTTGGTAGGTGAAAATTTTCTCTGCGAAGTGCAGTCAGCGATAGGTAAAAACCTGTCTTTTCAACATGCTGAGTGTGCGTTGTGCCTGCATGTATTAGTATGCACCAAACTCGTCGGTTTCTTTCAAAGCCGCCAGAACTGCGTATCTGTGCAAGCAGGCGGTTTGTGTGAAGGCGGTTTGGCTATTAGTGTGCCCGGCTTTTGCAAATGACCGAAAGGTTATTCTAAGGGAGTTGGCGTACATCAAAGAGCAAAACACTGAGATTTTGAAGATGCTTGAACCATAGAGCGACATCCCTGATTGTGAATTTCCAGTGACGTTTCCAGTGGTACATTATGAAGACTTGGAAGACTTCGATCGAAGGATCAAAAATAACAAAGTCCTCCGGTGTACATTGGTAAATAGTTGCAAGTAGGACTATTAAGGCAGTTGTACTAATAGAGTTTGTGTTCAGGTGAAACGGCTAACAAGTCTAGGTGGTGCAACAGTTGCCCATGCTGTGAGGTCACAGCTGTGCTACTTGCTTTCAGATTCGTTGGCTGCACCATTTAGTTACTGTGGACAAAAAGCCAAGGCGAGCTTTAATAGCCTTGAGCTATGCAGCACAATCAGAGGTACATTAAGCTTTTCAGCACGTTCTGGAGTTCTGGCTAGGACGTTTTAGATGAACATGATGTAATTTAACCCCCAGTATATGTGTTTGAATGGTAGTGCCAACATTAGCGGTGTCACTTTCTGTATAGATGCAGTGAAAGCCAACACCAGGACTAAAAGTGCTGCTGACGATGCGATCAAAATTTCCATCATGGTCTGGTTGAAAAATGCAAGCGCACGATGCACAAGGTACAGTAATATTTATGTTCACTGAAATTTCACACATTATGCCTTCACACATTATAGTCGCGCTAAAGATAACTTCCATCTTAGTTTGTGCGCTACAAGGGAGCCGCCGCGGTCGGGTTCGAAACCGGGAACTCATCCAAGGCAGGTTTTCAGATCATTCCTTTCAACTTTTAAGCCACCCGAATACCTCTCCGAGGTGGCCCCACCTGATTTGACTTGTTAGTTAGGCCCCGATAACCGTCGTTGGGCTGCTCATTCAGATGCTTGGGGTGGTGATCACAACCACATTTTTAAGGCGAAAGCTTTACTACCCGCGACCTTGCGATTTCACCGTGGCTGCACTCCGAGGAGCCACAAGACGTCACAACGCGCGCTTCGCCGCGGATATTTCTGTCTCTCTCTCTCTTGCTCCCTAATCACAACTGCGCATGTGCCACTAGTAGCACCGAGCCACAGGTGCACCGCCGCTGCGCTGCGCCGCGCCTTTCCTCAAAATGCAACTTTCAAATTTCAGTTCTTTTTTCTTTCCCTCTGTCACGGATCTCTCCGGAGAACACTCGGACCGAAAGAATGGACTAGGCGACGGGCGTACCCACACAAACGCATATTTAATACACCCTACGTGGCACACACACTAGAACACAAAACTAACAAAACTAACACAAAACACAAAGACTATAAATACACACGACCTGGGAACACTGCTACTAGCGTCTACTACTAGTGTTCTACTATTAGCGGTCGGCGTTCGTGCTCACGGTTGGTTCGGTGTGGCTGCGGCGTTGAATGGATCCAGTAGGCGGCGTCGAGGCGGCGTTTGCCGTGCTTGGGCTGGCGTCGCTGGCGGCATTCGACGCGCTTGGGCTGGCGTCGCTGGCTGCGTCGTACAAGCTCCAGGTCCAAGCGCCCGTGGAAGTGAAGCCGGTGTCGTTGGCGGGGGGGCACCACCCGGATGGGTGGCAACAGCGCTGGAGACAATCCTGGCCGTAGAAGGTGGTAGCGTCCTCCGTTGACTCCCCGGAACGGGCTCGGGCACGGCAGGAAGTCCACGATGCGATATCGTAAACGCGAGCTCACCGGAGCAGTAGCCGGCGTCGCTCTCTTCCAGCCAAAGTGTCCCTTACCCGCCGGAGCCTCCGCTTCTCTGCTGTTCCCCCCCCCCCCCCCTCCCGTGCCTCGCTCTCACTCGCCCTTTTATAGCCTAGGTGTTAGCCCACGTAAGCCTTGTCGTCGTCTTCTCTTCTCCACCAATCATCTCTCTCCACGTCACCGTATGCTTCTCCACCAATCATCTCTCTCCACCTCAACGAATGCTTCTTCTTCCTCTTCTTTATTCTTTGGTTAATTCGCGTCGTCTTCTTCCCACCATTTTCCATTAAAATTTAATTTAGGCTCCTTAATATATGTGACACCCTCCCTCCTTTATCCCTTCCTTTACGGTGCGGTTCGGGTGTTTACCGAGATATTTGAGATGGTTACTGTGCTTTGCGCACTCGCCGCGCCATCTGGCGTGATCGTCACACCGCGCGGCTCGCGCCGTCGCTGTTTGGTATGGCGTGACATCGCGTTCCTCGTCAATGCGCTCGCCAGCTGCGTCGCAAGCCTGATAACATGTCGGAGGATTGAAAAGGACAGCTCACGTGAGCCGCAACCACAGTTGTGTCGTCTTTAATACGACAACAGCATATATATAGCTAGACAACTAGACTAACATGGACTTGCAATCAAGGCTAACCACGCTTTGTCTTAACCTTCGCTAAGTGTATCCTGGCATAGCCGAGCTAAGCCACTGGAAATTTTTTTTATCTCCCTCACTCCTTCGCATCAACAGAAAATATGCCCCAGCGTACACAAGACAGCGCCTGGCCATGACGAGCTACAGTCATGCCGCTTTCAGCCAGACCCTAGTGATGGCAGCGTCCTCGTCAATGGGAACCTGCGTTCCGTCATCCGCGCCCTAGGTGATACGCATGGATCTCTACGGGCAGACCACCACTCTGGCCCCTCCCACCTTTGATATCGCGCTTGCTACACCTGACTTGCGCAGCCTCATCACCGATGAGCTGGCCGTTTTCACTTGTGCCGTGGCCCCGCCACCCCTCACACACCTTCTCGCCCGCCCACGTATGCCGACATTGCCTCGAGGCCACCCGCCCTGCAGTCCCTCCGTCTTGTGCAACGCCTGTCTGAGGTCACGTGGCTGCCGTGGCTCTGTGTCCCCCAGCAACACCTGGCGTACTTCCCGCCTTGTCTGTTTTACTAATGCGGAATCCGCGGTCATATTCCCCACGTCTGTCGCCGGCGACAGCAAGATGAACGACGCGGTTATGCTTCCTTCGAACGTGCACGTTTGCGCCTGATACTTCTACCACGCTGCTCTCCGAATTTTCCCGTCGCTCTCCCTCACCTCCATACTTCCAGGACGTAACGCGGCCCTCCCGTTCTACTCGCCGCCGTTCCCCTTCACCTTTTCGCCGCTCAGCAACTCTTCGTCCCGCCTCGCAGCCGTTCGCCCCTCGCCCGGAAAACTAAACGAAGCAGTTTTTGGAGGGAAAGCTGCTTGCCTTGCGAACTGTAAAATTCCTCCCGGCCGCCCATCGAATATCTTAACAGTGTGTGTTGAAGGGGTGTGGACTCAAGCTCTCATCAACACGGGCGCCGTTTTCTCCGTCATTCACCTTGGCCTGTGCTCCCGCCTGCGCAAAGTCACAACTTCATACACCGGTTCGCTTCTTTGTGGAGGCAACGGCACGCTCATCCACCCCGCAGGCCAATGCAATGCGCGCGTTTTCATGGATAACCAGCGCTATCATATTGAATTTGTTGTCCTCCCGTCCTGCGTTCATCCGATAATACTGGGCTGGGACTTTTTGTTGTCGGCTTCTGCCCTCATCTCTTGCAATGACTGCCTCACCCAAACGGCGTCTTCGCATGACCGTTCGCCCCCACGTGTGGTCGCTGCCGTCGACTTCGCTCTGCCCCCCGGCCGTGAACAGCTCATCACTGCCACTTTAGACTACGCTTTCGACGGTGATGTCGGCGCCACGCTGGCCATGGACTTCACAAGGCATCGCTCTTGCCTCTTGCCTCACATATTTCGTCCGTGGTTGGTGGTCACGGCGCTGAACACTTCCACTCAGTCCATGTTACTACCGAAAGGCGCTACTATTGGTTTCCTGTTTGAGGGTAAACCTGTCCCTCTCGACACCGACCCGATTTCATGTGCTGTGCTAGCTACCAGCTGATACTCCCGCTCCGCGTCTTTCGTGTGCGCTTGCGGCCGCTATCAGCCCTGACCTTGCGTCTGAGCAGTCAGCATCCTTACTAGAAGTCCTTATGATCCACCCGAACTCATTTGATGTGTGCACGTCTTCTTTAGGCCAGACTTCTGTAACGTCCCGTCGCACAGAGACGGACGGGTCAGCTATTGCACGGCGCCGTCCGTATCGCGTTTCCGCATATGAGCGCAAGATCACTGAGGACCATCTGCAGACAAGCTTTCGCACCACATCATTCGACCGCCTACAATCTCCTGGTCATCTTCTGTCGTTCTCGTCCTTAAAAAGGATGGCTCAACTCGTTTCTGCGTGGATTACCATGCTCTTAAGGAGATAACCTATAAATATTTCTACCCACGCTGCCTCGCATCCACGACGCGTTGGACTGCCTCCAAGGCGCTGAGTACATTTCAAGCATCGACCTTCGCTCGGGATATTGCCAAATCGCCATGCACGAATCAGACAAGGAGACGACCGACTTTGTTACCCCTGACGGTCTTTACGAATTATATGTGATGCCTTTCGGACTGTGCAATGCCCCGCCGACATTTGAACGCATGATC
This sequence comes from Amblyomma americanum, assembly GCF_052857255.1. Taxonomy (NCBI): domain Eukaryota; kingdom Metazoa; phylum Arthropoda; class Arachnida; order Ixodida; family Ixodidae; genus Amblyomma; species Amblyomma americanum. The sequence continues at coordinate 99,541,139 of NC_135507.1, read as the reverse complement.
GACACCGCGCTAGGGGCATGAAATGGAAGAACTGCCTTTGCTATCTCGACGATATTGTCATCTTTTCGTCCTACTTCTATCAGCACTTGCACCGTCTCAACGAAGTTGTCACGTGCCTTCTGAAAGCCAGTCTTCATTTAAATGCCAAGTGCCACTTAGCCTGTAGGGCTATCAAAGTATTCGGCCACGTCGTTAGTAAGGCCGGAATTCGATCCTATCCTGAAAAAATTGCCGCTGTCCTCAGTTTTTCTTGCCCCCAACGCCTCAAAGAACTTAGCAGCTTCCTGGGCTTAGCGTCCTACTTCGGCCGTTTTATCCATAATTTCGCATCAATAGCGTCCCTACTCCACAACCTATTGACTTCTGATGCGCTTTATTTGTGGTCCACTGTGTGCGAATTAAGATGCCTTCCAAGTTCTCAAGCAGGCGCTCACTTCAACGCCTGTGCTTTGCCATTTTGAAGAGGCAGCGCCAAGCATTCTTCATACCGACGCCGGCGGACAAGGCCTTGGCGCCGTTCTCTTATACCGCAACGATGCGTCCCAAGAGCAGGTTGCTGAATACGCCAGCCATTCTCTTGCTGCAGCTGAACGTAACTACACTATCACAGAGCAAGAATGTCTCGCCGATGTTTGAGTTATCCAGAAATTTTGTCCCTACATGTACGGCCGTCTCTTCACCATTGTCACCGATCATCACGCGCTCGGTTTGCTGTCGACATTGAAGAACTTGACCAGCCGTTTGAGCCGCTGGGTGCTAAATGTTCAGTACACCTTCACTGTCCCCTACAAATACCGGAGAAAACACCTCGACGCTGCCGCCCTCTCTCGTTGCCCGATTTTCGGACTCACGCTGCGGCCCCTTCAACAACAGGCCCTACACATTAGGAGTCCGAGCTCCCTATGAATTTTGTACCCGTTCTTGTTGCACCACTCCACGTCCACGCCGATTTCCCTTCCCATCAGCTGGTTGATTAACACTGCCGCGCAATCATCGCTCTTCTCCGGGGTCAGTCAGCGGCACCCAACAGTGGCTCGCGCCAGCAGCTTCGCCAGTTCAGATTTCAGCACGGCACACACTACCGCTACACCTACCACCCTAAAGGTCACCGGCGAGTTTCCGTTCTGCCTCCCTCTCTTCGTTTTGTAGGCTTACCACGACTACGCCTCTGCCGGTCATTTAGGTCATCTGAGGACGTATGACCGTGTCAACAGCCGCTACTTCTGGTCTGGGCTCTCTATACTATAGTGTCGCCAAATACATATCCTCCTGGGTGTCTTGCCACGTCGCAAGCGGTCAACATCTGCTCCTGCCGGCCCCCTACAGCCTCTTCCTTGCCTATCCCTGCCTTTTGACATCGTCGTCATCGACTTGTGTGCTCCCCTTCCCCCTACGCCAGCCGGCAACCATTGGGTTGTCACCGCCATTGGACCAGCTGACACGGTATGCTGGAACAGCCCCGCTTCACTTCGGTGCCGCTTCTCAAGTCACCGACTTTTTCTTGCGCGCAATAGTATTGCGTCATGGGGCTACTCGTATTCTTTTTAGCGACAGTGGGAAGACATTTTTATCCAATGTGCTTGAAAAGGTCATCCGCGCCATCAACACTGTCGACAAGACATCTTCTAGCTATAATTCTCAAACCAACAGTCTCATCGAACGCTTTCACAGTACATTGTCTGACATTTTATATTACAGTGATATATAACTATAGGATATTATAGTAGGATACAACGTAAACAGCGGCTTTTAACACTGAGCCATGGTGCTGGCCAATTACAATGCTGGCCAATCGCAAAACTAAACAAAATCAGCTTAATATCTCACTATTCTAAACAAGCCAGGTATCAAGACTAATGAGCTTCTAAATTTTTTCGTGTGATTAGTTTCTTGCTTAGGTAAGAAATAATGTTGGTCTACTTTTGTGTCGTGGATAAATTTTGTGCGGCGGTCCTGAATGTGGAAAGAGCTTCACTGGAGAATTAAGTAGCGTAACCATGCTAACCATGCATAGCAAAGAGAATTATATATGTAGTTTTCCTTATTGCGCTTGTAGTGATTTTTGCCCCCTTTAACCATGGAAAGCACATTTTCTTCTCAGAGATGCTCAGATTGTAAACAAAAGGTATTTGTGCTTTTCGATCTGCAGACAAGCGTCCCGCCGCGACTAAAGTGACGCCAATGACAAGCGGAGACGCTGACATCAGCAGTGGCTTTCGCTGTTAGGCAAAAGGCATACCATTCACCTTGGATTCGCGTTGCGCGATATCCTGTCGAGTTGTGGTGTGGTTGGTCGAGGCACAACATATACCGAAGAAATGCAGCAGCACAAGTTTCGACAAGTTTATCGCCGTTAGATATGCGAAAGCGATGAGCAGCGGGCATCGAGCGGCACAATTTTGGCGACGAATCGGCTGCGCGGCTAGTATTGCATTTCTGCATCAAAATGTGGTAGTTTGCATCTCTTAATCCGCATGGTTGCTTTTCAACCGCGCGACAAGCAGTGCAAGAAGCAACGCCTGCAACTCGTGCGCGTTCTGTCGGGCTCTCTTGATAAGTTTCTGGATGATATTTATCGTTCCTGTGATCGTAAGTTGAATGCAAGGGGCCCTTTTCAGATGCCACTCACCCGCACTACGTGTGAGGCATTTCTTCGCGCAAAACAATACAGCTGTGCCAGCTGTCTTGAGCATTCATAGGAGCCACTAAGCGCGATGTTTGAAACAGCACTTGTGATAGTAGTACGTACGACGCATAGCTATTTTCTTTCATTTCCTTTTCGCCAACTTGAACAAGCGTCTTTCTTAAACCAGTCGTAGAAACCGATTAAACGTCACTAGGGTATGGGCAACGTCATGCAATGTTATTTCGCAGATTACCTGAATTTTACTATTGCAGGTGGACCAGAATCTGGCGAAAACGGCAACTACCTCACTAAAAGCCACTATGATCAAGCAGAAGAAGGCACGTACTTGGGTGCAAATTTTAAAATTATCAGAAAATGAAGACATAAAATATTTAGCTCTGTAGAACCACTCTGATTTCGTTGGAAGTTTGAGGAGAATATCTATCTGTATGCGTTTTCGCACATTGTTACTTAAGGCAAAAGAACAAAATATTCTTGCCGACAATACCAGTCAAGCGAAACCTCAAGCTCCTACCAGAAATGTCTATTTCATCGAGCAGAATAAAACATTTAATTTCGCTGCGCACTCGACAAAGTTCCAAAGAACGGAGAGATTGCATCTGCATGCCCTATTCAAACTAGCTCTAAAGCTTCCTGTAATATTCCGCGCATTCCGGAGAGAAGCGGCTTGGCGAAAACAGGGTGCAGATCAGAACGCTTGTCATGTTAAAAAGCTGCATCGCGTCATGCATTCCGCCATACTACTTTTTGCACTTGGCAACCATGCAAGTCTGCTGTATCGGTCCAGAAGTTGAGGCTGTAGACGATTAGTTCCCCTGTATACCTCCTGCTTTCTCGTTTTCGTTTAATATAAGCAGCACCGTCGTGCGGCGTTTTCTGCCCGTGTGGCTTGCTTCGCCGATCGGTTCTATGCGCAGGCACCGAATGAAAGCACATCTTCGCTTGTGCACGCACATCACGTGTGTCGCCGTGGATAGCATGAGGTTCAATAAGTTTTAAAATTCTTAAGTTTTTAGAATGTCGTACCAACTAGTCCCCTACCACTCTCTTCTGGTTCCCACTAAGCTGACTCTTTAATATTACTGCGATACGCGATCGTGGATCGTGCTGGCGCCACCGTCGGTCTAGCGTGACAGACCAGTGCGTCAGCGACGGCATTTGCGTACCGATCAGCCCACCGACCGTCGATCGCCGTCGCATCATGACCGGACCCTACCTATACCGAAGAAAAACCGCGTTACTGTTATTATCGCTTTTGCGGTACCGTTCATTTATATATGTGCGACGACTGCTACTTCGATAACCCGCGAAATTACAGGGGGGATGGCACCTCGCTGCGCATGTTGCAGCAACGAGAGCAGACGACGTTGCTCCGTGCACGTGCTAGTGACGTCACGAGAGCTTTCGATATGGCGGTCGCTGCCGGTTGGAGGAGACTCCCGGTCTCATGCAGGGTATGTTGCTGGGCGAGTTGGTACTGATCGAACATCATGGAATCGCAGCGCTAGTAGACAAGGACAACAGAGAGGGCACAAAAAAACACACACTTGCGCTGAACTGTCAACTTTATTTAGAACTTGTCTGATATATGCCTTATATGTAACAGAAGGGCATTAACACGCAAGCGTATCTACTGCACAGATACGACGGGGATAGTCTCAGTCACGTTTTGATAGTACATTCTGGGAGTGTTCGATCCCGACAAGAAAAACCGGCACGAAAAAACCAAAAGTGGTCAAGGCTGGGTCAAGAATTGCCAAATGCGAACGCACCAAAAAAGGTAACAAGGAAAAAGCCAGGCATAAACATAAGTGGGAAAAAAACGAGACAATAAAAACAGGCGAAGAATCGATATAAAATCAAGTCAAAAAAAGGCATAGACAGGGCAACAATTAACACGCAAACGTTAAACGTTTTTTTTTATCTTTTTCATGAACTTTTCCGAGTTAATTGTTTCCCAATCTATGCCATTTTTTACTTGATTTTATACGGATTCTTCGCCTGTTTTTAAGGTCTTCTTTTTTCCCCACATGTTTATGCTTCCCCAGGTGCGCCCAAAAAGGATGGAACTTCCCAGTCCCAGTACAACATTTATCGAACATTTCCAGGCCGTAGAAGCAGGACACAGAAACACAAGCAAAAGGGCAGTGTTCCCACTAATGCTGCTGCTGCTGCTGATGATGATGATAATAATAATAATAATAATAATAATAATAATAATAATAATAATAATAATAATAATAGTTATTGGGCACAGAAAATGGCGCAGTACCTGTGTCATATATCGTTGGACACCTGAACCGCGCCGTAATGGAAGAGATAAAGGAGGGAGTGAAAGAAGAAAGGAGGAAAGAGGTGCCGTAGTGGAGGGCTCCGGAATGATTTCGACCACCTGGGGATCTTTAACGTGCACTGACATCGCACAGCACATGGATGCCTTAGCGTTTTTCCTCCATAAAAACGCAGCCGCCGCGGTCGGGTTCGAACCCGGGCCCACTAATGGCCCAGAAACATTTTTTCGAAGGTGTTTAGCAGAAACAAAAACAAATCATAGCATTTTGGTCCGAGAAAGGTAACTGGGAGAACGTTTTTGGGACCATTGATTTTCAACAAAAACTACAATCTAAGAGGATTCTGGTGAGGGCTAGGTGGTGCATAATTTCTACGACACAAATTGACACAGCGCAACTCAACGAGGACGAGAAGAAACACGAAAACACAGGACGGGCGCTGACTACCAACTTTTATTGGGTCATAAAAACCAGCACAATTTATACCATTCACATGGACCACATGATACACTGTCAGCCAGTGGAAACTGCGAAAGAGCGCCTCACACTCTGGCGATCATTATTACACAGTGAAAAGGCACTCATCACACGTGCAAACAGCAAGATGCGAAAGCATTACTATAGTAATAATATACGGACCACAGATAAGAGATAATCGCGCTTGTGCCTCTGCCATTAGCATCGTCGGTGCCAGTGGCAGTAACGAGTAAAAGAAACGCGACGATGACAGGTGAAATGGCGATGAAAAGGAGATGTACAATGAGCCTATGAATAAAAAAGAATGAAAACTTTATAGGCAATAGGCACAGTTAGGAGGCTAAAAGCGAAAACGAAAAATGTAACCGATCGACGCTAATAACACGGAAAAAAGTTAACATCGTACATAAAACGAACACCGGAGAAACATTTTAGACGTTAAAAACACCATTAAAGCCTTTTAAAAACACAAAGGTGAAACTATCTGCTCAAGGCCAACAAACAGTACGGCAAAATAACTAAGAGCAAATAAAAGTGCGTAAAAAACCGTTGGCCAGGATGTGTAGATGTGGTTAAAACGCAAGAACCGCGCCCGTTCTAAGAAGGACCTTTCTTTCTCCAACAGACAGACAAAAGGGCTGCTGATGCACGTGTCCCCAGCTTTTTCAATAAAAAATACCTCAATAACCACCCTCTCTAATTTACTGCTTGCTGTTGCCAGAAACTTAGTGGCGGATAACATAGGCCGACATTCGTGGCGGGGTTGATTACAATGAACTGCTATGTGGCTCCCAGACTTGTTTTTTACGTTGAGGAGGCGTTCATTTGCTCTGTCATCGAAACAGCGTATAATTGATGATCTTGGAGTGCGCAGATGTGTGGGGGAGCAGACACTTCTAGCTTCGTGGTCCGTATCACCAGCATTTGTGTGCGCCTAAAAAGGCTAGCGTGAAGTCAAGAAATCGCATAACGGTGTTTTCTGGGAGTTCACTTGTTATTTCTAGTCCTTCTAGTCCTTAGCAAAAGCAGCAATGAGAGCCGCATTGACGAGATCCTGTCATCATGAAGTTCAAGGCAGTTTTGACGCCCAGAACAGTTGGCTGAAAGCAGTAGGTTACCCGACGAGACTGCTATCCAGTGTCGCAGAAGGAATTCTGCAAGCACTTAGAGGCAGAAAATATGTCACAACAACCACATCAGAAGAAAGGAAGCCGTACGCGGTCATTCCTTACATTAATGGCATTTCCCACAGTCTCAAAAAGGTAGGCGCAAGATCTTGTGTAAAAGTGCTCATGTCAGCACGCAACCAATTATGAAGACATGTGCGCCAAAGTCAATACTGAGCAAAGATAAATCAATGCAAGAAAAAACACCGGGAAAAACATGTGAAATGTGTGAAAATGGGGTTTATAAAATCCCTGTGTCATGCGGACGCACCTACATTGGTCAAACAAAGCGCTGTTTGAATAAACGGCTTCGAGAGCACAAAATATCCTTAAAGGGCGCCATCAGCAGTGAATTAGCAAAACATTGCAGAGAGCATGAATGCGCTCCGCAGCTTATCAACACAATGGTCATCCCGTGATATTTTGATCAACGGACCAGGGAGATCCGACCAAAGAGCGACGTATCTGCAAACCTTCAATAGCGCTTCGTGACAGAGAAATTGATTATGTGCGTGCGATGTCTCAATATTTCACCACGTGTACATGTTATGCGTTTTTATGCTTCTTTCTTTTCCTTCTTATTCGAGCGAGATGTATATATCCAACGAACGTGCATTAAAAACTTTATTGCTAATCAGCGTCGATTCCCGTCTCTCTCTTTGTTTCGTGCTGCGCTGCTGCCGCCACAAGAACATGAAATGTTCGAGAATTTTACACACAAAGGAAATATAAATTCATAAAGTTGCCCGATCCCGCCCATATAACAGGAAATAGCAGCGGAGTACAGATGTAATTTCAGTTTATTATATGTGCCCCCGCAGGGGGGCGCCTGCAGCTTGCAGGCGTCGCGACGGTGAGTGGCGACACCGCGGGTTCCCGAGCATCCGCAGGGACATCCCCGCAAGGGGATGATGGTGAACTGTGCATCACCACGGACCCGAGCACCCGCGCCTCGCCGTGCGTGGCATCGCCGTGTCCGAGGAAAAGGGGATCCTGGTGGTTGAGCCGATGCCGAGCGTTTGGACCCTTAAGGCCCCTCGGCGGAGGCAGCACACCACTTTGGCCCCAGCTTCCTGCAGACGGCACCTCCGGCCTGACCCGACCGGGGGGAATCTGCAGTCGCCTTTTCCTATCCTCCTCTCCATCTTTCACTTTCCTATCTCTGTCTCACAACTCTCCTATATCCTACTCACTCCTTGGTTTTTCCTGTTTTCCTGGCGGCGAGGGTTAACCTTGTGTGACCAACTACCCTGAGTTGAGTCATATTTGGTTATAGTTGAGGTGTACAGCTGGCGTGGGCAGGACTTGCTTTCAAGTTCCTGTCCCGTCCCCTTGTTGGACTCCGTGGTGGGTGGCTGGCACCATGACCGAATAACTAAATTTTCTTTATGGCTCCCCCCCCTTTCAAAACTTGATCGCTCTCTGAAAAGAGGGCGGAACGAAGCAACAGACTTTTTCCCGAAAAAGAAAACAACCTTCCCAAAGTTCCATGTCATACATAGTACAGTAGAAGGAAAACAGGCAAGAATACTATCACCCTTTCTTGTGTCAAAGTGCCTAACAGATGCACTGGGCCCCGGATATAAGCTATCGAAAATGGCCAGTGGCGACTTATTACTAGAAATCCGTGACCATACCCAAAACTCCAAAATCCCAGACATTCTCTCTATTGGAGACATTCCAGTCTCCATAACAGCCCACAGATCCCTCAATACCGTCCGTGGTGTCATTTCAGAAAACGACTTCATTCATCTAACAGAAAAAGAAATGCTAGAAGGTCTCAGCGACCAAAATGTCACAGATGTCTATCGAATTAAAATCCGCAAAGACAACAAAGAAATAGATACTAAACACCTGGTACTCACATTCAGCACAAGCACATTACCTGAAACCATCGAAGTCGGATACCTTAAAGTTAATGTCAGGCACTACATTCCTAACCCACGCAGATGCTTCAACTGTCAAAGATTCGGGCACGGCTCTCAGAGTTGCCGCGGCCGCAAAGCCTGTGCGAAATGCGCTTCTAAGGACCACAATTCAGAGGAATGTGACGCAGCACTGCGCTGCGCAAATTGCGAAGGAGACCACGCTGCGTACTCCAGGGCGTGTCCGTCCTGGAAAAAGGAGAAAGAAATTATCACCATAAAGACCAAAGAAAACATTTCATTTAAAGAAGCCAGGAGGCGTTTTACACTAAACAACACATTCTCGTTCACAGCGAAACCAAACTTCGCTGATGTGGTGCGCAGGGGCGTAGCACCACACAGCACTCCGGCACCTGCCGAGGCCACTTCCACCGAGCCTATGGCAGGGCCATCCACGCCCCAGGCAGGGTCAGCGAAAGCTGCCCTGCCATTTTCACAGCAGGGAGCGCCGGTCCATGGGTCGGCATCCCGCAGGACTTCCCCCCGTCAGGGGAGGCCTGAAACTAACACAACCGCGGCTGCGCGGTCCTCCAGCACCTCTGGCGAGGTGATGGATACAACTCCCAGTCCGCCCGCTTTGCAGCGGCGGAACAGCTCTCTTGAGCGAAAAAAAGACAGACCCCTCATAACGGGCCCTGAGCATAAGTAAACGCCTTAGCGTTCTCACCCCAAAAATTAACATGGCTTTCTTAATTCAGTGGAATTGTAGAGGAATTATGCGGAACTACAGCGACGTAACACATATTTTAGGGTCAATGCTACCCACAGTTTTATGTCTTCAGGAGACCAATCTTGGTCCACAACATGTGCATATCCTTAAACATTATAACATTTTTAGACGCGATCGCGAGCAGGCAAATCGACTCTCGGGAGGCGTCGCGATTGTCCTTCAAAGCGGCGTCCCTGCTCAAGAAATCAAACTTTACACAAAACTTGAGGCAGTTGCAGTTAGCGTCGTTACCTACAAAACAATAACAATTTGCTCTTTATATCTCCCCCCACACATCACATTAACAATACAAGATTTAGAAGGCCTGATCAATGAATTGCCGGAGCCATATCTGGTAGTTGGCGATTTTAACGCTCACTCCCCGTTTTGGGGAAGCGAACGCTGTGACTCTAGGGGCAAAATAATCGAAGATTTTCTACTCTCGAATAATGTCTGTCTTTTAAACACAGGAAAGGCCACATATTGTTGCCCAAGCTCAGCAAAAATGAGCTTCCTTGATTTAGCTTTCACATCACCGTCTCTTTTTACCGATTTTAAATGGGATGTTTTAAATGATCCTCTGGGAAGTGATCACCTACCCACTGTCATCAGGCTCTCGTCTTCCACTCCACTCATCCCCACAAGACCACGGCGCTGGAAATTTCACCTCGCCGACTGGTCACTTTTTACAGAAAGTGCCACTCTAGATAGAGAATTTTCTGAAGACCTCAGCATAGATGAAATTAATGAAAGATTTACTACATGCATAATATCTGCTGCAACATTCGCTATACCACAAACAACAGGACTCGTACAGAAGAAACACAAAGTATGGTGGACAGAAGAATGTACATTTGCAAAAAAACAGCAAAATAAAGCATGGGGCACCTTGCGCCGGTACCCCACTGCAGAGAACTTACTCATTTTTAAAAGGGCCAAGGCGAGATCGTGGTACTTGCGCAGGAATGCTGAGAAAACCTCCTGGCAGAAATATGTGTCCTCTATAAATAGTTCAATACCATCAAAGAAAATGTGGGACAAAGTTCGTAAATTCACTGGTGACCATACTTCCTTCACACTTCCGCTTTTGACAACACCCGGTACTCAAACAACATTAGAAGAACAGGCCAACATATTGGGTGAGCATTTTTCCACAGTTTCAAGCTCATCCAACTATACACAAACATTTCAAAAGCACAAAACAATAGTAGAAAAACAAAAACTTCCCTTTGGAACATGCATACACGAAGACTACAATCAGGTTATTACAATGCAGGAAATAAACACAGCACTAACATCCGGTAAAATGACAGCACCAGGCCCAGACAATATACATTATGCCATGCTTGCTCACCTCTCTGAGACTGCCATAGAGGCTCTCCTAAAATTTTTCAATAAAATATGTATGAGTGGAGAAATCCCCCAAGCATGGAAAGAAGCAATCATAGTACCCTTCCTAAAACCTGGCAAGCCACCAACTACTCCCACCAGTTACAGGCCAATAGCACTCACTAGCTGTATAGCAAAATCATTCGAAAGCATTCTAAACATCAGACTAACCTTCATACTTCAGTCCCGGCAACTTTTAGATATACACCAGTGCGGTTTTAAAAAGACATGTTCCACAACCGATCACATCGTTCGCTTTGAGAACACAGTTCGGGAAGCGTTCATCCACAACCAGCACTGTATCGGGGTCTTCTTCGACATGGAGAAGGCTTACAATACCACGTGGAGGTTCGGTATCCTCCGTGACCTAGCGGACCTAGGTATCCGCGGCAGGATGCTGAGCTGTTTGAATGACTTCCTAACCAACCGCACGTTCCGAGTCCGCCTAGGTGCAACCTTCTCCAACACTTTTACACAAGAAACTGGCGTACCCCAGGGGTGCATCCTCAGCACGACCTTATTCATCATCAAAATGAACTCAATAGGAAAAGTAATCCCAAAACCCATAATGTACTCTGTTTACGTAGACGACCTCCAAATAGCATGCACGTCATCCAGCATACCCACCTGTGAGCGACAGATACAAATAACAATAAATAAACTGGCTACCTGGGCAGATAGAAACGGATTTAGATTTTCCCCTCAGAAAACAGTAGCGGTTCTGTTCTCTTTGAGACGAGGCCTACAGGCCAACCCCACAATATATCTAAACCAAACCCAATTACCTGTCAAACAAGAGCATAAATTTCTGGAGATAACTTTCGATAAAAAGCTCACTTTCTTGCCACATATAAACACCTTAAAGAAAAAAGCTTCCCAAGCCCTCAATGTGCTAAAACTACTGTCAAGAAAACGCTGGGGATCTGATAGGGCATGCCTATTACATATATATCGTTCTCTGGTTCGCTCTAAGTTAGACTATGGGTGCATAGTATATGGCTCAGCAAGACCGTCCTACATAAAACGACTAGATCCTATCCACAATCTTGGTTTAAGGTTGTCTTCTGGTGCTTACAGAACTTCACCAATAGCAAGTCTGTATGTGGAAACGAATGAACCTTCCTTAGAAGATCGAAGAACTGCACTAACTTGTACATACATCCTCAAAATCCTTTCTCACCCCAAACATCTCTGTTACTCAATCGTCACGAAATGCCCATCCAGAATACTCTTCAACAACAAGCCTCACGCAATTAAGCCGTTGCTCTTGCGCTTCGAAGAAAAATGCCAAGCACTAAACATACTAAATGAAATTAAAAATATTGCCCTAAGATGCGAAGCGCTACCACCGTGGTACACTCTTCCCACAGTGTGTGACGTCACACTAACACGTCTCAGGAAAACTTGTACACCACACGACCAGATAATACAAGAATATCTAGCACTACAGGAAAAATACAGAAATTACACTCCATTTTATACTGACGGGTCAAAAACTCATGCTCATGTAGGAAGCGCAGTAATACAAGGAAAAAATGAAAATGCAGTACGACTTCCCTCATGTGCTACAGTTTTCACCGCGGAGTGTTATGCTATTAGTGTTGCGGTGCAGAAAATAACAAATGAAAACATCAAAAACAGCATCATCTATACAGATTCACTGAGCGTCCTTACAGCATTAAACTCTAAAAATGCCACGGAGCCACTGATTGGAAGCATCATACATAATATAGTAAAGGTCACAACACAAAAACATGTTATAAAATTGTGCTGGGTTCCCAGTCACGTTGGCATTCAGGACAATGAGAGAGCCGACATGTGTGCTGCACAAACCAGAACCATGGAAATAAAACATGTGAATTTGCCTCCTAGGGATTACATGAAGTTAGTGCATAGCAGACTAAGAGACAAGTGGCAAGCTTCTTGGGAAAATGAAGTACACAACAAGCTGCATACCATAAAGCCCATTATAAAAGAATGGAAATCATGCCACCATAAAGAGCGTTTTATCGAAGTAATTTTATGTCGTTTACGCATAGGTCACACACACATCACCCATAACTTCTTATTAACAAAAAAAGACAAACCTGTGTGTGAAATGTGTGGTGAAGAGCTCACAGTAAATCACATTTTAATTTCTTGTTCGCATCTCGAAGAACTTAGACAAAAAGTTTTTACGGTATTTTACAATGAACACATTCCATTTCATCCCGCATTGCTTTTAGGCGAGCAAACACTCGTCGAATTTTCACTTGTTTGTAAGTTTCTAAAGAAAGCCAGTGTTTTAAATCTATTATAATGTAACCTCTGTACACTTGACATAGCATCATCTAACCTTGTGTTTGGCGCATGATAGCCATAGTTGCTTATGCGCCATAAAACCCCATACACCACCTTTATTATATGTGCACTTTGCATCTAAATGAATACAAACAAGAGACGCATATGTATGCACATTTTAACACACAATGTAAGGAGCACTACGGCACCAACATATAATAAGGGCCAAATTTATCTCTAGATATGAGTAATCTGAAACAAAATGAAGCCATAAAAACATAATACAGGCTGAAAGTTGATGCACCTCAAGCAAACATTCTAAAGGGTACAAAAGCATATATGCGCACGCAGAAGCAAACGCATGTAAAGGACAACCTGGGTGCGAGAAGAAAAGACGATATGGGCGTTTGATACAGATACGCGGTTTCAGGTCACGGTTTTTCTGCAGGTTGAATCCTCCCTCTCGCTTTGCCGCTCTCACGAGCCTCAGAGTAAGCTTGAGCGTGTTAACAAGACAGGAAAAAAAAACTTACTAGGCGAAAATAAAAAACCGAGCATAAACCAACATACCTTGACGACGTTGACAACGGAAACCCGGGGGTGAAATAAAATGCTGCAACTATATACATGAATTTCAACGCAGCCTTCTGTCCTGCGCCTTCTCACGGCACAGCGAACGCTCGAACATACGCCTTACATCCTCGTCACAACTCCGTTTTATTTTCTTGTGACTAAGTGTGGAGATAAGACTGCTTGGAGCCGGATGGAAAGGGGGGACGTCTTGAGGTAGGAGCCCTTGCGCGCCACACCCATAGTACAGCAGACCGCGCGTGCGGCACAATACGGCGTGGAAGGCGAGATCAAGGTGATCAAGGCACAAGTAATCCGGTGGGGGTGGCTGGGGAATCAGGGACGCGAACACAACACAAACTATACCGCTGCGACAGGACGGCAATGCAGGTAGAGCAGGTTAATCCATGGGCACTCGCAGCAAGTCTGGTGGGTCTCCGAAGATCTCTCCCGCCTATGACCGCAGTGGACGGCCACGCTGCCACCAACAACACGTCACAGTCGCCGGAGGCGCTGAGGAATGCAGAGTGCGTGCTAGGAGTCGCCCATTGCCTTGAAATTCGTTGCCGCGAACAAGGCCTGGAAGAGCGCCATTATGGCGTAGGGCCGTGAAGCTGCGCAAAAGACTAGTGATGCGCCGCTGCATCAGTTCAAAAAGGAATTATGTGGGCACGCTGATGTGCGCGGGAAAGCTGCCATGAATCCGCAGCTACGAAGTTCACGACAGCCCAGTGATGAGAGCAGGAGCTGCTGCGCGTTTGGGCTTGCGCGCGAGCGGCTAGGGGCTGCGCGAATACGTGTGCGCAAGATGGCTTCCGTCCAGCGAGGAAGCCGGGTGAGCGACGGGAGGCCCATTACTGCGTCTCTGCTAGACAGCGGCGCAGCGAGGACTGCTGGTAGTTGGAGATGCCTGCAGGGACTGCCGTACCGTGCTGAAGTTAGAAACACTATTGAAGACGGGCACGTTGGCGACCGCCGCTTTCGGCGATGCGATGAAATGGCAGACCGCCGTCGCCTGCCTGCCTGCAGCATGGAGCATACGGCCCACGAGAGAGATGCGGGGTGAACTGCGCGTGCTTCGGCTGTGGGAAAAAAACTGTCTGATCTCTCAAAACGGCGCGTGAAAGCGCAAAACCTTCTCTCCCCGTAGCTTTTGGCGCGATGGAGAGAGAAAAGGGAGCGAGGAGTCAATTTGTATTTTTTTCTTTGACACAGATTGACACAGCGCTACGGAACACGAAAACAGGAAAACACAGGACGGGCGCTGACTACCAACTTTTATTGCGCCATAAACACCAGCACAATTTATACCATTCACATGGACCACGGGATACACTGTCAGCCAGTGGAAACTGCGAAAGAGCGCCTCACACTCTGGCGATCATTATTACACAGTGAAAAGGCACTCATCACACGTGCAAACAGCAAGATGCGAAAGCATTACTATAGTAATAATATACGGACCACAGATAAGAGAGAATCGCGCTTGTGCCTCTTCCATTAGCATTGGCGGTGCCAGTGGCAGTAACGAGTAAAAGAAACGCGACGATGACAGGTGAAATGGCGATGAAAAGGAGGTGCACCTTGAGCCTATGAATAAAAAAGAATGAAAACTTTATAGGCAATAGGCACAGTTAGGAGGCTAAAAGCTAAAACGAAAAATGTAACCGATCGACGCTAATAACACGGAAAAAAGTTAATATCGTAGATAAAACGAACACCGGAGAAACATTTTAGACGTTAAAAACACCATTAAAGCCTTTAAAAAACACAAAGGTGAAACTATCTGCTCAAGGCCAACAAACAGTACGGCAAAATAACTAAGAGCAAATAAAAGTGCGTAAAAAACCGTTGGCCAGGATGTGTAGATGTGGTTAAAACGCAAGAACCGCGCCCGTTCTAAGAAGGACCTTTCTTTCTCCAACAGACAGACAAAAGGGCTGCTGATACACGTGACCCCAGCCTTTTCAATCAAAAATCGCTCAATAACCTCAGCCTTATTTTACTGCTTGCTACTTCCAGAAACGTAGTGGCGGATAACATAGGCCGACATTCGTGGCGGGGTTGGTTACAATGAACTGCCATGTGGCTCCCAGACTTTTTTTTTCACGTGCACTGACATCGCACAGTATACTGGCCTCTGGAATTTCGCCTCCATCGAAATTCGACCGCCGCGGCCGGCATCGAACCCGCGTCTTTCGGGCCAACAGCCGAGCGCCGTAACCACACAGCCACCGCGGCGGCTGAAGGCAATGTATGTTCGACTTACAAACGCGTACATGCAGCGCGGAAGTCGTCGCACTGGGCACTTTTCTCTTCTTCTTCGTGCCTCAAGGTTACTGTAGTGCACCTTCTGATAATTTGAGTTTAATTATCGAGCGATGAATAGCGGACAAGAACTTGGTAGCTAGCTACAAAACACCGCGGCTTTCTCGGCGCACATCAGCAAAGGCATGCACACCACGTGCCGCTTTTCACATACGGGAGCACTTGACTGCTCAAAAGAGACCACACTCATAACATACAAACAGCATGCTTCTAAGCGTAAATAATGAAGCAGCTAGGGGTCCATCGATTTCTGTTTCCTCACCAATCGAAAAGTGGACACCACGAGCAAGTCCGCTTTCCCAAGGATCACTCAGCTCGCGTACTAAGTTGAAGGCTTCCCAAAAGAGAACACGGAAAGTAGATTTTATTTCGCTAGGCTAACAGAAAAAAACCTTTTCGAGTGACCGCTGTCTACGGTATGCATGCAAGCACCTGAACAGCTTGCAGCAGACGACGCGGGGCGTGTATGCTCTCGTGACGTCAGCGATCAGAGGCCGTCAGACCAGCAAGCACTTCGCAAAAGAAACGAAAAAAATTCGTTTTAAAAATATGTACCGCATAGAATCAACTGAAAATTGGGGGAATTGTAATTTAACCTGTTGGGAATTAAAGGCGACAAGCAGGGTATGCGTGAAAATAGGCTGTCATGACCCCTTTAAAGCGATTGGCCGATTGTCTGATGTCACCAGACTGGTATTATATTATACCACACAGCCATACTTGCAGGCAAAAATGCAGCGTGCCTACACAGCCCTAAGTGATGCTGCCTTCGAATCCAACTCGCTTGCGCGAATATTTCAAAAAGCGTGTCTATCTCTCCTTATTAGAAAATTTTTTTCATGCCCGGAGAGTAGTACAGTACTTTTTAAACCTGTTCGCTAGACGGAATTACCTGGCGGAGCGCTGTATTTGCTTCCTTCTCAGCATTTAGTTGGCAGCAAACTTATTAAACGAAAATGAGAAAGCAGGAGGTACACAGGGGAACTAATAGACTGCAGTCTCAACTTCTGGACCAATACAGCATACTTATTTGCCAAGTGCAAAAAGTAGTATGACGGAATGCATGACTCGAAGCAGCTTTTTAACATGACAAGCGTTTTGATCTGCACCCTGTTTTCGCCAAGCCGCTTCTCTCCGGAATGCGCGGAATATTACTAGAAGCTTTAGAGCTAGTTTGAATAGGGCATGCAGATGCAATCTCTCTGTTCTTTGGAACTTTGTCGAGTGCGCAGCGAACTTAAATGATTTATTCTGCTTGATGAAATAGACATTTCTGGTAGGAGATTGAGGTTCCGCTTCACTGGTTTTGTCCGCAAGAATGATTTTTGTTCTTTTGCCTTTAGTAACAAGGTGGAAAACGCATACATGTAGATATTCTCCTAAAACTTCCAACGAAATCAGCGTTGTTCTACAGAGCTAAATATTTTACGTCTTAATTTTCTTTCTGATAACTTTAAAACACATTCAAGTGCATGCCTTATTCTGCTTGATCAGAGTGGCTTTTAGTGCGGTAGTTGCTTTTTTCGCCAGATTCTGGTCCACCTGCAATAGTAAAATCAAGGTAATCTGCGAAATAACCATTGCATGACGTTGCCCATACCCTAGTGACGTTTAATCGGTTTCTACGACTGGTTTAAAAAAGACGCTTGTTCAAGCTCGTGAAAATGAAAACAAAGAAAAGAACTATGCGTCGTACGTACTACTATCACAAGTGCTGCTTCAAACATCGCGCGTATGGGCTCCTGTGAACGTTGAAGACAGCTGGCACAGCTGTATTGTTTTGCTCGAAGAAATGCCTCACACGTAGCGCGGGTGAGTGGCATCTGAAAAGGGCCCCTTGCATTCAACTTATGATCACAGGAACGATAAATATCATGTAGAAACTTATCAAGGGAGCCCGACAGAAAGCGAGCGAGTTGCAGGCGATAGTTCTTGCACTGTTCACCGCGCGATTGAAAAGCAACCATGCTGATTAAGAGATGCAAACTACCACATTTTGATGCAGAAATGCAATACTAGCCGCGCAGCCGATTCGTCGCCAAAATTGTGCCGCTCGATGCCCGCTGCTCATCGCTTTCGCATATCTAACGGCGATAAACTTGTCGAAACTTGTGCTGCTGCATTTCTTCGGTATATGTTGTGCCTCGACCAACCACACCACAACTCGACAGGATATCGCGCAACGCGAATCCAAGGTGAATGGTATGCCTTTTGCCTAACAGCGAAAGCCACTGCTGATGTCAGCGTCTCCGCTTGTCATTGGCGTCACTTTAGTCGCGGCGGGACGCTTGTCTGCAGATCGAAAAGCACAAATACCTTTCTTACAAAGTGAGCATAGCAGAGAAGTAAATGTTTTTAATTGTTTTTCAAAGGAAGAAAAAATCACGACAAGTGCAAGAAAAAAAATTACATATACAATTCTCTTTGCAATGCATGGTTAGCATGGCTACGCAACTTAATTCTGCAGTGAAGCTCCTTGCACATTCAGGACCACCGCACACAATTTATCCACGACACAAAAGTACAGGAAAAAATTTAGAAGCTCTATAATCTTGATACCTGGCTTGTTTAGAATTGTGAGACATTAAGCTGATTTTGTTTAGTTTTGCGATTGGCCAGCATTGTAATACAGGTCGCCGAGCACCATGGCTCAGTGTTAACAACTGCAGTTTATGTTGTATCCTACTATAACATCTTATAGTTGTATCCCACTATAATATACAGTGTCAGACAATGTACTGTGAAAGCGTTCGATGAGAGTGTTGGTTTGAGAATGATAGCTAGAAGATGTCTTGTCGACAGTGTTGATGGCGCGGAGGACCTCTTCAAGCACATTGGATAAAAATGTCTTCCCACTGTCGCTAATCAGGATACCAGTAGCACCATGACGCAACACTATTGCGCGCAATAAAAAGTCGCTGACTTCAGAAGCGGCACCGAAGGGAAGCGGGGCTGTTCCAGCATACCGTGTCAGCTGGTGCAATGGCGGTGACAACCCAATGGTTGCCGGCTGGCGTAGGGGGAAGGGGAGCACACAAGTCGATGACGACGATGTCAAAAGGCAGGGATAGGCAAGGAAGAGGCTGTAGGGGGCCGGCAGGAGCAGATGTTGACCGCTTGCGACGCTGGCAAGACACACAGGAGGATATGTATTTGGCGACACTAGTATAGAGAGCCCAGACCAGAAGTAGCGGCTCTTGACACGGTCATACGTCCTCAGATGACATAAATGACTGGCAGAGGCGAAGTCGTGGTAAGCCACCAAGACTTTAAGACGAAGGGAGCGAGGCACAACGGGAACTCGCCGGTGACGTGTAAGGTGGTACGTGTAGCGGTAGACTGTGCCGTGCTGAAATCTGAACTGGCGAAGCTGCTGGCGCGAGCCACTGTTGGGTGCCGCTGACTGACCCCGAAGAAGAGCGATGATTGTGCTGCAGTATGAATCAGTCAACTGATGGGAGGGGAAATCGGCGTGGACGTCGAGTGGTGCAACAAGAACGGGTACAAAATTCATAGGGAGCTCGGACTCCTAATGTGAAGGGCACGTTGTTGAAGGGGCCGCAGCGTGAGTCCGAAAATCGGGCAACGAGAGAGGGCGGCAGCGTCAAGGTATTTTTTCCCGGATTTTTAGGTGATAGTGAAGGTGTAATAAAGATGTAGCACCCAGCGACCCAAACGGCCGGTCAAGTTGCTCAATGTCGACAGCCAACAGAGCGTGTGATGATCGGTGACAATGGTGAAGTGACGGCCGTACATGTAGGGACGAAATTTCTGGATAACTCAAACAACGGCGAGACATTCTTGCTCTGTGATAGTGTAGTTACGCTCAGCTGCAGTAAGAGAATGTCTGGCGTATGCAGCAACCTGCTGTTGGGACGCATCGTTGCGTTGTAAGAGAACGGCGCCAAGGCCTTGTCCGCTGGCGTCGGTATGAAGAATGGTTGG
Source organism: Amblyomma americanum (assembly GCF_052857255.1). Classification (NCBI taxonomy): domain Eukaryota; kingdom Metazoa; phylum Arthropoda; class Arachnida; order Ixodida; family Ixodidae; genus Amblyomma; species Amblyomma americanum. Next base: position 99,521,412 of record NC_135507.1, on the reverse strand, counting down.
CGCTGCCTCATCAAAATGGCGAAGCACAGGCGCTGAAGTGAGCGCCTGCTTGAGAACTTGGAAGGCCTCTTAATAGGTACTGAGTGGACCGCAAATAAAGCGCCTCAGAAGTCAATGGGTTGTGGAGTGGGGACGCTATTGATGCGAAATTACGGATAAAACGGCAGAAGTAGGATGCTAAGCCCAGGAAGCTGTGCAGTTCTTTGAGGCGTTGGGGTAACAAAAACTGAAGACATCAGTAATTTTTCAGGATCGGGTCGAATCCCGGCCTTACTAACGACGTGGCCGAGTACTTTGATGGTCCTATTGGCTAAGTGGCACTTGATATTTATATGAAGGCTGGCTTTCAGAAGGCACGTGACAACTTCGTTGAGAGGGTGCAAGTGCTGATAGAAGACGGAGGAAAAGATAATAATATCGTCCTGGTAGCAAAGGCGGTTCTTCCATTTCATGCTCCTAGCACGGTGTCGGTCATGCGCTCAAATGTGGGCGGGGCATTGTACAGTCCGAAAGCCATCACACTGAATTCGTAAAGACCGTCGGGGGTAAACAAGGCGGTCCTCTCCTTGTCTGATTGGTGCATGGTGATTTGGCAATATCCTGAGCGAAGGTCGAGGTTTGAAAAGTACTCAGCGCCTTGGAGGCAGTCCAACGCGTCTTCGATGCGAGGCAGCGGGTAGACATCTTTATGGGTTATCTTGTTAAGGGCAAGGTAATCCACGCAGAAGCGGGTTGAGCCATCCGTTTTATGGACGAGAACGACAGGAGATGACCAGGAGATTGTAGACGGTCGAATGATGTGGTGAGAAAGCATGTCTGCTACATGGTCCTAAATGATCTTGCGCTCAGATGCGGAAACGCGATACCGACGGCGCCGTACAATAGCTGAGCCCTGTGCCATGGGACGTTACAGAAGTCTGCCCTAAAGCCGACGTGCACGCATCAAATGAGTTCAGGTGGATCATCATCATCATCAGCCCTACTACACCCACTGCAGGGCAAAGGCCTCTCCCATGTCCCATAAGGACTTCTAGTAAGGTTGCTGACTGCTCAGACGCAAGGTCAGAGCTTATAGCGGCCGCGAGCGCACAGGAAAAACATGGAGTGGGAGTATCAGCTGGTAGCTAGCACAGCACATGAAATCGGGTCGGTGTCGAGAGGGGCAGGATCCCCCTCAAAGAGGAAACCAATAGTAGCGCCTTTCGGCAGTAACATGGACTGGCTGGAAGTGTTCAGCGCCGTGACGACTGCGCAACTACGGAGGAAACATGTGAGGCAAAAGGCAAGAGCGATGCCTTGGGAGGTCCATGGCCTGCGTGGCGCAGTCATCACCGTCGAAAGAGTAGTCTAAAGTGGGAATGATGAGTTGTTCACGGCCAGGGGTAGAACCAAGTCGACGGCAGCGACCACACACGGTTGCGAACGGTCAGACGAGGATGCAAAGTCGGGATCTGCTATGTGGATGAGGCGGTCGTTGCAAGAGATGAGGGCAGAAGCCGACGACAAAATGTCCCAGCCCAGTATTATCGGAAGAACGCAGGATGGGAGGACAACAAATTCAATATGATAGCGCTGGTAATCCATGAAAACACGCGGAGTGCATTGGCCAGCGGGGTGAATAAGCGTTCCCTTGGCTCCACAAAGAAGCGAACCGGGTTATGAAGTTGTGACTTCGCGCAGGAGGGAGCACAGGCCAAGGTGAATGACCGAGAAAACGGCGCACATGTGAGGTTGAGGTGTTGAATGCTACAGGTGGGGTTAGCCTTGCTTTATCTGCCGGCAATTGCTCCACCACAGCGTCCCTTCGATATTAACAATGCCGCATCTACCCCGCTAAGCGCACAGTCTCTTATAATAGCACACATTCTCTCCCGCAGTCACCATCTATGCACACAATCAATCCACACAGTTCACATCACAGTCCACTCCAGAAGTCACCATCTATGCACATATTCGGTCACAGTAGAACATAGGCCATTGTAGTGCCACATTCCATGCACACATTCACTCACAGTATAAAGTAGTCCACTCCGGAAGACACCATCTACGCACACATTCAATCAAAGTAGGCCATAGTCCGTTCCTGCTGTCACCATTTAAAAACAAAATCCCTGTTCTGCAGAAATGTTAAAAGAATGCGTGCAGCTTCCCTTCTGCACGTCTGGTTTCCACTCGGGTAGACATTGTCCTGCACTGTGCTGTGACGGGTTCCTGTCATCTTGAAGGAAGCGAACATCACATGCCTTTCCGCGTTGTACTCTGGGCAGTACATAATATAATGTTCGATATCCCCGCACACACCACGTAAAGAGCAGGGCGGAGACGATGCTATGCCGGTCTTATGCATCCATGCAGGAGTGAGAGCAGAGGCCGTCCGAATTCGATGTAGAAGGGTCGCCTGAGATCTTCTCTGTCCCTTGGTCACACATGGCTTGTAGGACGCACTCCACAGGGTACTGAAGTGATTGAGCACCGTTTTCCTGCAGACTTTCCCCATCTTGAGGTACTTTTTTGATGGAATCCTTGAGAGAGCTTTATGGACGAGACTGTCTGCCACCTCATTACCGTTGACTCCTATGTGAGAGGGCACCCACTGGAAATGTAGAGTAAAGCCTCTGCTGTGCAGATTCTGCACCAAGCGCAGAGAGCTTAGAGACAAGGCGTCAGTAGGGAATCCGCACTCTAACCTCTGAAGGGCAGATTTTGAATCAGGATGACCACAGGTTGAGCCGGACAAGACCCTAACTTCCATAAAGCCGCCTCAATAGCAACACTTTCAGCCGTTGTGGAGGATACGACAGCAGTACAGCGTACGGACCACTTACAGTCCACTTACAGGCGCACGTGTGATGAGAGCTTGAGTCCACACCCCTTCAACACACGTTGGTAAAATATTCGAAGGGCGGTCAGGGGGAATTTTACAGTTCGCAAGGCAAGCAGCTTTCCCTCCAAAAACTGCTTCGTTTAGTTTTCCGGGCGAGGGGCGAACGGCTGCGAGGCGGGACGAAGAGTTGCTGAGCGGCGAAAAGGTGAAGGGGAACGGCGGCGAGTAGAACGGGAGGGCCGCGTTACGTCCTGGAAGTATGGAGGTGAGGGAGAGCGACGGGAAAATTCGGAGAGCAGCGTGGTAGAAGTATCAGGCGCAAACGTGCACGTTCGAAGGAAGCATAACCGCGTCGTTCATCTTGCTGTCGCCGGCGACAGACGTGGGGAATATGACCGCGGATTCCGCATTAGTAAAACAGACAAGGCGGGAAGTACGCCAGGTGTTGCTGGGGGACACAGAGCCACGGCAGCCACGTGACCACTGGCAGACATTGGACTGGACGGAGGGGCCGGGGCGGGTGGCCTCGAGGCAATACGTGCATAGGTGGGCGAGCGAGGTGTGTAAGGCGTGGCGGCCGGGGCCACGGAGCAGGTGAAAGCGGCCACCTCATCGTTGATGACGCTACGCAAGTAAGGGGTAGCAAGCGCGATATTAAATTAAAGGTGGGAGGGGCGGGAGTGGTGGTCTGCCCGTAGAGTTCCTCGCCTATCACCTAGGGCACGGATGACGGAACGCAGGTCAGCGTAGGAGAGCCAGAATTAAGCTAGGAAGACGCTGGGCGGGGGAAATCCGGAGGGCATGTGGGGGTGGTGCGGTGGCAAAGATCTCACATTCTTGCTCTTTACGTCCACTGCACCAACAACAGTGGTAAATACGCAAGCCCGATACCATGACTGTTTGGAATTTTGTGTTTTTTCTACATTGAGCAGAATGTGACACAATTAAAGGATATGATGTCGCTTGAGAGCAAAACGAGTATTAAATTTGTTGGTCTTGACTACTGTCGAGCGACACACAGTATTAGGTTATATGTACTTATTAAGAATACGCTTACTCACAAATCTTACGTGCAAAAAGTGCATGCCTGCTTCGGCGCAGTTGTTTGACACAAGTTTCTTAAATTATTATCTTGAATTATTACGGCAATTGCATCCTTCGCCTATAACTTTCACAATATAGTTTTTTTGCTGCGTTCATTTGTGAAGCCATGTGGTCCTCAAGAATGGTCACCATTTCATTGACATTTTACCTTTCTTTTTGGCATGTTCTCCATGAATTTTGCATGACTATTTTTGGAAAGATAAAGGGAAGAATGGGGCACAGCATCAACAAGGACCTCAGGAGAGCACACATGCACAAGCGCCAAATTTCAACTTTATTGTTTGGCTACCATTATGCCGAAGTCATACAAGGCAACACATTCCACACAAACACATACACGCTCAAGCGTGTGTGTCCTCTCCTGATGTCCTCGTGAATTGATGCTACACCATTCTTCCCTTTAGCATGTCTGATCAACTTGCCTAATCCGATACGCTTCTTAACTTATTTTCTACTATATTGTACCACCCTTAACTGGTTACTGAACAGACATACAACTTTGTGTTTAGTAGTGTAAAGCCTGGATTTACTGCTGGATAGTAGGTAGATGTGAATGTACAGCTGAGTACCATTCCACCAAATAACATATACTCTGTATGTAGGTCTCTAATTACTATCTTAACCTGTTTCAACCATCAAGAACTAAATTAAAAACATCACCTAAATAATGCTGCCACCCCATGGAGGTGTATGATTTTAACCTTCTGCATGCGATGTCTTCGGCATATTTCACTTGAATTCTCCGATAGTTTATTGCTTGTTTCTTGCATGTCACATCAATCTGTGGTATAAAGACTCACTTTCCTCAAAAAAAAAAGAAAGTGAGGGGCATTGCCAATCAGCACGTTTATTTGTGAGCAGATGAAAGAAAAGAGTAAAACAAGGGCCCGATAGTTTGATAGAACTGTCCGGATTGTAGTATTCATTACTATATATATATATATATATATATATATATATATATATATATATATATATATATATATATATATATATATATATATATATATATATATATATATATATATATATATATATATATATATATATATATATGGCGTTCGGCTGCTGACCCGAAAGACGCGGGTTCGATTCCGGCCGCGGCGGTTGTCAAGCCTTCGCGCACTTTTGCGTGCGCTCCCAGACGCCCAGAGCGTCTGGAGATAGCGGTCTCGGTCACAAAAGAGATGCCCTCGACTCAGCGTGGCAAGCTCAGCCGGAGACCAGCTACCAAGGGACAAGGGGGGGTTGGTCGTTTAGTGCCCAGCTTTCGCCGGTCGCAAGCCAGAGAATGGGCCGGAGGCAAAGGTTCGCAAAACAAAACAAAGTTTATACAGCTAAGAGACGATACAGACGATTTCACAATCACTCGTACGAGCACATACAAAGTGATTTACAAATACAGTGCAACTCATGCAAAGTAACAATCGAGAGAGATTACAATTCAACAAAAGCTTTGCACCTAAAGTGCACTAACGCAGAGAGAAACAAACAAATAAAACACAATTTGTTCACCGGGCACTGCGACAGTCCGACGACCTGAGGAGCACGCAGGCTGGCGCACGTTGCCTCGATGGTCCGAGCTGGGCGAGTGGTGTTCTGCCGGTAGTCGAGCGGGCGCGCTTCACGGAAGTTTAAACGGCGGCTCGGGCAAACAGGCAACGATTGAAGCCCCTCATTTAAAGGCGCAGACCGCGTCTGTGTGTTCTTCGCGCCAAGGCAGGCGCGCACATACACGCAGTATCAACTGCACAAACTCCTCTCGCCGGGTGCGCGACCCCATTGGTCGGGTGCGGAACCCGCCTTCCAGAAATTTATGGTTCCTTCTCGTATGCGAAGATGCCGACGCTCGAGTGAAGGGGAGAAGGTATCACTTAAGCGCGGTCAAGGACGTGCCCTCTCCGACGACGATTAATAGAAACCACTCAGACATTCTAGAGAAATCTGTGCCGCGCCGGCGAGCTGAGTTGAAGCAGTACACGCAAAGCTACACACTCTCCGGGGGCCCTTCCCCGCTGTTTTTGTTTTATTTTACCGCGCGCGAGCGCGATTGCTTAGGCGCAGCACCTGTTTTTTTTTTCGAAAATGCGCCGAATTTTGTGACACTGCCCCTTCCTTTAAGAATATTGTGCAACAATATTCACAAGACACAAAATTCGTGCGCACATATTTGCTTGGGCTCACTCACTCAATGGCGAATCCTAAAATTCGCACTTAATACAATGATGTCTGCACGCACATAACACTTGAACACTGTGAAGATTCACTTCAACTTCTGGAACAATACAGCATACTTATTTGCCAAGTGCAAAAAGTAGTATGACGGAATGCATGACTCGAAGCAGCTTTTTAACTTGACAAGCGTTTTGATCTGCACCCTGTTTTCGCCAAGCCGCTTCTGTGCACCTGTGCACCTTAAATGTATCGATTGTCCATTCTTTTGTAGCTGGAAGGTGTATGAAGCTCTTGCAGTTTTTTGTGAGGAACAGGGGCATGCAGGTATTGTAACAGCCAAAAATTTCACTCCATCTCCTGTGCTACCCTAAAACAGATATCCTAGCACCGTTCCTGCGTTAAGACCAGTAGTACTGACTCATCAATGTGAGTTTTCTGCTGAGCATGAAGTGTTGTGATAGTGCAGTAACCTAGTGACTTCTGCTACGGCATCTTGTAGGTAAGTTTTGAGGCATTTACTCCACAAATAACTTGTTTTCTGGCAGTTCGCTGTAATAAATTGTTGTAAACTGAAGGATTCAAAGATGTGATTGTTAGAGGTGCAAACACAGCTTATTTGCTGTGTTCGCACATTCACATTGCTTGCGTAACACTGCTGTTTTAATAATGTGAAGCCTTGCAACCGTACTCCCTACCGTGCTACTTTGAGAACATTAAGATTGTAACATCGTTTGCCACACCCTAAGGCCCTTGAGGTGCATTTCCTCACACCTTTAGTTAAACATAAGCACTGACCAGTTCACTGTGCCATATGCTTCTGGTCGCTTTTGTTTGCAGGCCACAGTCTGCATCAAGCCTTGATGAAGCAAATTGCGAGCATGGTGGTTCGCCAATTGGAACACCACCACCATTTGTGCACGAAAGGTTTGTAGTCATGTTAAATCTTTTCTGTACCGTGCATTTCTTGTGCAGGACAACCCAGTGAAAAAGAAACTATTGGATTACAATTGGAAATTACCAATTGGAAATTTCCAAATGTGTTTCGACACCATTGGAAAATACCAATTCGACTATTCCAATTGGCCGAAACCAATTCAACTATTCCGATACGCCGAAATTAATTGAACTATTCCGATTGGCCGAAACCAACTGGAATATTCCAATTGGCCGAAGCCAATTGTACTATTCCATTTGGGCGAAACCGATTGGACTATTCTAATTGGTAGACACCAACTGATCCACTCTATGGCCGATTCTCACAGGGCTGCTCTGATTGTCGGGCACCAGATGGCTATTAAACAGTCAGGAGGCAAGCAGTCTATTACCAGTAGCACTTTATTATAGGTATCTGCATGAAAATACTTTCCCTGCAATAATGCCCCATCTGCATGTAGGTATAAGAATGAATAAATATAGTCCTGAAACAAATGTTGTTGCAGCTCCTAGCTAGAAGGCACCATTTCTTTTGCGAGCTCCCTGCAATCAAATAGAAGCACGCCACGGATTGCATTACTGCAGAGAATCAACAGACCGAAAAGCAAAAACCAAGGAATAAGATTTAATGTGTGAACAAACTAAAATGAAATCCTTTAAGCTGTACACTTAGATGCTCTTTGTGGAATCAAGTTATGGATGAGCATTCAATGCAGTAACTGTGTGATTTTTGATGCAAGCAGTCGCAACGGAAGCAATAATTTGTGCGTGTTGAAAACTGCAACATGGGAATGCTTGTTTTTGTTCAGTTGTTGGCGATCCATAAAACATGACAGGACCTTGTTATGTTTTATTTCGTAATTATGCGATGCGTTCAAATTAATAGCAAAATGCAATATACTTATTTTTAGGAGTCATGTCCTGCGCTAGAAATACAGCACATTTATGAATGTATTCTCCAGAAGATTTGTATTATCCAGATCATCGACACTGAAAAAGTGCATAAGCCACAGCCATCCTCCACGTGCAGAAAAAAGTTTCAATCATTTTATCTATTTCCATTATCAAACTACGTTCGTTCATTAATTGTTTTGCACACAAAGATGTGACCACGTGCTCTGCTTCCAAACATATATCGCGGACGTAGGCTCTATTACAGCTTCACAATTAACGCTCAACATTTTCATCAGGCACACACATATCACACAAAGTTAACAGTGAAAAGTGCAGTTAATTACCTCCAAGCATGAGAATGCGGGCCGGATAAAAGTCTGCTTCTGATTCGGCATTTGTCCACTTTACCTGATGATAGATTTGTGAATCAGTCGGGCATTTTCAGGTGGCAATTCCTTCAGATCCGTGACGGGAACCACCGCACAGCTTATATTGTCATTATACCTGACGTATGCAAAATCAGGCGCACTCGAAGATATCGCGCACATACGTATCCTAGTACTACACGTAGAGCACTGTACTGCAGCGCAAGAACCATGACCACGCTGACTGCGTGCGATGACACACAGTTGTGGTGATACGAAACTGAGGAATCATTTTATTTTCCAAGAGTAAAATTTTTTAAAGTGATTATCAGCAACAAAATTTTTTAATACATTTTTAATTTTAAGTACGGCAATTTTGTTTATAAATGGTTAATATTTGACAATTTTGTGCAATACTCTGCATTATGTGAAATTGTGGATAACTTCGCTGACCGGCTGACTGGATCAACTTGAGCTGCAATATGGCAATCTATGGAATGAGGCTATGGCGGAGCTGCCAGTTTCTTAAATATTGACTGTTTGTATATTTGTAACAACAGGTGAAAATGCTTGTCTCACCAGTGCCGAGTTCATTCAGAATGTAAACTCAATATGATGCAAATCTTTGTACTGTTTGTTTGTTCTTTCTTGAAAGCTGCTGGCACACAAATCTCAATTGATCGCACCGAGGTGGGGCCTTTCCTGCTTTGTTCCAGACTCTTATGGTAACTTTGCGTGCCGCATCTCAGAATTTCGCTATCAGCTTTAAATTGAGCACGGTCGAGAATAGTGGGCATTCTGTTCGACAACCGCCGAGCATACTTGTTGCTTTCGTCGCCGCCAAGTCATTCAGTACATTGTGGCGCAAGTCAGCCGAAAGAGTTTCGTTCGGAAGCTATTCTCGCTATCTTTCTGACCACTGGACTGCCATCACCACAACGTGACATCTGTCGGACCAGTCCATTTGGGAGCAGGGAACCAATTGGGTAGTCGAGTCGGAACAAGGAAAAACAATTGGTCTGATCAGTTGGATTCATCAGTCCAACTGGCTGACCATTCGGCTCCAAATGGGCCGAATTGACTGGCTAGTTGGCTCCCAATGGGTCCAATGGACTGACCATTTTGGTCCAATGGGTACAATTGGTTGACCAGTTGATTTCAATGGGTCCAATCGGAAACTTCAATTGGACCTAATGGTTTCTTTTGACTGCGGAGGTAAAGCTACAGCTTTCTTGCAAATCAGTAAAATGGGTACCATATGCGAAATTGAATCCCCATGCTTATTGAACTTCACATTACCTTTATACACACACCAGGCTACGCCTGCGCCCAGCAGCACCACTGCTACTGGTAATCCTGCGCCAAGTGCCTCTGCTATGCCTGACACTGCCCCAGAACCTGTCGCTAGCTTCCAACACCTAGTTCTAGGATCCAGCAGCACAATTCATGGGCCATCAAAATTTGATATGTATTCGTATGGTGCCCATATCTTCATTGAGTAATAACTTTTTTTACAGTAGATTCCCTAGGACCTTCAACATCACTACACACCATACAAAGACTTCAAGGAGAGCTTACAGGCCTTTATTTGCAGCCTAAAAATTTTGCTTGGACTGTATTTTGGGAAAACAGCATCAGGAAATTCAGAAGTGGTCAGCTTAATACATTCACTGCATCGTGGGTCACTGGTCGGTCATGTCATGCTTTTTACACTGTCCAGTCCTGATTACTGGGTTCCACAAAGAATGCGTGAGAAAGATGTTATACTGAGGTTCTCATCCTTAGACTTCACAATAAGCACAGATAAATGACTTGAACTGCTGGTGATCCATCACGCAGTGAATCTGTTAAGGTGACCTATTTTTTGGTTCCTTTTAAAGTTTTAGGTTCATATTGTTGAACAATGTTCCCCAGCCATTGGATGCTTCTGGAGCTTGAGTGTATGTCTGAATGACTACAGCTTGCCTCTTTTTGTAATAACTTTTTCAACACATGTTCAATTGATCAGGAGTACAGGCCATGTTCCTGGTTACTATGAAATGGAAGGGCGATCGATGCAAAAAATGTATGTATTTTTATCTCTTATATGGCTTAGTAAAGTTTAACAAGCTTTTACGCAGGTACAGTCAAGCTGCATTTACAGGTACTTATACAAGGCCAGAGACATATGTAAGATGACAATGCATATTGTACCAGCCAAGTTTATTTAATGTTGTCTACTCATGAACAGGAATGCAAGTCGGTTGCCAGAGCCATTCTTCATGTCGGGCCCATGTGGCACAAATATGTAAACAGAGTAAGTTCTGTTTCGATAATTCCATTTCATATCCGCATTCTGTGACCCTTCCTGTCCTGAAAAATGGGGGTTCATGAGCCAGACACTGCAGCAGCAGCCCTTGCACACAGCGCAATGTTTCACTTCCATATTTTGGCATCCTTTTTATTCACTAGCAAGATTTTCATACCTGCTTCCTAAATCAACTTGGCGGCTTGCAGACTATATTCTTGTTTATTCTAATTTTCAGGGAAAGGCCCACACCACTTACACAGCTGGAGGCAGTTAGGCCACCTATGACGCCCACTTTGAATCGGCCCACGTCAACTCGAGCAAGGAAAGACATGCCTATGAATTCTTCCTAGTTCACACAAACTTTACAGTGTAGCAACTCACTTCCATACATGATGTAATGCTGAACATCCATGAAATGCCAGCATGCTCGTAGGATATTCATTTGAAGGTCTTATCATCATCTGTTTTGGAGGGAATGCAGGGCCTTAAGTGCAGAGTACTGCAAGTGGTTAGCGAATGTACTTAATGCCAAAGTAATGTAGTGTGATGTGCAGAAGGCAATTGACCTTGCACTTTTTTCTTCATGGAGGTGCTACTGCTCTTGACAGCCCAGGTGAAAATTTTCAACTAGGACCATTTGGTCCGAGTTTAACTGGTTTGAGGAACAATTCTCCACTTCAACTGGTCCCAGTTGAACTGGAAACTTGTTCCTTAAACCAATTGGCTACTGGTTCCAGTCCAACTGGAAACTTGTTACTTAAACCAGTTGGCAACTGGTCCCAGTAGAACTTGGAATTCATTGTTGAAACCAGTCACTGGTGGCTCTTCAGGAAGCTTGTCATGTACGTACAGGCAGTGTAGTTCATTAAAGCCAGACAGCAATGTCGCAGTTGAAAATTCATGCCTGATGTGCCCAGCATTGAATGGGCTACACTGCCTGCATGTTTGCAAAGCTTGTCCCTTAAGGTTCAAGTGATGAAAGCACAGTAGTAAAAAGATCTGTCTGAACTTTAGATTTATTTTCTCTATAATGCCTTTAAAGTTTTGCACATGCAAGACGCCTCTCAGCTTTTATTGAGTCGTGAATCTTCTCGGTCAGGATTGCAGTCAGGTCCTGCATTGCTGGGGAGATGTCAATCTACATGGTGCAACGTTTCCCAGTGGGACAAGGCTGCTGCAACAAAATAGCGAAATATCACACACTTGATAATGTACTCATTAAAGTAGGCTTACCTGTAATGACCAACATTCACTGAGGCAATAGGTCAGGGAATTGCTGCAAAACAGAACATAACATACATAGTTCATTTTTATACGTGGCAAGAGAATAGCACACAGCAACCACTACAAATAAGCCCAGTAATTTACTGACACAAGTCTATGAGCCGTCAAGGGACGCTCTTGCGGCACTAAAAAACAGTTGAGCTGTGTGGAGTTTGCTTCCACACGGACTTTGGCACACCATACGAAAGCGTGCCCACTTCTCGGTCGCAGATCTCGGTTGCATACATCACCAGCCTTTGTTTCATTTCACAGCGATCGAGTTTGGCAACACAGCCAAGCTAGTGAGCATGAATATATTACATGCCTCTAACTGTGCTAGAATTTTTACATTACGAACGCAAAATATAGCATAAAGTTCACTTCAATGAGCGAACTGAGTACGCTCCTGGAGGGGCACGATTCCAGCCGGTGAAAATGACTGTGTCCTAATTCGTACAGCAGGGTCCACTTCGCCGAGTAGTAAAACAAGTGAACTGTCTTCCTTCTGCCCCGGCAAGAAAAGAACTGTTGAAAAATCTCTCCAAGAATAGTTAGCAAAAAGTTAATTCCATGTCGGGGGTCTTCGAACACAACGTTCCCATAGAACGCGATAAGAAATCGCACATGCTGTCCTCGCAACCATTGCTGCCATGGCTACCCTAGCTCATGCGGAGCGTGCGAATCTGACGCTTGTTTTGTATCGTCCTCTCAATATACTTAGTACTCTGCTTGCTGTTTCACAAAAAATAAGTTAATAATTTTTAAATTGTAAAATATTACCTTTATCACAGCTGTAACGGCAGTGCACAGTTTATGCTATTATTGAAAATATACGTTACGAACTCCAACGCGATGGCGGCATAGAGAATGACACCGCGCTATCTGCACCTCCGGTCCACGCACGGCAATAGTCACGGCGTTGAAGGCGTGTAACAGTAGTTGCAGTCACAGAAAAGTGCATTTCGGTGGTTGTAGAATTAGAATTAAATAAACATAATGTTACCCTGCCCGAAACGCCTATGTCATAATGGGCTAGAGGGTGGGCTTAATGAAAAAAAATTAGCTGTAATAATAACACGGGCACATGATATGTTCCCACTGCAGCGCAACCCATGCAAACACGCAATGCTGAGTTGGAAATTGTGTCATTCGCCAGAAGAGCATCTACGGGCATATTTGCCTGCAGTGCACACAGTGCGATCGGGTTTATGTTGGCCAATTAGCAAGCTAATTTCATAGTATGTACACTTAATTCGGCGCCTAATGACTACACGGTGTGCTGAGCCGCAGCAGCAATTATCTGCTTCTCGATGTCCCTCCATGCAGTAAAAAATACTTCCCATTTGGTTTTCACCCACGACCAGTTCTGCCCAGTTGGCCCTCATTTGGGAATTTTTGCTGCCCAGTTGACCCAGAAGTGAAACCGCTTACTTCCCAGTTGGTGGCGAACTGGAACGATTTACCTCCCACTTGGCCCTAACTGGGACTAGTCGTGTTCCAACTGGGTTTCAGTGGTACCAGTTGGCGTCCAATTGGAACGATTCGAATCCCAACTGGAACCAGTTACTCCCAGTTAAATTTCCACTTGAAGATTTTCACCTTGGTTAACCTGCACTGGCATCGCACAGCACACGGGCGTCTTAGCCTTTTGCCTCCATCAAAATGCATAACTCTACCGCAGCGGCTGCGTTTTGATAGAGGCAAAACGCTAAGGCACGTTAAAGATCCCCAGGTGGTTGAAATTATTTCGGAGCCCTCCACTACGGCACCTCTTTCTTCCTTTTTTCATTCACTTCCTGCTTTATTCCTTCCCTTATAGATCAGGTGTGCGGCGATGTATAAGACAGACGCTGTGGCATTTCCTTTCCCCCAAAACCAATTATTATTATTATTATTATTGCTGTAAGCCCGCACACATGTTGGGCTTATCGAAACTAAGTGAACTTGCTCTGCCGATTAGATTTATCGGGTGACCATTGACATAAAAATATTGTAATTTAAAACAGTTTAATTGTGATGGTAAAGGTTTCAAAAAGAATTTGAACAAAACATTTTCTCCTGTGCATTTAGAAATTCACCAGTGTGCTTGAGCTCTAATACTTTTGCTGCTTTTTTCAAAAATGTTGCAAGTTAACCAGTGTTTACTGTATCATAGTTGAGGAGTTTTTGTCAGTTGTAACTGTGTGTTGTAATTTTGAGATTTGTATATAAATCGGAACAATTTAATTTTCATCCTTGCAAAGTACACAAATGAATTAACCCTAAAGAGCTGAAGGTATTGACAGCTTTGTCGGGCAACTGCCTGTGCATGATGACAGTGGAAACACGTAGACATATAAACTTGCGTCGCGTGGCATAGAAGGTCATTTAGATACCTATGGTTTTAGTTTTGAGGAGTACGTATTATTTCTTAATTTGCAGAGAAGTGGTTTAAAAATACTTTTGTTGCAGCGGCTTCTTTCTAGTCAGCTTGTGGCAGGCGGCGATGCTAATTCGCTCCCGTTTTCAGTCATAAGTTCCTTCACATAATGAATGTGTCTGGATTCAAAAAGGTTAACGCCTTTTTTTTTTAGTTTCCATATCGAAAGAAGCCTGTGAGTCCATTGACCGGCTGAAACCCTGCTGCCTCTACAAACACTCTAGATGTGGCGGAGGCGATCGGGGGTTTCATGTGCGCCGTCGTCTGCTATGGTACCCGGTTTGTTTTCGTTCGCTTATCATGTCGTTTGAGAAATTTTCATGTAGAGCTGTCTAGGCTGTCCAGTTTGAACGACTGCATCAGTGAGAAAATATAGCACTCACTATATTTGCCTTCAGAATGACATTCCACACTTTGTCAGTCGTCTTCAAAGCACTTGCCAACTGTAAACGAATTGCTGCCACCACAAGTAGACTGTGAAACTGAAAAAATTGGTCAGAAGTTTCGTTACGCGTGTGTCGCACTAACACTTGGTGCTCCCAGCCGAATGTGACACGCGCCCCCGTATCGCGGTGCTTTAAACATACATCGCCTTTGAAATGAAGTTTCACACTTTCACAATTTTTTAAGGTATACTCAGCATTTCTTTACGAAGAGACAACATCTTCAGTACACTGTGATATCATAAAACTGGTTACAAAAATTTTTTTTGCATGTATTCCTATAGGATGCTGTTATGATCTGGATGCACTCCAGCTTAAGTGGATTAATGCGCGAACTCCCTCGACCAGGGTGACCACGGCGGCGGTGGCGACAGAGGCAGCATCAAGTGGCTTGACCGCACTCAGGTCGCCGAAGATAGTGATGCTGTTGAAAGGTTGTGCTGGGGATTGTAGTTGAAACACGGCCGCAACCTCGGCAAAGGTCCCATGTTTCGGACAGCAGGCCGGGCAGTACAAAGGGGTTCATTTACCTGCTGGCAATCGACGTGCCATTCCCTCCCGACAGAGGCACTGACCAGAATGGATTGGTGACGTCGACGCGACAGTGTTCAAGGATTCCCCTTTCCATCGACCGAGCTGTGAGAGAGTATCAGCACCGCCTCCTGCCGTGGGCGTTACCACATTGGGCCTCTTCGATTATCCGTTTTTGGCTACCTGCTGGCTGACTGTGGGTTGCGAGAATGCGGAGCCAGGCGCTGGATTTTCTCGGACTGTCCTTCGCACTTCCGGTGGCTGCCCAGAACGTGTTCGTTTTTCTTTTTTTATTTTTGTGGCAGTGTACCTACTGGCTGGATGAGCGATTTCGGGCTACCACCGGGCAGCCAGACCGGCCTGGACCATTTTGTGCTCGCAGTGCTCGGGTAACCAGCAGACGACGGAGATATGACATGGTAGCTGGATGTGGTTGTGGCCATTTTTATACATACTAGAAGGACCACGGCTCTTCGTGCGATGTTTTACGTGATGCAGGCGCTTGTTTCGACTATACAATGGTTGATATCGCCTGTGCCGCCAGCAGCGGCTCCCTTTAGTGGTAGTTCTAGCTTGTCATTTATTGGTTTTGCATATATGTGTGCGATCTATGTTCAATCGTCTCATCACCTCGGAAGCACAACTTTTTGCTTCATATTACGATCACATAGATACACACAAAATATTTCTGCTGTTACTTTTGTGCGCTCAGCTGATATTGCGATGGTGTTCGAGGCTTTTCACGAGGGGGCTGCAGATTGCTGCTCCAGTAAGCGGGCATATATGCATGTGCTGAACGTGTTCAGCGAATTGTAGCATTGATATGGCAGCGTGTGGTATTCGCTGCGTTCTGCACAGTGGAAAGGTAGATATGCTTCAAGAAATGCTTAATTGATTGAAACATGTCCTTTATTAAAAGCCCGCATGAGCACATTGCTCGAGGCATCTATGTGGGCATATATGTGGCCACACGGTTTTCACATTACGGCAGCCGAGGTGCACTTATTCTGTCAACGTCAATTGTCGTACAGCTTGATGCTCGGGCCTTCTGCCACAAATGCTTAAAAGAATTAAAAGCGAAAGCCACCTGCCCTGCTGCGGCGACACTGCAGAAGTTCTTGCACGGCAAGTGAAACTCTCAGCGAGCCATAGAGTAGCATGCTCTGCTCGCCGGTCAAAATTCCAGAATTGAAATGAATGCATACAAGCATTTCTTTCATGCTCCCCAGGTGTTGGGGACGTGCAGCCGGGGTGCGGAACAAATAATTTTCGCAGGGTGTCTGGAGCTCGCAGGTGTCAACGCGCAATTAAGGCCTTCGGTATTTGTCTTGTCGCGGCTGCTGAAGCCTGTCTGCTACCGTGCAGGGTGCGGCACGTGAACAGACTACCTCTTCCAAGAACTCCTGTGCTGGAGCCTCGCTTTGAAGCATGCACTTGTACATAGGTTTAGCTGCGCATTGTGAGAGCGTCCACTGACGAGCGCTAGTACAGGTAAGCAATGACCCAGTGTGGCGTAGTTTCTTGCGTCGGCACTACGAGGTTACTTTGATCTTTAAATTTGCCAGCTTTGTTATATGGCTTTGCAAATAAGGTTGCCTGCAGTATTTGTTAGTTTCTAGTGCCTGCTTACACGGAAGCACTACCAAAGCCTCCCTTGGACATTGTAGCTAAGGCAGCTCGTGAGAGCTCCTAGAGATTTGCAGTATGTTGCTCCTTCTGCACTGTACATCTGCTCGCTTGAACGGACGTCGTAGGCATTCTCATTTGCTCTTACTTGCATGTTATCTATATAGTCATGTAGAGCTTTCCTTGTCTTTTTCATAATGCCGTCTCCGTTCTTCCTCGTCCCTTCCCGGCCCGGCCTCGCTATCGCACTCTCAACAGCACCGTTCCCCTTGGGATGCAAAACTGAAAAACTGGCCGCTGGTGACGCTGAACAAAGCGTGGACGTTGGACACACCTGGCAGGTGCAGGGTGCCTATAAGCGAGTGGCAAGTCATTGATATGCTGTTGGAGCATTAAAAAGGGTAGCACGGCACCCTGTGTTGCAGCGGACAGGACACTGGAAGGAGGTTAATTAGGATTGATATGGCTGGATATATACCTTAGACTGCTTTTCACATCTAACATGTCTTGGTCCAAGCACATCAATCTAGCTTGCAGTAAAGCACTTCGGAGAGTGTGGTATCTACGGCGTACATTACACACAGCACCATTTGATACAAAATTTAGCATACAAAACTAATCCGACTGCCTATCGATTACAGCTCTGTTTGGAATCTATGTCAACAACTGTGGTGCGAGAAAATTGAATCTGCCCATAAGAACGAAATTCGTTTTATCTACCGTTTCTACAACAAAATTTTCACCCCTCTCTAATCTCGGTGCACTACCTCCAACCCCGCTTTCAAGGCGCAGGTACTCCAAGTGCCTCAGGCATATATAGATGTTTATTAACTCTCTGCACCTCATGGCAGTGAGAACCCATGTTAATTTTTCTGCATTATAAACTAGGTGCCATCATAGTTTAAATATTTCTCCACTTTACGCATGCACTGATACATGTATATACAGCTTCTTCCCACATACTGTCGAAAGCTGCAGCTGCCTACCGTGTGAAATTAACTCCCTTGCACATCCATATTCTTTGGCTGCCATTGAATGTCATTAACACCTATGCTTTTTTCGTGTTATATTGCATCTTGTATATATGTGCACATGCATGAATCAACATATATACGCCACTGCTTACCTTGTATCTGATATCCCCAATCCTTCAAGAGCCCTTTTGGAGCTGCACTATGTATGAATAAATAAATACGAATAAGTTGGCAATAAAACTGCCTACATTCATGGCTTCTGCACAGAATTTCTCAATGACAAAGTAGTGAGTAGGAGTGTTTCTTCTTAAGAAGGCTAATCATGCCCTAAAGAAGACAGCATAGCACCCAGTGTAACAGCCTGGATGTTTGAAAGAGTGGAATTATGATTAGTATGGTCATATATGACGAAGTCTGAAGTGAATCTCTGCCCACATTCATAACCACTGCACAGAATTTCTGTTAAGAAAAAGCAATCTGTCAAAGCATTTCTTTTTACTTGAGAACGCTAATCGCACACTAAAAAAACAGTACGACACCTTGTGAAACAGTGGATGGGACGCTTGGAAGAGATGAATTGTGACAGGTATGTTTGGATAACACTAAGCCCGCAGTGCATCTGGTCACATTCATGACTGCTGGACAGAATTTCTATGTGAAGTCTGTTGAAATGTTTCCTTAAGAAAGCTGATCACATGACTTTATTATGAGGTCAAAAGTCTTGATCCCTCCTAATTGTTCAACACAGTAGAATTTAAGATAGCTAAATTAATGGCGGTATTGGTCAGTGGAGTAATACGGCACCCTATAACTATTTTTTTATAAGTTGTATCCTGCTACAGTGCACATAAATTGCACAGGCCTTTCGAAGAAGTGTTTCATCTCCGTTAAAGGGACCCAGAAAGGGGGTCTCATTAAAGGTGCAATATGTCTGGGATGTTAAAACATGACTGTTCATAATTATCCCCCCGCAAGAATTATGTTAATGAGTTTTGTGGAAGCTGAATTATATCAGACAAAATTTGAACTTCAGCGTCTTCGTGCCCTACCCTCTCCTCTCGCACGCCAACATGGTGGCGCTCCTCCGCCGGCCCCACTCACTCGACACCTCCCCTACCTCCGCCGGCTGTGGAGCGCGCAGAGTGGCCGCGGTAGCACGGGACTTCTGAAAGAATTTGGCGCTGTGAACCAGTGACTACCCCCAGCCGCTGACATCGTTTGCAAGACGTGACGTCATCTGCCAGGTTTTCGCGCAAAAGCCCGGCACCGTGCATCGCTGCAAGGTGCGAAAGCAGAAATTTTTAAAAAAATCTTGTAAATTTTAACCTCGCTTTTGACGTCTCATACCCGGCATGAACGCTCGGTGGCCTGTAGTCTACATACTGCAAACATTTTAAAGCCAAGCTCGAACACCCCTTCGTGTGGCCCTTTAACAATTTTTGTTTTGCTTTAACGCCAGAAAACTCTGTATTAAGTGATTATACAGTTGCCTTCATTTGGTCATGTCTTCAGTGTTTTGTAGCCCATGCTGTTGAGTAGCTGTCTAAAACTGCTCTTCAGGATAGAAATTAATTGCATCAAAGTGTGCCATAAAGCTTCATTTTATATGTTCAAGCAGCTTTGAGGGGATGCTTGTTGGAGATATTGGATAATAATTAAAAGAGCTTGAGCCATTACTTTATTCGAAGATTGGTATTCTTGCTTTTTTCTTATGAGTCATGTGAGGCACGAAAGAATTGTGATAAAACCGTTGCTTTCTCGTTTTATTTCTCTATAATGCTAAACCCAGGCTGCCTGAAGTGACGGCATGACAACAAATCCATAAACAGTGATTATATTGCAGTTCTGTCAAGCCTCACATGAACTACATGCACATGTTGATATCAGTCATCGTTCAGCTGTTGAAACTGAAGAAGCATGACCGAACTTGGCTATAAATTATTTACCGGCCATATGCAAATACGGCGTGGTGATTCATGCATAGTAGTCTCTTCTACATCATTGTAGAGAAGAAAATGTGCCTTCAAAATTATGTGTTTATACTTCTTTAACAGAATACTGTGGTTTGCAGCCTTGCAGTTCTTATTCTAATCAACTTTTTTGCTCCGTTTCATTTTGCAGGCATCGAAATGGATATTGGCAACCAATCAGTACACAAGCTGCCCAAAAGACCATCTAAAACCAATGCTTCCAGCATATTGAAGGCTGAACTGTTTGATGTTCATAGTGTAAAATAGCATAGCCAGTGACCTCAGACTGTGGTGTCGTTGCACAAAATGGGACGTCTTATACCCTGCCTTGTTAACGCCTGGAACACTGTCTAATGGTTGCACCAACCAGCCATGGTGTCTCAGTGGTTATAGGGTGCTTGGCTGCTGACTCAAAAGACAGGTTCAATCCCAGCTGCTGTGGTCGAATTTTGATGGAGGCAAAATGCTATGGGTCATGTAATGTGTGATGTCAGTACATGTTCAAGACACCCAGGTGGTTGAAATTACCTTGAGCCCTCCACTATTGCATCTCTGGTAGCCTGAGTGGCTGTGGGATGTTAAACCTTATAAATCAAACAACCATTATTGCAACGTGAACAATGGATATTGTGAAACATTCTATAAGTGGAATTATGCATGATTTCTGAGGAAACCTTGTGATCCAGTAGACTGCAGCACTAGTTGCAGACACAAGCTAGAGCATGCACAGCAAAAAAAAACTGCAGTATAAAAAGTGCATGTGTTTGTGTTGCTGTGCCTTTTGTGCATCATACTCTGTTGCTTTCTGTGCTGTAGTCTCGCCAGTTTAGCACTATAGTTTCTATTGTGGATCTGCCATCCTTTTGAGCTTCCATGTCTCATTATTTCCTGGCTTATTGTTTTCTCTATGCTTCTGCACAGCATTAGTTATACCTTTTTGTGTGCTGTCAGATGATGTGGAGTGATTTTAGTCACTTCTGTTTTATCTTATGTCTACAAGAAATTCTAGTTCTTTTGATCCTATTTGCTGTTGGGAAATATCTATCTAGTCTGGTTCATTCTGATTTGCTATTAATGATTCATGCTTATCTTCAGTGCTATGTATTTTATTGGTGACTATGCTGACAGAATTGGTTTTGTCCTGGTGGTTTTCAGTGTGATCATTTCCATTCTGCATTTATTTCGTCAGACCACCAGGCCTCATTGTGCTAGATTTATGAGAGGAGTGTTGCCTGCATAATATTTTACTTTGCTTTAATAGACAGATTGAATACACTCATTGCCGGTGTACTGTGTCACTAATGAAAGCTTACAGACAGTACGTTATTCATGAAAAACTCTTGGCAAGGCTTGGAAGATCTCCATGAAGCCATACATTATACGAGCACTTTGGCAAAGTTGCTCCAACTCTTAAGCTGGCTATAGAGTATGCTCATTGCTCTGAGTAATTGTTTGAAAGTTAAAACATTCTCCTTCCAGCTCCATGAAAATTTATAAATACTTGGAAATTTTGTTTAGAAACATCTTTTTTTTTTAATGCTCAACCCATTGACCTTGAAATAAACTTGTTAGGTTAAATGCATAGTATTGCCACCACGAAATTAGTTATAACACGCATGGTCTCGTATTTCTCTGAAAACACCCCGCCTTTCTTGGTGCAGGCCTGGTCACAGCTGATCTCAAGCTCGGAGTGCTGTCTGGGGATAACATGAGCCAGCAGCTGCACCGGTCCCCGCACTGCAATCAGAGCTTCACGAATAAAAACCACCTAGAGCAGCACATTCTCACTGAAACGGATCACCATCCCTATAAGTGTAACCATTGCGGGAGCAGCTTTGCTCAAAAGGTCACCCTGTTGCACCACTTTCGTACCCACACGGGTGAGCGTCCATACAAGTGTGACCACTGTGACAGCAGGTTTTCTGTAAAGGGCCAGCTGAATAGACACCTTCGCATCCACACGGGTGAGCGACCATACAAGTGTGACCACTGTGACAGCAGCTTTGGTCTCAAGAGCACCCTGGTGCGCCACCTTCGCACCCACACGGGTGAGCGTCCATACAAGTGTGACCACTGTGACAGCAGGTTTTCTGAAAAGGGCCACCTGAACCGACACCTTCGCATCCACACGGGTGAACAACCATACAAGTGTGACCACTGTAACAGCAGCTTTGCTCTCAAGAGCACCCTGGTGCGCCACCTTCGCACCCACACGGGTGAGCGTCCATACAAGTGTGACCACTGTGACAGCAGGTTTTCTGAAAAGGGCCACCTGAACCGACACCTTTTCATCCACACGGGTGAGCGACCATACAAGTGTGACCACTGTGATAGCAGCTTTTCTCAAAAGTCCCACCTGGATCAATACCTTCGTACCCACACTGGTGAGCGTCCATAGAAGTGTTACCAATGTGATGGCAGCTTTGCTCAAAAGGACACTGGTGAAACATTTTCGCACCCACACGGGTGAGAAACCATTCCAGTGCCAGCTCTGCCCCATGGCCTTTACACACAGTACAACCCCTGCTATGCATGTGCAAGCCCATAAGAGTGAAAGACCTTATCAGTGTCAGTTCTGCAGAATGATATTTAAAGAAAGACAGTTTAAAATGCCATGAGTGTGAAAAAGGGCATCATCCTATGTTGACTGAGGAAAGGAAGAGGTAGCCTGACTGAGGAAAAGACTAGCTGACATCATACGAGCGGGTGAGCACGTATAACAAGTGGGACGATACCACCAAGTTGAACAATGTCATCTTTTATTTGACTGGCGTTGCCAACCTGTGGTTTCGAAACCACGAAGCAGACTTCTCCACGTGGACTGCTTTTAAGGCAAACCTCACCGAAGTGTTCGGACGTCCTGCTGTGCGCAAGCTACGCGCCGAACACCGCTTGCGCGAGCGCTCTCAGCAGTCGAGTGAGACGTTCACCAGCTACATTGAAGACGTGGTCAACCTGTGTTCGCGCGTCAACGCCCAGATGTCCGAGGCGGACAAGATCAAGCATATTCTGAAAGGCATCGAGGATGACTCCTTTCAGATGCTGCTGTCGCGAGATCTCCGCACCGTTGCCGAAGTCGTCAGTCTCTGCCAGAGCTACGACGAGCTGCGCAAGCAGAGGCTCATCACTCGCCAGCACGCAGCAGCGCCTGTCGAGTCGCTTGCCGGCCTGTCGGCTTCACCCGACCACTCGCAACTGTTGGCGCTCATCAAAGATTTTGTGCGTGAGGAAGTTGCACGTCAGCTGTTGCTTCTGCCATCCCCCTCCGTGCAATCTCCATTCCTGGCGCCCGACCTTCGCACTGCCATCAGCGAACAAGTGGCTGATGCGCTTCCACCGGTCCCTCCCCCCGCACCTGTCGCTGCACCCCTGACCTACGCTGCCGCCGTCGCACTGCCGCCTAACTACCGCCCAACCTACGCTCCACCTCAAGCATCTGTGCCCAGGTGAAAATTTTTAACTGGTTTCCAACTGGTCCCAGTCCATCTGGTTTAAGGAACAGATTTCCAGTTGCAACTGGGACCAGTTGCATCTGGGACCAGTTGCAATCCCAGATGCAACTGGAACCCATTTCAATCCCAGATGCATCTAGGACCCGTTGCAATCCCAGATGCGGCGGGAGCCTAATGCAGACCATTCACAGACGTCTCCACGGGAGCGTCGGGACGTCCAAGCACTCTAGCTAGCTCAAATACATTTGAGTAAGCGAGTGTACGTACATGGTCGTCACGGGAGTTCAAAACAATGAAGATAAGGTTTGAGTGCGTCAATGCTTATTGCCCTTTGCACCTTCACTGAATCTTGAATATTCTCGCTGAGCCCGTTCATCATGTTTAAGACAGCTGCGGTGGCATTAATACTCTTCTGCCGAGCCCAACAGGTCGGGGTTGCTGCAAAACAGAACATAATAGTTCATTTTTATAGGTGACAAACAAGAGAATCGCACACAGCAAGTACAAATAAAATTTACGCTCTTTACCCACGCAAGTCTATGAGGCGTCCAGGGGTGCTCTCTGCAGCATTAAGACGCAATCGTGCTGAGCGGAGTTCGCTTCCACACGCACTTCGGCACACGATCCGAACGCATGCCCACTTCTCGTATAGTAGAGATCAGTTGCATACATCACTAGCCTTTGTTTCAATGAGCAGCGAGTTTGGAAAAACAGCCAAACGAGTGAGCGTAAAAATATAACGTGCCACTAAATGCGTTAGAATTTTTTCATTACGAACGCAAAAATAGCATAAAATACACATAAATGAGCGAACTGAGTACTGTGGGGTTTGAATGGGGAGATAAGTACGTTCTCCCCACTCAATCGCGGCTGACGCGGTTCAAAGCCGCCCGGACCCCACCCCGTGATCGCGTACGCTACCGAGTGCTCACCGACCACGGCGGGCCTTGCTCTGGGGGAACAAAGGAACGACACATTGGCTGACACAAACAGGCATTTATTGCTACAGAAACAATAACGCCAGCTAGCAACAAGGTACGCTAATGAATCGAGGTCGTCCGACTCACCAGCAAGGTTCCGAGCGAATGTTCGCCCGCGCTAAGGCAAGGGATATAAACTCCGCAGGCCGGACGGGACGAGTACGGGAGCCTGTCTCCCCGTCGCGAAGAGCGGAGCCGCGAGCGACGCGTCCGCTCGCGGCGATTATCCCAGTCGAAGAGAAGCGTTTGCGGGTCGGTAGGCTGGAAACGCCGATTGGTCGGTGGGATGCGTGTCAGCGTGACGTTTTTTCGCTTCGCCCTCGTTCTCAACCGGATGTGGGGTCGCCGCGCCTCTCTCTCGGCCTGTGCCTAGAGTGCCTAGGGAATCGCTAGGGCCGGCTGGCCGGCCGCCGGGCGTGCGTGGTCTGCGGGCATTCTCTTCGTGAGCGTAGGGGGCGGCGCGCGCGTTTCGGAAGCTGTCCAGGTATGGCTTTTTTTTTGCGTGGTGCGCTCGTCGGCGCAGCCAGCTGAAATTTCTGTACAGTTCTTGCTTCCACGACATTGCGACGACCCCCAAAAGGCGCTGACCAGCGAGAAATCGCCAGCGACATAAAGGTACGCATTTTATCTCAAATTTCGCTTCATGAAGTGCTGTACCGCTTACTTACATGCCTTGCGCATTCCAGGACATCGTTTTCCTGCTGCAGGAGCACGTGGCTAGTGTCGTGCTGGTGTTCAAACTTTTGCAACTCCATTACGACAACCCACATAAGGTGCGGTTTGAGGACCGCCGGCGCCGCCATCTGAACGGCCGTCTGACAGCCACGATGAAGCGCTTGTCGCGCGTGCACGTTCTCAATCACGAGGTAAGGGTTGAAAAACGTTTTCGCAAGTTTTCTCGTGCAGAACTCGCCAAATTGCGGCGCTTGTAACGTAACTTTTTTTGAAGCATCGTTTCCTGGATGCTTCTGGCGAGCCGATGCTGTCCTTATTTGCCGCGGACCGATACCACGTGGCGAGACGCCAGGGCATCGACCCCAGTGCGCCTTTGTTCCTTTGCAGTGGCAAGTCCAGGTTAAAAGTGGCCACGATAATTCTGCCACTACAATCTGCCCTTTAGGATCGCTATCAGCTGCAACGGTAAGTCCAGAAGTTCCGACTCGCGCATTGTGGAAATCGCGCCTTGCCTAAGTGTCCAGCATTCACCCAGTGCAGTGCAGCTTTGTTTAATTCCTTAGAGACTTCTCGCGCTGTGTCGAAATTGACGGCAGCCGTGAAAATTTACATATTAGACCTCGCTACGGCTTTATCCCAGCGCAGCGCGCCTTTGTTTCTTTGCGTCGGCAAGCGTTAGAAGCGCGCGCCGTCTCGCGCTTTGTCCAAGTCGGCTCTAAAACTCGCGCTAGGCCTCGTTGCCTGGTTGACAAAGTGCACGGCTTTGTTCCTTTCAATGGCAAGCCTCTGTCACTACAGTCGGCGGCCTTAGTTTTTATGATCGCTGTCAGCTTCAACAGCAAGTCCAAGAAAAGTTATGACGATCGCGCGGTTTGGAAATCGGCGGTAGACAAAAAAAAACTCGTGCTTGTAGCTGCAGACTTACCCAGCTCCAGTGCGCCTTTGTTTATTTCCGTAGCGACTACCCGCGCTTTGTAGAAATCGACGCCAGCCGTGAAAATTTACATATTAGACCTCGCTACAGAATTAGCGCAGAGCGCCTTCGTTTCTTTGCGTGTTAACTTGTTTGCTCGTTACTTTTGTTCTTTTCAGTCGTTTCCTGAATCTGTCCAAAGAGCCGGGCTAGGTGGATGATTGTTCGCCGTCAGTGGAACCACATGGCGATCGCACTGCATACAGCACGACTTTGGCCCATGTGTTTTTTAAATAAAAACATCAGATGTCGAAGGTCGTGCCCGAGGATTGCTTCGACAGCTGGGGCAAAACCATGGGGACCGCACACGCTGTGTCGTCGCTGCTAAGTGAAGAGGCACAAAACGGCTGTCAACCTTAATAAAGGCCCTTCTCGGGGCCGCCTCAGTGTTTCCTGGCAGATCACACGCTTTCCACCCTGTGCACGTGTTCTCCTCATTTCCAATTAAATAGGTCCTTCAAACCCTGCAGAAGGCTTGAATTAGGAACTGCTAATATCAATATGGTACTTGAGAAACAATAGCGGCTACAATAACAAAGATGAAGAGGGGCTGGAGTTACACGCAAATAAAAAAGGTTGGAGGTACCCAGATAAGCTGAAATGGTTTTGGGCGGGAGTCCTAGTTATTCTATATAAGACTCAAATAATGCATATTCAGCGTTTATCAAGGTTTTTGTACAAATATATAAAGAACATTAAGCAGTCTAAACGAATAAGAGAACCATGGATCACGCCAGAGCTCAGAAGAATGATAAAGAGCAAAAAAGTACCATGCCTTTTTAAATAATCGCTCTCTAGAATCTCTTATTTAAAAAAAAACAAGAAATAGTCTAAATGCTAAGCTTAAGCGTGCTAAGATCGTGTATCATCAAAAACTGATCTCTAATGATAGAATGAAAAATTCAGACACTGTGTGGAAAGTTGTAGATAACTTGTTACGTCGCAATACGAAAAATGCGCCAGCTCAACGAATAATCTATAAGGGCTCGGAATTATCCGGTCAGGCTCTTGCTGGCCATTTCAACAGCAATTTTTTAACTACCCATTTACCTATGATGCATCTACCTGAAGTTCCTTCATCTTGTAGCCCTTTCGAAAGCCTTTTCCTTGAGTCCACCAATGAGACCTTTATGAATTTGAATAATAGCAAAGCCTTAGATGTTGGCAATATTCAGATAAAACCAGTCAAATATGTACTATCATATATTGCACCTGTGCTTGCATACATCTTCAATTTGTTAATCGAAACGGGAGTTTACCCGGAAGAAATGAAGAAAGCAAGAGTGACAGTTGTGTTTAAAGGGGGAGATAAAGATGTAGTGTCCAATTATAGACCAATATCTGTGATTCTAGTCTTTTCAAAGGGCTTGGAAAAAGTAATCTTTTCCCGGGTAGTGAACTTTTTTAATGCAAAACAAATCCTGTCTGATGCTCGATTAGGCTTCCGAAGGGGAAAGTCGACGGAAACGGCTTTGTTATCAGTTAAGGAATGTATCCTGCAAAACACTGAAGCAGGTATTCTCACTGTCGGACTCTTCATTGATTTTAGTAAGGCTTTCGATTCCCTAAACCATCAAATTTTAACTCATAAACTTTCTCAAAACGGAGTTCGTGGAACACCTTTAGATCTCATGAAATCATACCTGCAAAATCGAAAACAATCTGTCTATATCCACAACCATCAGTCTTCTTTTCTGGCGGTACGAAATGGTGTGCCTCAAGACAGCATACTGGGCCCGATGCTTTTTAACATCTATATAAATGACATTGTGCATATTTATGACAAAGCGAAATTTATTATATACGCCGATGATAGCAGTTTACTAATCCCTGCAGTCACGACATAAACAAGTTAATTGAAGAGTGCAACGTAATCCTTACGAAACTAGAGAACTGGTCCTCTTCTAATTGCCTCCAAATAAACCCTACAAAGACTAAGGTAATAATTTTCCATGCAAGGAACAAGCCAGTCGAACTACAACGCGCTCCTAAATACGCAGGTCAAGAAATTCAAATTGTAGACAGCCACAAAATCCTTGAAGTTACTTTCCCGTCGCATCTCAGGTGGAATCGACATGTGTAAAATATTTGCAAAAAGCTCTCTTCAGTAGCAGGTGTTCTAACACGATGTCGATGGCTCCTTCCCACTCACATGAAAATTCAAATTTATCATGCTCTTTTCGGTTCCGTAACTCTGTTTGGGCAACCACCACAAAAACAAATGTGATAAAAATACAAGTTCTGCAGAAGAAAATGATCCGCTACATTGCAAACCTTTCTTATCTGTCTCTCAAACGCAAACTGCTTTTAGAAATTATAACATAATTCGTTTTGAACATATATATATGTTTTTCGCATTTTGAGGTTCTTTTACAATTCTTCTCTTGCTTATAGAGATTTCTTAATACGTACTACACATTTAAGGACCGCTTCGAATCGACTCTACACCTGAAATACCGATCTCTGATATATTCCATATTTTCGAATTAATTATAAACTACAAACGCTTGAACACAATTTACCGAGCACTCTTAATATGTACAAAGTTTTGGATAGTGTTAAACCAAGCGAGTTAAAAATGTATTTTGTTAATATATAGCCAGGTTGCATTTTATGTTCCTCTGTTGTCTGCCGGTGCCATGTATGCCTATTGAGTGTTTCTTTTCTCTTTATATATATATATATATATATATATATATATATATATATATATATATATATATATATATATATACAGTAAAATCTCGTTACTACGAACATCAGATTAACGAAATTTTCAGATTTACGAATTTTTTTAAAATCCCCGCCAAAATGCCTATACTTTCAATGTAAAAAACTTTCAGTACTACGAATTTCAAATTACCGAATATTTCAGAATAACGTATGTAATTTAATCTCGCATTCGTCGCAAAACGCTTCGTTATTACGAAGTTCCGTACCAAATCCCTGAAGCTGACGCCTGTCATCATCATCCGAAGCATCAGCTATGCGCTGGGGAACTCGTTGCAACGGATACAGCCCCAGCGGTATCGCCATCACGCGAGGCGGCGCGAGCTGCCGCCCGATACAAAGGGTAAGGCCATTATCCACCCAGCGTGTGGTCACATACGTACTGCGCAGCAGTCTTAAGCCTATTCAGCGCAGTGTCACCACGTCGACAGCGAACGTTAGGATCTGCGAAGTTATCGGCGCTGTGATTGTGTTGTGCATTAGCTTTGCTGACAATGAGTTCTCCTGGCCCCCGCGTTAAAAAGAAGCGACGCCAGTTTTCGCTTAAAGAAAAAGCGGACATTCTGTCGCAGCTGCTGGAAAAAAGCAAGCGGACTTGTGCAGGGAGCTTGGCATTACACCGTCAACAATAGCAACGATGTTCCAAGATCGGGACAAGATCGTAAAACTACATCGAGTGTCGCAGCTGGCTCCCTCAAGAAAACGTCTGCGGCTGGGCAACTACCGTGGACAGCGACTTTCGAATTATGTGGATAGCGACAGCGCGGCGGCTACATCCGCGGAGCTCACCACCGAAGACATCGTGAATCAAGTGCGTGAGCAAGACGATGCCAACACTGGATCAGCGCACGAAGAGGAAGAGATTGTTTCCAGCTCGGATGTCCTAGTCTTTCTAGAGAAGACCCGATCATTCCTCGGGCGCTGCAAAGATGTCCCCGATGACGTGCACAGGAAGGTCGAGGATGTGGAGACGTTCGTCCTGCAGCGTTTGTCGTCTACTCGCCAGAAGAAGATAAGACTTTTTCAAGCAATAAATTGTAGTTAAACTGTGCCCAGCGTTATCGTTTATTATTTACTTACCAACACATAAATCTGCTGCAAAGGTACCTAATTTTAGTTCTTGTGATGCATTACTGACATGAAAATAATGGTTTTTCAGTACTACGATATTTCAAAATAACGATTGAAATTCGGCGGTCCCGTGAAGTTCGTTGTAACGAGATTCTACTGTATATATATATATATATATATATATATATATATATATATATATATATATATATATATATATATATATATATATATATATATATATATATATATATATATATATAGAGAGAGAGAGAGAGAGAGAGAGAGAGATTTAAGAGAAGTGGGCACTTCTACAGCGACACATTTATTTATCAACGCTTCGACCGCGGTGCAGTCTTCTTCAGGACTGTAGTGGTCTCGCGTCAAATGAGCGTTTTAAGTTTGTGAGCTGCAGAGGAGGGCAAAAGGTGTGTAACAAGCAAATAGCAACAGTTAAAAAAATTGAACAAAAAAGTAAAAAAAAAAATAAAGATAGGGGTGTGGGGAGCAGACAGGGACAAGATTGGGGGAGGAAGCAAAAAATAGAAAGAGAAGAAAAAAAAGGGGGGGGGAACTATTATAGTAAGGATGGACGGGGTAAAAAAAAGGAGATGGCGAAACGAGAGAAAGGGAGAGGAAGACGGTGCGGGGGACACGGGCAGCGCGGCAACCACAGGCGTACGAAAGCAAAACGTGCAAACAAGACACAAACAAAATGCACAAACACAAAGATGGGCGCCGCTGCAGACGCGTGGCCAAAGAGGCGCCACTGCGCAAGTGACACTGGCAGCGACGAACAGGCCAAACCAGGCGCCTTTTGGGGGGTCTCACTAATTTCCGGTGAGCCGAGGGCTAGAACGTTAAGGAAGGAGTGGGCTACGTTAACGAGCACATGTGTAAGAACTTACTCAGGGGGTCCGGGTTTCACTGGACGGTGCACCCCTCTCCCTGGGCGGGTCGTTGAACCGACTTCGTCGGGAATACTCGGTTGTAGTGGAGGAGGGCTGGGCTAGCTGTGTACAAAGATTTCAAATTGTCGGAAAAAAGTAAGGAAAGAACGTCAAAGCTTATCAATATTGCACAGGCAGGATAGTGTAAGTAAGGAGGGGTATGATTGCCTTGGATATACACTAGGAGTTATAAAGGGTATATCTGAGTTAGCCAATTAACGAGAGGTGCAGTATTATTTTGTTAGGAGGTCGTGAATAAAAGAAAGGATACCAGGCTTTTCGTTAAGACATTCTTGAATAGTATTAAACTTGTGGATAAAATAGAATTCACGTTGTTCACGTTCTCGCCTGTTTGTGAAGCCCCCTTGAATAATTGTTACTTTTAGTTGGTCAAACGGGTGTCCTTCTGAGTTTACATGCTTGGATAGGGGAAGATTGGGGAAAGACTTGGTGTGTGCTCGGTGGTTGTTAAATCGAATGCGGAATGCAGTGTTTGTCTCTCCTATGTATTGCTGGTTACACACAGTGCATTCAAGAAGGTAAATAATGTTTATGAGTCGCAGTCAAACTTGCCGTTGATTGAATGCTGGAAAACTGACCTCATACTAGTTGCGGAACACGTAGTCTTCATGTGCTTGCAAACTTTGCAGCGACCTTTACCACAGGGCTGGCATCCACATTTTGGGGTATTGTGTTCCTTGGGGTGGACTAGATGGTTCTGAATGTTTTTGGCACGCCTGTAAATCACGCGGGGTGCGCATGTAAATATTTTCGATAGTCGTTGACTTTGCTGGAGAATATTAAAGTGCTTATTAAGAATTCTGTTTATGTTCGGTGCGTTACTGTTAAATGTGAGAATAAGGTTTGTAGTGTAATCATTTCGGTTATCTCTTCGGTGCCCCTGGAGTATTAGACTACGGTTCAGATTTGAAGCTCTGCTTATGGCGTCATCAATAAAAGAACGTGGATAGCGCTGCGTTAAGAGCACGTAAACATTTTTTAATGCTTTTTTATACGTATATGTAAACATTTTTTTTTTGCTTGAAGTGCGTTTGTCGTGTACTGCCATTTCAGAGGCGCTTGGGCCCAGTCAAGCTGCTTTTTAGCAGCTTTTAGCCCTTGCATCTCTGTAGTATATAACTTGCATTTTGTAAAAATGAAATAAATGAAATTGCATTTGGAAGAGAAAGACAAGGTTTCATTTTGCAGTGTAAGCTTGCGTCTCTAGAATGAACAGAGAACGTTGCCTCACACTGCTTGGGCCTGACGTTTGACCCCTCGTTGACCGCACTAAAAGAAAAAGGACCTCTCTAGAAAACTATTTGCGGGATCTTTCCTCTGCTTCAGGAGGGGGGGGCGGGAAGGGGGGTTGAAGGCCTCCCCTTTGTCGGGTTCGCCGCGACACGCGACGGACATGACGACGAAAGGAAGCGGGCAAAGCTGCCTTTCCGAAATTAACCGTGACTTGCAGGTGCCTATAGCTGTGTTTGGATTCCAGGGAAGTAGCAGCCGACCTCTGAATCCTCCTCGCCCATTTTCACGGGGCTCCGCGTGCCATGTCGCCATGTGCGGTGAAAAGAGCACTGTGCAGAGTTTAAATTAAGCAAGTATGAAGCTATACAATGAAGACAATTACAGACATCTAGAGGAATTTCAAGAGCATTCTGTGTGATGCTAGTTATCTCAGTGAAAACTAATGCAGCCAACTATTATTTCGTTTTTTTTTACCCAACAGACATGAAAGGTCTGAAGATGAATTAGTACCAAACACATCGGTGCATCAGTTGTGATGCCTGAAAAAAGTTGTACCAACATATAGATGCCCATGTCGTGATAATCAGGAATACTGAAGAATTAAGGAAAATTAAAACATTTTTTTTTGTTCGGGCTCACACACCTGCTACAAACATCTTTATACGTAGCAATTTAAATGACTCTGTAGGAAGCTTTTTGGGTAAAAAGTACAGTATGGCAGAAAGGAGTCTTTAGGAAATGCACTGTGTAGAAATAGCCATACCAATTCCATGTCATCGTTCGATAAATGTGACAAATACCGTGCAAAGAAGCTTGCTGCATATTATAGTTGCAAGTTACTGGTTGCAGACCGCTCTGCAGTCACTGGACTGTGATTGTGTATGTACTGCATGACAGTGCGTGGATAGCAAAGCAGTTAACCAACAGAGAGATGCTTGTTCATATCGTTTACCACACATATAAACATCATCAATGAAACAGGATGCTATGTGTAACTTTTTGACATGTTCCTTTTTGGCAGCCTCTAAAAATGTTTCCGCCTAAATGAGCTGGCTTGTTTTGCAACAATATAACTACGGGACTGCTGTAAATTGCCACAGTTTCAAATTGTATGAAAATCATTGCATGTGAGTGGTCACAACCCTATCCTGTTTCTTGAAGGTCCTGTTGCTTTGTTGGCAATGCTTGGACAACCATGGCCAGCTTTCCGCATTCATGTGCACAGGGTATGCCCATGACGTGCATGCCTTTCCACCTAGTAATGGCTTACATGGCAAACAGACAAAAAAACACATAGAGCACAAGTACAGATAGTGTTTGTAGTCCACACTCTTCTTCTTCACCTCAGTAAATATGGTACATACCCACGCGGGGGGATTGGCCAAGGTACAGTGGAGATTTGCCAATGAAGTATTTGCACGGGAAAAAAGACGTGAGGCGGCGGCGTAGAAGACTGAATCAAGATAAAGATAGGAAAATTCAAATAAATTTAAGAAATATGAATTACCAGGAATAGAACCAAGCATTTCGGACATGAGACAGAATTTTTTATACAGCTAACAAGGTAACCGATCAGTTGCACTTATGTAATCATGAAGGTAGCCACAAACACTGCTTAACGGGAATTCCTTGGCGCTCACACCGAACGAGAGAAGAACTGGAAGAGACTGGAAGAGGGACCTCCAAATACTGATTTCCTTGAACAACCGCCGGCAAGAGAGGAGAAAATGGTCTAATGTTTCAACTTGCCCAAATGAGACACAAAGGTTTGTCGCAGGGAACCCGTATCTGCGTAAGTACAAATTTAAGTGAGGGATTCTGCATCGCAGAAGCGTCATTGACACCTCAAAACGCCTTGATTTACACCACCGGACATCCCATGGGTACCTGAAGTGGTGAAAATCCACGGTATTGAGCAACGGATCGCTCAAGCTGGCTGGAATATGTTGGAACCACTGGAAACGTGAAGTTTCCAGCAGAATGAGGTGAGGGACGGGATAGATTAAGATTACAGGAGCGCTGAGAGCTGACCTTGCCAATAAATCAGCCACCTCGTTAAAATAGACACCCGAATGCCTGCAGGTACCCGGACAAAGCGGATCTCACGCACTGTGCACGGAACAAAAACCTAAGCGGCCGATTCAATAAAGATTTTCCGGAGTTTTGGAGAGAGCCTAAAACTGAAAGGCAGTCTGCAAGAATAAGAACCCGTGCTACATGTCTGGGAATTTTGAGAAGAACCAAACCAATAGCCAAAAACTCTACGAAGAATTTAGAAGTATAATCAGGGATACGAACGGAATAGCTTCAAGCCAGATCTTGTGAATATATCCCAATCGCCGCCTTCTCACAGCTGCCGGAGGCATCAGTGGAGAGAACAGTATGATGAGGAAAATTGTGTAGGTGCTCAGAAAGAAGACCATTTAGGATATTTGCGGGCATATGTTTCGCATAGAACGGGTAAATATGGTCGTAATAGAAGACGGGGTCAGCCTGCGTATCAGCAACTCGTTGCAAGGAGATCAGATCAACCTAAAGCGGAGCTTGCGTGAACCTAACTTGCGGAAGCTGATAGCCTGGCCAATGTTGCTGTTGTTGTTAGCCTATCAAAAGATCGCACATACCCACACTGGGCGATCGGCGAAGAATCTGGTGGCTATTCATCTGTACTCAATTAACAAAAAAGAAAACCACGCGGGAAAGCAACACTGGCAGATGTGCTGAATTTCAGGAACGAACCATGCAACAAGTAGCAAAATATTCCTAAATCAGATTTTACATTGCATAATGCACCATGACTGTACCAAAGCAATGAGACATAAGTGAAGCATTTCATTCCTTTCGTGACATAAATGAGTTATGAGGTTTGTTGAACAATTAAAAAAGTGATTTTTCATGGCAGCCAGCACGGGTCATTTCAAGTTATAGCTCAAGATTACAATCACATCTGATATAGATGACACGCATTCTATGAAAGCAAGATAATTTTCTTCCTTTTTTTATGATAAATGCACAGGCAGTTTCAAGGCTTGCTTCACAATTTAATTTCTGGCGTATACACAAAGGCATGTCTATAAATTATTCGTACGTTACACCAGAACCAACACTACTTAAGTTGGTAAATCATGTTCATTACCTGGGTGTCATTAATAGCAAACATATGCTAATGCTGCTAATGTTATAGACGAACAAACAGTGGTTTTATGAAGACGTTAAGTAATACGTGATACTGCTGTGTCCATCAGGTAATGAACTGTGCGGCAGTTCCAGTTTCTCTTCTCTTATTTCAAATTCAATTCTCTTACTTTCAGTTTCTCTTCTTCAAAGTTTCAGTTTCATTCACATGCATGTTGCTTGACACCGCGTATACGTGAAGCAGGAAAAGTAGAGGGGGGGGGAGTGGGGTCGGAGGAAACTTGGCGTAAGCATGACATCGCTCGCTCCGGTGTGTCGTTCGATCTTGCATCTACAATACAACAACGTGCCGACGAGGTAAACCTTTACTATGAGTTTCACGGGATCTTACGCCCCCTCGTACATTCCTGAAAACCCCGGATCAGCCACCAATACCATGGAACCAGTGGAAGGCACTGTTTTCTACCTACTTAGAGGCGTCTGGCGTCTGAGTTTCCTGCATACCGGCGCAAAGCTATAGATGCTTCTGCATTCGCGCGGCGTCGGAGGTCAGCGTCGTTCCGGAACGCCTCCCGCCACGAGCGCAATTTTAAAACGAAGGAGACCTCAATTAAGTGAAGTTACGAAACGCGAAGATGCGTCGAAGGTGCCTCCGCCCGCCTTCCGTCGCGGAGACAAAAAGAGGGCTCCTTCCTAAAAAGTGAGAGAGAGTGGAGAGTAACAGAAAGAAAATGGGGAACGAAGGCGCGACATCGCCCAAGTGTGCGTTATTGCAATGGGTTACTGCCCTATATGGAGCATCACGCTCTATTATCTGCAAAGCAGGAAATAAGAAATAAATAAAATATATAAAAATATAAATAGTTGAACGGGGGGAATAGGCAATATGCTTTGCTCTCAGAACTGTTTTCTCTGGTCATGAGCAAGAAAGAATGGCAGGGGGAGGAGAAGGGCGGCATGTGGAAGCAAGCACGCAAATTGGCATGACCTCAGGCGATGCAGTCGGGGTGCTGTGAATTTCAGTAGGGCTAGGACTATGATCTCTGAAGTATGGAGAGAGTACCAGGGTTTTCATTTATACCGGCCTGCACAGTATTAAACTGATATATTAAGTATGACTCTCGTTGCTCACGCTCACGGGTATTTTGGAAGCCGCTCTGTAGCAGCGTAACTTTTAGTTTGTGAAACTCGTGACCTTCCTGGGAAAGATGTTTCGACAGGGGGAGGAAAGATCTGGTGTGCGCGCTGTGGTTGTTGAATCTAATTCGGAAGGAATTCTCTGTTTGGCCAATGTATTGCATCTGACAATCGCCACACTCGAGCATGCATACTACGTTACTACTGACACAGTTCAAGTTTTCACGGATGGAGTGTTTGAATTTAGAGTGTGTGCTTTGAGCTAGTGTTGTTGTGCGCATGGGCTGGCAAACTTGGCAGCAATTCTTCCTGCAAGGTAGGCAAACCACAGGCTTTTACTTATTGACAGTAGAGTGAACTACATAATTCTGCATGTCTTTTGGTAGTCTGTAGGTAACCTGTAGAACTGTTGGAAAAATTTTTGACAGTCGATCGTTTTGTTCGATTATGTTGAAATGTTTTTTTTAGAGTTTTGTTGACATCAGGAAGGTTGTTTGCGAAGGTTAAGACGAGATTAGAGCGGTGTTCATTTGCGGTTGCGGATGGGGGATCCCCAAACATTTCATTACGATCTGTTGCTTCCGCTTTCGTAACCGCATCATCAATAATGGAGGCCGGATACATTGGTTCCTCAGAACCTCCCGCATATCGCTAGAATTTTCTTCGAAGTCTTCTGGTCGTGAGCAGATCCGTTTGAATCTGATGGGTTGGGAATATGGAATTGAAGTTTTGCAGTGCCGTGGGTGGCAGCTCTTCTAATGAAGGTACTGTTGCCTATCCGTGGGCTTTCTATAGACACTGGTGATTAAGGTACCCTTCTCCATTCGAATTGAGACGTCCAAGAAATTAATTTGACTGGTGGAGTAAGGGTGTGTGAAACAGATGTTTGGATGTACGTTGTTAAATGCTGAAATAAACTGAATGAATTGGTCCTCTGTTTTCGTCCATACCATGAATATGTTGCCTAGGAAGCGTTTGTAAAAAGCCGTTTTTTTGGGGGGGTATGAGCGGCTAAACTCCGATTCAATGCTATGCATATATATGTTGGCATAGTTTGGCGCCATTTTCGTTCCCATAGCGGTACCACTCGTTTGTAGGTAAAAGGAGTTGTTGAATTCAAAAAAGTGGGGCTTGAGGACCAGATCAGTAAGTGCAGCGATGGTACTTTGGCTAGGAGCATCAGCGTTTTTGTGTTTTTCATAGGATGCGACCAGAGCTCGGATGCCATCATCATGCGGTATGTTTGTGTACAGAGACACTACATCAAGGGTAACTAAATATATTTATATGCAAAGTTGAGAGACGCTTCATTTAGACAGATTTATTTTGAGTCGACGTTTCGGACAGAGCCTGTCCTTTCTCAAGACAGAAGTTACAGCGATCTTCCTCCCGTTCTTGAGGAGTTGTAATTGGCACACATGTCCGCCACATGAAAAGAGCAACAAGAAATCGGGTGCTGGAAAGAACATGGACAGAAAAGAAAAATACTAGAAAAGGGAGAAAGAGTAATAAATAGAAAAAGAAAAGGCGCTGTCGCACCCTCTCCACCGAAAAGCCGCTGGGAGCGTGCAGGAAAAAAAGAGAAAGAAAAAAAGGAAAACGAGGAGCAGGAGAGGAGAATGGTCGCCCCTCAAGGCAGAGCGGCGGCGAGTACAGAAACAGACGGTGGCGGATTCGCGGAGATGCGTGTACTCGCGTGCCCCTGGCCAAAACTAGTAAAAAAAACACAATAAAGCGCAGACATGGCAGGACACTTCCCTGGAGCCTCTTCGGCAGGAATAGTCAATGCGGAATCAGCGGCGCAGTTAGCTTAAGTAGAGACACGTGCACTGTGCATGCAAACACAAACACACAAAATAAAAAAGGCTACAAAACATCCGAGTTCGAGAAAGTGTTATGGGGGGAGGGGAAAGGCGGGGGGTAAACGCGAATGGCGGGAGCTTTTAAGCAAGTGTTCTTCAACTGCACCCCGCTCGGCAAAGTGGTCGAACTGGGTGGGGTGGAGGTAAAGATGCGCTTCTTTATCCCGCGCACGTTGTCACAAACGTGGGGAATTCCGAGAAAACTCTAGGGAAAATGTGTGTCCCCAACCGGACATGACGTTTTTAAAAGTCACGTGACCATGACGTTACAGGCATGACGTCACTTTTTTTGGCCTAATCAGCGTTTCCAGCCTACCGACCCGCAATCGCTTGTCTCCCGCGCGTGGGCTTTGGCAGTCTCCCCCGCAGCGATGCTGGCGCCCTCTCTTGCCAGTTATTGTAACTGACAAGGGAATACGCTCAGCCTCGAGGTGAGACCGCCGCTGCACGGTGCCTCGCGGGAAAGCAAACTCAGGGGGCTGCAGGGCGGGTCCCCACATCCCCCCAACCTTAAATAGACCCACGCGCCTGAAAGTACATGCTATGGAGGAGTCTCCTGGTCTTCATGTCCTTGAGGCACGTCTTGCAGCGGAGGTCACGCCGACAGCGTCCACGCAGACTTCCGCGGTATTCCGAAGGCGGCGTGAAGGTCTCCGCTGGGACGACTCGCATGGCCCGCGGACTACCGTGTCCGCAGGCCCGCGAATCGAAGGCCGGTAGGAAAACTGCAGGCCAGGATCCTGCAGTAGTCGCCAGGGCAGCAGCAGCCGGAGGTGACTGCTGACTGGTCTCGCCACAGCTGCCCCGGATGGATGCGGCGAACAGGATACAGGCCACTCCGCCGCAGCAGGTGGCAGCGAGACGATGTGCACCGGACAGCAAGCCTGGGTGGCTCCATCGAATCTGCAAAATTGCTGAAACGCTCTCGGCGTGCCCTTAACGTAGATCACGGGAGGGGAAACGGCATCCGCAAGGGCCTCGTGGCACAATGCCTAACTCGCTAGCAAAACGTGTCGGCGGCTGTGCAAACGCAAAGTTTGAGTGAACAAAGCTCTTTCTTGAGTTGAACGAGACTGCTCAGTTCTTGCGAGGTTACAAAAAAAACTGGCGGGCAGCAAAGTGCGCCCCCTCTCAATGACACGGTCCGGTGGTCGTGTCTCTTTTAACGTGGTGCAGGCAGCTCCGAAAAGCCTCAGGCTTAACTACCACTCCGACAACGACCGTGACCACAACAAAGACCCGAAACGGGTTTTGTGCGCGCAGCCGCGAGGAGACATCAGCTTTGTGAGGTGGTCCTACCCCGCTCACTGCACAAAGCAGCTTCGGAGCGGTCGGCGCCCACCGTATCGGACGGTGTCGGAGCGCCCCGTGCCGAGCTGCAATACCAGCGAGCTCGTAGCGGCACCCGTGGCCCCAGGCCACCCGGCTCCCGGAGCCGCTACTCCCAGAGTCGAAAAAGAGACAGTAGAGAAAATATATACAGAAACTCGGACCACGCACGCGGCTTCCGTACTCACTCGCTTCGGGCTCGGCGACTCCGCGGGCGCTAGGCCTCGCGTTCCCTCGATGCGGACCAAGTGATTCTCACGAAGAAACTCCAGGGAAAAATGTGCTGAGCATGTTGAAAAGTTCAAACATGCTGCAGCGCTATACTCGCACTCAAGAAAGCATGCCGCAGGTCCTAGCGATCAAAATTCACTCTAGGCCTAGCACTTGTCAAGTACGGACAAAGAGCGTTCCTCGAACCGAACCGACAGTCGTCCAATGTTCCAAGAGCAGGCCCCACGTTGGGCTGCCAGATGTGGGGGTTTGAATGGGGATATAAGTACGTTCTCTCCACTCAATCGCGGCTGACACGGTTCAAAGCCGCCCGGACCCCACCCCGTGATCGCGTACGCTACCGAGCGTTCGCCGACCACGGCGGGCCTTGCTCTGGGGGAACAAAGGAACGACACATTGGCTGACACAAACAGGCATTTATTGCTACAGAAACAATAACGCCAGCTAGCAACAAGGTACGCTAATGAATCGAGGTCGTCCGACTCACCAGCAAGGTTCCGAGCGAATGTTCGCCCGCGCTAGGGCAAGGGATATAAACTCCGCAGGCCGGACGGGACGAGTACGGGAGCCTGTCTCCCCTTCGCTTCTTCGCCCCGCCGGCGAAGAGCGGAGCCGCGAGCAACGCGTCCGCTCGCGGCGATTATCCCAGCCGAAGACCCTTTCCCGCGCGCGGGCTTTGGCAGTCTCCCCCGCAGCGATGCTGGCGCCCTCTCTTGCCAGTTAATGTAACTGACAAGGGAATACGCTCAGCCTCGAGGTGAGACCGCCGCTGCATGGTGCCTCGCGGGAAAGCAAACTCAGGGGGCTGTAGGGCGGGTCCCCACAGTACGCACCTGGAAAGGGCACGATTCCACCCGGTGAAAACGACTTGTAGTCCTTCGCCGAGTAGTCAAAGCAAGCAAACTCTGTTCCTTCAGCACCATCAAGGAAAGAACTGCTGAACAATCTCGCCAACAACAGTATGCGGAAAATTAATTCTATGTCGAGGTTCTTCAAACACAACGTTCGCGCGGAACACGATGAGAAATTGCACACACCATCCGCGCGACCATTGCCGCAATGGCTGCCCTACGCGGACGGCGTGTGCGAAACTGACGCTTGTTTCGGCAACTTTTTTTACTTACTACTCTGTTTTCACTAGCATAAAAAATAAGTTAATAATTTATAAATTGTAACAAATTACTTTTCTCATAGCTCTAATGGTCATGCATAGTTTGTGCTATTATTGATAAAATACGTTACGAACGTCAACGCGATGGCGGCGTAGAGAATGACACCCGCACCCGGTCGGCTAATGGCTGAAGACACGGCATGACGCGGTAGTCACGGTCTTGGAAGTTCGTTTTGGGATGGTTCGGCAATTATAAAGAAATAAATATAATGTTACCATGCCCGAAACGCCTATGCCACAACGGATTGAGACAGAAAGAGAACAGGCTTAAAGAAACAAAATTAAGCAGTAATGCGTGTACACGATATTTTCGCAGCATATACGTGTCGACACGTTTTGAGGGAAGTGGTGTATTCGCCAGGAGAGCGCCTACGGGCGTTTTCACGTGCAGTGCACACAGTGCACTCGGAATGATCGCCAATAAGCCAGCTTCCATCTAATTTCGCATTACGTTCACTTCTGCGCCTAATGACTGTGCAATGTGCTGAGCCGCAGCAGCATTTATTTCCTTCTCGACGTCCCTCCAAGCAGTAAAAAACTTACCATTTGGTTCTAACCCACGACCAGTTCTGCCCTGTTGGCCCTCAATTAAGAATTTTTGCTTCCCACTTGACCCACAAATGGAACCACTTGCTTCCCAGTTGGTCCCCAGTTCCGACTGCTTGGCTCTCAACTGGGAATTGATGTTTCCCAGTTTGTGGAAAACTTGACCAATTGCCTCCCACTTGGTCCTCAACTGGGACCAGTTGGGCTCCATCTGGGTTTCCAAGTTGAACCAGTTGGCTTCTAACTGGTACCAGTTGGTCTCCGACTGGTTTCCAACTGGGACCAGTTACTCCCAGTTGAAACCAGTTACACCCGGTTGAATTTCCAGTTGAAGATTTTCACCTGGGTGCCTCAAGTTCCTCACACTCCGACGCCTTTTTGCGACCGTTTCGACAATTCGGCAAACCCTGGCGTACTATAGTGACAATCGGCCT
This sequence comes from Amblyomma americanum, assembly GCF_052857255.1. Classification (NCBI taxonomy): domain Eukaryota; kingdom Metazoa; phylum Arthropoda; class Arachnida; order Ixodida; family Ixodidae; genus Amblyomma; species Amblyomma americanum. Next base: position 99,479,671 of record NC_135507.1, on the reverse strand, counting down.
ATTTGTTACTCTTGCGGACTGCCTGGTCATGTGGCCCGGCTTTGCCGTCGTCGTGCGCCAGTCTCCCCAGTTGCCGGTTACTGGCCTCCGCCCAGTGACTACTCACCGCCAGCCCAGCCGCCACAGAGTCGCCCGCTTTTCCCTGATCGCACCACCTTCTCCACCCGGCGCTCACCTCCTCGCCGCTGCTCCCTTTCTCCCATGCGTCGGCACCCGAATCTTTCGCAAGAGGAAAACTAGACGCCGCAGTTCCTGAGGCGAGAACTGCGCCACCAGCGAAATGTGCAAGGCCTCAGTTATGTCCCGCCAATCTGATCGCCGTTTCCGTGGAGGGTGTCTGTTCTGGCGCTTGTCGACACCGGTGCTGCTGTTTCTGCCATGGACGCTTCCTTTTGCCGCTCCTCGCGAAAAGTGACGACCCCACTTTCTGGATTCTCGCTGCGCACCGCAAGCGCGCAGGCTATTGCGCCGTTAGTGGCATGTACGGCTCGCGTCGTTATTCAGGAAATCCTCTACGTGATTGAATTCGTCATTTTACCAACCTGTTCTCATGAGATCATCTTGGGTTGGGACTTCCTGTCGCGCCATAACGCAGTCATCGATTGTGCTCGTGCTGAACTTGGGTTCTTTGCGCTCTGTGGTTCCTCGCCGCCCGATGCCCCTTCTGCTGCTCCTGCCAAAGCCGTCGTTGCTGAAGACACTGAACTGCCTGCCTGTTCTTCTGTTCTTGTGCCCGTCACTTCCGACCTTGTTCGCGACGGCAACATACTTTTTACACCATCGCCCCTCTTTCTGTGCCGCAAGTACCTGTCCATACCTTACGCCGTCCTCACTATGTCAGCTGGCCTTAGCGCGTTGTTCGTGACCAATCCGTATACGTATGCTTCCGCTGTACGTCGCGGTGAGTGCCTTGGTACCGTGCAAATCATAGACTCGATTCTCTACCGCGATGAAAATGACAATTCCCCGTCCATTGACGTCGATGCCCTCAGCCCGCCGGTTCCTGCACCCGACACTTCGTCTTCAGACGTTTTCCTTCCCTCCATCGACGCCTCTCTTCCTGTACCTCAACGAACTCAACTTCTCGCTCTGCTTCATCAATTTCGTTCCTCCGATTCACACCAACCCGCTTTGACCCGCACGTCGACTGTCGCCCACCATATCGACACCGGTGACAACGCGCGTGTGCGTCAGCGCCCTTATCGTGTCTCAGCCAGTGAGCGCCAAGTTATTCAAGACCAAGTTGACACCATGCTTCACAGCGGCGCGATCCAGGCCTCACACAGTGCCTGGGCTTCGCCCGTGGTCCCCGTGAAAAAGAAAGATGGCTCTATTCGTTTCTGCGTTTATTACCGCCGCCTGAATAAGGTCACACGAAACGATGTTTACCCTTTTCCGCGCATTGATGATGCTCTGGACTGCCTTCAAGGAGCGGAACTCTTCTCTTCTCTCGACTTACGCTCTGGGTACTGGCAGGTCCCCATGGCAGCCGACGACCGCCCTAAAACAACATTTGTGACCCCTGATGGCCTGTATGAATTTAACGTCATACCTTTTGGTCTCTGTAATGCTCCGGCTACTTTTGAGCGCATGATGGACAGCATTCTGCGTGGCCTGAAATGGAAGTCATGCCTGTGATATTTTCGCCCGACTTTGCCACTCATCTATCCCGGCTGAAGCACGTCTTAACCTGCCTTACGGACGCCGGCCTTCAGCTGAACTTAAAGTGTCGATTTGCTGCTCGTGAGCTGACAATTTTAGGCCACGTTGTGTCAAAAGACGACGTCCGCCCCGACACCGCCAAACTTCGTGCTGTGACTGCGTTTCCAAAACCTACTTGCATTAAGGAACTGTGCAGCTTCCTAGGCCTCTGTTCCTATTTTCGACGTTTTATTCGCAACTTTGCGGCCTTTAACTCAGCTTCTCGGCAGCAAGGTGGATTTTTCGAATCGGTCACCTGCCTGCGACGACGCCTACAACACTGCGCAGTCTCTTCACGGCACTACCCATCTTGCGTCACTTCGACACGCAAGCCCCAACTGAAGTACACACGGACGCCAGTGGCATTGGCCTCGGGGCTGTGCTCGCCCAACGCAAGTCTGGATTTGAGGAATATGTGGTTGCTTACGCCAGCCTCACCCTCACGAAATCTGAATCCAACTACTCCGTGACGAAAAAAAGATTGCTTGGCAATTGTGCCCTTGGAAAGTTTCGACCTTATCTCTATGGCCGTCCGTTTGACATGGTCACCGACCACCATGCCCTATGTTGGCTTTCTTCGCTCAAAGATCCCTCCGGTCGCCGGGCTCGATGGACTCTCCACCTCCAAGAGTATAACATACGCTTCTTATATCGGTCGGGCCGCAAGCATCAGGACGCTGATACCCTGTCCCGCTCCCCGATACCGGCCAAGCTTGCCAGCCTCTCCGCCCTTGAATCCTCCGCGCCTTCGCTCACCACCTGCGACATGCCTTCTGAGCAGCGTAAAGATTAATGGATTGTCTCTCTTCTTGACTTTATCTCCGACCCATCTAAGCCTCCAGCATCCCGCGCCCTTCATCGCCAAGCTTCACATTTTACAATTCGCGATGATCTACTCTATCGGCGCAACTAATACTGTGATGGACGGAAATGGCTTCTCGTTATCCCCCGACATCTCCGGTCCCAAATCTGCACCTGTTTACGTGATGACCCGCAATGCGGCCACGCTGGAGTCTTCAAGACGTACAATCGCATCCATCTCCGGTACTACTGGCGAGGCATGTATAATTTCATCCTCAAGTACGTCCGCTCCTGCCCGTCCTGCCAACGCCGTAAGCAACTGCCTCATCACTCTGCTGGCCAGTTGCAGCCACTGCAGTGTCCTCCTCACCCCTTCGACCATGTTGGCATCGATATATACGGCCCTCTGCCATACATCGCTGCTGGCAACCGCTGGGACATTGTTGCCATTGACCACCTGACCCGGAATGCAAAAACCGCCGCGCTCCCAGCTACTACAGCTCGTGAAGTGGCGTCCTTCCTTTTGCAGCGCTTTATACTTCGCCACGGTGCTCCGCGTGAAATCCTCAGTGAGAGAGGACGCGTATTCTTGTCTGATGTCGTTAAAGCTATACTAGCCGAGTGCAATGTCATTCAGCGGACTTGTACAGCCTACCATCCACAAACAAACGGTCTAACTGAACGATTTAATCGCACTCTGAGCGACATGCTGGCGATGTACGTTGCTGCCAACCACACGAACTGGGACCTCCTCCTACCCTATATTACGCACGCCTACAACACTGCCACAGTCAGCCACCGGTTTCTTTCCATTTTTTCTGCTCTACGGCTAACATCCATCCGCTCCCATCGACACAGTTCTCCTTTACCGCCCTGCCTCATCTGAGTGTACAACTATTTCTGAAGCTGCCAAGCACGCCGAAGACTGCCGCCAGATAGCACGGTCGCTCACGGCAGACACTCAGGGGCGCCAGAAACACCGCCATGACGACGGTCAACTTGATCCGGATTTCTCACCTGGTTCACTTGTCTGGCTGTGGATACCTTCCACTGCTCCCGGCCTCTCAAACAAACTTCTTTCGAGATACTATGGCCCCTGCCGCGTCCTGGAGCACACATCCTCCATGGACTACCTTAATGAGCCCCTCACACCGTCTTGCGATCTTCGCCGACGTGGTCGCGAGACTGTGCATGTCGAAGGACTCAAGCCATACTATGAGCCGGTCGTGTTGTCGGCACCCTGAGTCGCCAGGATGGCTCCTTTTTTCTCTCCGGGGCCATTGTGAAGAAGGGCATCATCCTATGTTGACTGAGGAAAGGAAGAAGAAGACGTAGCCTGTCTGAGGAAAAGAAGAAGAGGTAGCCGCACTGCCATCGCTAAGACCGAGCGCCTGCTGACCTGAACAGGAGCGACTCGATCGCCGCCGTGGTTTCGCCGCCGCCTCAGCATTAACCTAAGCCCCCGTTACATGAGAACAACAAACACGCTGTAAAAGCCACAGTTCATCAAAGTTTTGCTAGCTTTTCCCAACATTAGATGTTAAAACCACTGCTTGCTAACTTGCCTCACTTTTTAATTTCCCTTCTCGAGAAAAAAAAATTGCAAATTTACATGCTTTCAAATTACTACTGCACAGAGCAATCCTCCGGTTGCTTTCATTCCTCCATAAGAAAACTGAACATACCAGCCATACAAGTTTGACTACTGCGGGAGCAAATTTGCTCAATAGGTCCACCTGGAGCAACGTTTTCGTATCCATAAGGGTGAGCATCCATACAAGTGTGACCACTGTGAGAGCTGCTTTGCTCTCAAGAGAACGCTGGTGCCCCACGTTTGTGGCGCGCAAGTGCGTTAGCCACGTGGTTTATTTTATATTTTGCGGGCTTCCTTTGGAGTTGGGAAAAAAGGACACATGTGAGGGTTTCCTTATCGTAACTTATGGAATGGGAGTTTCTGAAGGTGCTCAACATCTCTTCAAATGCAATTTGTTGTCTAGAGTCGGTTATTTACATAATTAAACTTAAAGTATATCAATTGCAAAACAAAGAACTGCATGTGATGCGCAAGACGGCTGCCATCAATATGCAACTGCTTTCACTCGCCTGTCTAATTTATTTTTTAACCCTTGGCTCAAGTTATATGGTGAAACAGCCGATATATATATATATATATATGGGAGTTTCACTTCCCAAAGAGACTCTCGCTACTAGGGACTCTGTAGTGGAGGACTGGAAATTTTAACCACCTGGGGTTCTGTGTACTGACATCGCACACTACACGGCCTTCTAGAATTTCGCCTTCATCGAAATTCCACCGCTGTCACAAAATTCGGCGCATTTTCGAAATAAACCGGCGCTGCGCCTTAACAATCGCGCCCACGCGCGCTAAAATAAAACAGAAACGGGGAAGGGCCCCCGGAGAGTGCGTAGCTTTGCGCGTACTGCTGCAACTCCGCTCGCCGGCGCGGCGCCGAGGGAGGCATGGCCGCGCGCCGTCGATTTCTCTAGAATTTCTGAGTGGTGTCTACTTATCGTCGACGGGTTTCTACTCGTCGCCCCTGTAGTGTCAAAACTGCTGGCGATTTGACCACAGCGGCAAAGCCTAGCTGCAATTCGGCCTTACGCTGCTGTGCCTGTGGGGAACGTCACTGCAGAGAGGAATGTCCTGAACAGCAAGAGAAATGTTGTTTGTGTAGTGGTGCTCACCCTGCTGATTCGCCTGACTGTCCTGCACGAGCACAAGAAGTTCAGATGCTCGAGCTCATAGACAAGCGCAGATGCACGCGGAGCGAGGCTTTTGCCGCAGCCAATTAAGGAGAGAGCCTCAGGCTACTCTAGTGTGGCCGCCAAATGCCCACCCATGATGGATTCCAGTTGGTCCCAGGGTATTACAGCGGCAGTTGAGAAAGTTGTGGCAAATGCAATGGATCGCATTTTGGAAACTATCCACGTGCATTTCGCAGGTCATAGCTGCTCACATGACCAATTTTCTGCAGGTGGCCACCGCTCCGTTCTTGCCTTTGGCTTCGGAAGCTACTCCTCCTTCTGTAGTAAATTAAGCTCCACAGGGCCAAAAACAATGTGAGCAAACAAAAGACCTCTCAGTCCTTTCCGAACAGCGTTATTGACTCATCCTCTATGGACTGTATGGATATGGAGTCTTATCTCCGCGCCCAGAAACGAAGTGGGTCTCCTCTGAATATTGCAGGTCCATCTTGCTCTCAGTCAAAGACAAAGAAAAGTAACGCAAGTCAAAATGCTAAGACCAGGATTCTAGAAAAGGCAGTCGCGGCTGCGGCACTCCCGCCAAGATGGGGTTCTTGAGTGTACTCTAGTGGAATTGTCGATCTATGTTCTCAGCTTGAACAGATTTTGATTGCCTATGCAAACAGCTTCTACCAGATATAATTGCTTTACAAGAAACATGGCTAACTACAAATTTCAATTATCTCAAGGATTACCGTCCGTTCCGGCTTGACCGGTCATCACGAGGGGGAGGGTTGTTAGTGCTCCTCTCTACAAAGTTTTGCCACAGGGCATGCATTTCTTTCCAATATGCGGACAACGATTGTGAAATCCTTGCTGCTGACCTCAGTGTCCCAGGTCAACAGCCCTTTACGGTAGCTAATGCATATTTCCCGTCTGGTGTGCGTGACACTCTGCCCCTTGACTCACATATGTCTAGTAGCCGAACTCAGGTTCTATTTCTTGGAGACTTCAATTCGCACCATGTGACGTGGGGGTTTAAAACAGACAGCTTGGGTTCTAGACTATTTGACTGGGCTTCTGACAACTTGATCTGCAGCAATTCCGGATTGCCTACGTTTGTTCGGAGTCAACGTCGCTCTGCCTTAGATTTAACTTTTTCCTCCCCAGCAGTCTCTGTTATGTGTTGGGCACCTGTTGACTTTGCAACAGTGATCATCTACCGATTAATTTCAAGTTTGCGTGTAAATTAACTCTTCCTGAACGACAGCAGCGCACGTTAATAAATTACAGTTGCTTCAAAGACACGCTAAAATCAGCCCTCCAAATCACTTCAGACCCTTGCGCTCAGACAATTGGGTGCCGAAAGCCAGGCTGCACATCTATGTTCGGTACTGGACCATGCAAGGCAAAAGTCTGAATTTTTGGTTAAGGGAACCAAGGGTGCAAACGCGAACCATTGGTGGAATGTTCAGTGCACGCGTGCATACAGACAACGAAAGCAGCTTGGAAGAAACTTCTCATCAATCAATGCCCAAAAAATTGGTTGGATTATAAGTATGTCGCATAACATTTAAGCGCACCGTCGCCCGTGCAAAGGAGGAGTATAATACAAATCATTATGATTTACTTTCACAATCAGGAAATAAACGAGCTTTGTTTAATTTCACGAGGTGCAACAAGGTGATTCCACCGGCTGCCAACATTGAATCCCTCGTTCAGTCCCCTGCTGACATCGCAAAGGACTTAGAGGATAGTGCGTGTGGCCTAGAGCTTCGCTTTACATCTGCTCTACCTTCTCCTACTATATTCACATGCACCTCGAGTGATTTAATTGAGGTCTCTATGACTGAGCTGTCGCAAATTGTTCTGCGCTTATCCCCAGCGGCTCCTGGCCCCGATAAGGTCACTTCATCTATGATCAAAATTTTGTTCAATGAATCTCCTGAAGACCTGTTGGCCCTAGTAAACCATTCCATTAAAGGTCCTTGGATACCTCATGAGTGGCGTCTTGCTGAAATAGTTCCATAGCTTAGATAGCAAGGGGAGGGATTAACTTTAGATAACGTACGCCCTATTTCATTAACATCGAACCTAGTGAAATTGGTGGAAAGGGTCCGTCACAGCTTTGTACGTCATGTCATTCATTTCGGAAAATTCTCTCTTGAATCCATGTCAAATTGGTTTCAGGCCGGGTTGTTCGATTTGGTGTGCTCATACTGACCTAAATAGTCGTATTAAATTAGCTCGCAATAGAAAAGCTTGCTGCGCTTGTCGCCTTGGATGTCAGTAAAGCATACGACAGCGTTGAGCACTCGACTCTGTTACTAAGGTTACAGGAACTGAACTTCACAAGCTATTTTGTAGCCTAGATTTCTGTATTTTTTAAATAGAGAATTTTACTGCTGCAAGATGGTGTTTCTTCAGGGATATTTGCACAGATAAGATGTGTACCGCAAGGATCAGTTCTCTCATCTGTTCTTTTCAAGATTTTTCTAAGCTCGATTCCATGCATTAAAAATGTGAAAACGTATGTGTACGCCGACGATATTGCATTTTTTCTATCAGCAGGTGACATTCACCCTCTATCGAACCCTGCAAAGTTACCTCAATGTTCTGGACAACTGGTTAGGAAGAATTCATCTGTCCCTCAATGTGAAGAAAGGCGCATTTTTAGTATTTCCGGTTTCTGTTCCTGTAAATATCTGCCTGGTCTATAGAAATAACATAACACCTCAAGCTCAGACGGTGAACTATCTAGGAGTAATATACGACTCTACTCTACTCTGGCGGCCACACATTGAGCAAGTTTCTGCAAAAGGAGTTCGGGCCATTGGCATCGTGCGCAGGCTTTGTAGTGCTAGGTCAGGCATGAGAAGGCATACACTTCTGATGGTTTATAAAATCTACGTCTGCCCGAATTTGGAGTTCGGGTGTGTGTTATTCTCAAGAGCTCCTGGTGCTGCGCCTAAAAAACAGGTGCTGCGCCTAAGCAATCGCGCTCGCGCGCGGTAAAATAAAACAAAAACAGCGGGGAAGGGCCCCCGGAGAGTGTGCTTTGCGTGGACTGCTTCAACTCAGCTCGCCGGCGCGGCGCCGATTTCTCCAGAATGTCTGAGTGGTTTCTATTAATCGTCGTAGGAGAGGGCACGACCTTGACCGCGCTAACGTTATACCCTCTCCCCTTCGCTCTCGCGCCGGCGTCTTCGCATGCGAGAAGGAACCATAAATTTCTGGAAGGCGGGTTCCGCACCCGACCAATGGGGTCGCGCACCCGGCGAGAGAAGGCGTTTGTGCAGTTGATACTGCGTCTGTGTGCGCGCCTGCCTTTGCGCGAAGAAGAAACAGACGCGGTCTGCGCCTATAAATGAGGGGCTTCCATCGTTGCCTATTTGCCCGAGTGAGCCGCCGTTCAAACTTCCGTGAAGCGCGCCCGCTCGACTCCCGGGAGAACACCACTCGCCCAGCCCGGACCATCGAGGCAACGTGCGCCAGCCTGCGTGCTCCTCAGGTCATCGGACTGTCGCAGTGCCCGGTGAACAAATTGTGTTTTATTTGTTTGTTTCTCCCTGTGTTAGTGCACTTTAGGTGCAAAGCTTTTGTTGAATTGTAATCTCTCTCGATTTTTACTTTGCATGAGTTGCATTGTATTTGTAAATCACTTTGTATGTGCTCGTACGAGTGATTGTGAAATCCTCTGTATCGTCTCTTAGCTGTATAAACATTGTTTTGTTTTGTGAACCTTTGCCTCCGGCCCATTCTCTTGCTTGCGACCGGCGAAAGCTGGGCACCAAACGACCAACCCCCCCTTGTCCCTTGGTAGCTGGTCTCCGGCTGAGCTTGCCACGCTGAGTCGAGGGCATCTCTTTTGTGACCGAACCCGCTATCTCCACACGCTCTGGGAGTCTGGGAGCGCACGCAAAAGTGCGCGAAGGCTTGACAACCGCCGCGGCCGGAATCGAACCCGCGTATTTCGGGTCAGCAGCCGAACGCCATATACTATATATATATATATATATATATATATATATATATATATATATATATATATATATATATATATATATATATATATATATATATATCAGCAGACAAGTTAAAGGAAATGAGGGGCCCGTTTGACAAATTTATGAAGGGAGCCAACAGTCACCAAAACTCTCTTCATAAATATATATATATATATATATATATATATATATATATATATATATATATATATATATATATATATATATATATAGTAATGAATACTACAATCCCGACAGTTCTATCAAACTATCGGGCCCTTGTTTTACTATTTCATCTGCTCACAAATGAGACGTGTTGATTGACAATGCCCCCCACTTTTTTTTTTTTAGGCAAGTGAGTCTTTCTACCAAAAACTCATGTGACATGCAAGGAACAAGCAATAAACTATCGGAGAATTCAAGTGAAATATGCCGAAGACATCGCATGCAGAAGGTTAAAATCATACACCTCCACGGAGTGGCAGCATTATTTTGGGTGGTGTTGCTAATTTAGTTACGCATACACATATTCTTGATGGTTGAAAAAGGGTAAGATAGTAATTAGAGACCTGCATACAGAGGATATGTTATTTGGTGGAAAGGTACTTAGCTGTACATTCACATCTACTATCCAGCAGTAAATGCAGGCTTTACACTACTAAGCACAAATTTGTATGCCTGTTAAGTAACCAGTTAGGGGTGGTAGAATATAGTAGAAAATAAGTTAAGAAGCGCATCGGATTGGGCAAGTTGGTTAGACATGCTTAAGGGAAGAATGGTGTAGCATCAATTTACGAGGACAGCAGGAGAGGACACACACGCTTGAGCGTGTATGTGTTTGTGTGGAATGTGTTGCCTTGCATAACTTCGGCTTAATGGTAACCAAACAATAAAGTTGAAATTTGGCGCTTGTGCGTGTGTGCTCTCCTGAGGTCCTTGTTGATGCTGTGCCCCATTCTTCCCTTTATCTTTCCAAAAATAGTCATGCAAAATTCATGGAGAACATGCCAAAAAGAAAGGTAAAATGTCAATGAAATGGTGACCATTCTTGAGGACCACATGGCTTCACAAATGAACGCAGCAAAAAAACTATATTGTGAAAGTTATAGGCGAAGGATGCAATTGCCGTAATAATTCAAGATAATAATTTAAGAAACTTGTGTCATACAACTGCGCCGAAGCAGGCATGCACTTTTTGCACGGAAGATTTGTGTGTAAGCTTATTTTTATAAGAACATATAACCTAATACTGTGTGTCGCTCGACAGTAGTCGAGACCAACAAATTTAATGCTCGTTTTGCTCTCAAGCGACATCATATCCTTTAATGGTGTCACTTTCTGCTCAATGTAGAACAAAAAACACAATATTCCAAACAGTCATGGTATCGGGCTTGCGTATCTCCCACTGTTGTTGGTGCAGTGGACGTAAAGAGCAAGAATGTGAGATCTTTGCCACCGCACCACCCCCACATGTCCCCCGGATTTCCCCCGCCCAGCGTCTTCCTAGCTTAATTCTTGCTTTCCTACGCTGACCTGCGTTCCGTCATCCGTGCCCTAGGTGATAGGCGAGGAACTCTACGGGCAGACCACCACTCCCGCCCCTCCCACCTTTAATTTAATATCGCGCTTGCTACCCCTTACTTGCGTAGCGTCATCAACGATGAGGTGGCCGCTTTCACCTGCTCCGTGGCCCCGGCCGCCACGCCTTACACACCTCGCTCGCCCACCTATGCACGTATTGCCTCGAGGCCACCCGCCCCGGCCCCTCCGTCCAGTCCAATGTCTGCCAGTGGTCACGTGGCTGCCGTGGCTCTGTGTCCCCCAGCAACACCTGGCGTACTTCCCGCCTTGTCTGTTTTACTAATGCGGAATCCGCGGTCATATTCCCCACGTCTGTCGCCGGCGACAGCAAGATGAACGACGCGGTTATGCTTCCTTCGAACGTGCACGTGTTCGAAGGAACTTGCCTGATACTTCTACCACGCTGCTCTCCGAATTTTCCCGTCGCTCTCCCTCACCTCCATACTTCCAGGACGTAACGCGGCCCTCCCGTTCTACTCGCCGCCGTTCCCCTTCACCTTTTCGCCGCTCATCAACTCTACGTCCCGCCTCGCAGCCGTTCGCCCCTCGCCCGGAAAACTAAACAAAGCAGTTTTTGGAAGGAAAGCTGCTTGCCTTGCGAACTGTAAAATTCCTCCCGACCGCCCTTCGAATATTTTACCAGCGTGTGTTGAAGGGGTGTGGACTCAAGCTCTCATCACACGTGCGCCGTTTTCTCGGTCATTCACCTTGGCCTGTGCTCCCGCCTGCGCGAAGTCACAACTTCATACAACGGTTCGCTTCTTTGTGGAGCCAAGGGCACGCTCATTCACCCCGCTGGCCAATGCACTGCGCGCGTTTTCATGGATTACCAGCGCTATCATATTGAATTTGCTGTCCTCCCATCCTGCGTTCATCCGATAATCCTGGGCTGGGACATTTTGTCGTCGGCTTCTGCCCTCATCTGTTGCAACGACCGCCTCATCCACATAGCAGATCTCGACTTGGCATCCTCGTCTGACCGTTCGCCACCGCGTGTGGTCACTGCCGTCGACTTCGCTCTACCCCTGGCCGTGAACAGCTCATCATTGCCACTTTAGACTACGCTTTCGACGGTGATGCCTGCGCCACGCAGGCCACGGACCTCCCAAGTCATCGCTATTGCCTTTTGCCTCATATGTTTCCTCCGTAGTTGCGCAGTCGTCACGGCGCTGAACACTTCCAGCCAGTCCATGTTACTACCGAAAGGCGCTACTATTGGTTTCCTGTTTGAGGGGGATCCTGTCCCTCTCGACACCGACCCGATTTCATGTGCTGTGCTAGCTACCAGCTGATACTCCCGCTCCTTGTTCTTCCTGTGCGCTCGCGGCCGCTATCAGCCCTGACCTTGCGTCTGAGCAGTCAGCAGCCTTACTAGAGGACCTTATGATCCACCAGAACTCATTTGATGCGTGCACGTCTGCTTTAGGCCAGACTTCTGTAACGTCCCATGGCACAGGGCTCAGCTATTGTACGGCGCCGTCTGTATCGCGTTTCTGCGTCTGAGCGTAAGATCACTGAGAACCAGGTTGCAGACATGCTTTCGCACCACATCGTTCGACTGTCTACAATCTCCTGGTCATCTCCTGTCGTTCTCGTCCATAAAACGTTTGGCTCAATTCTTTTCTGCGTGGATTACGATGCACTTAACAAGATAACCCATAAAGATGTCTACCCGCTGCCTCGCATCGACGACGCGTTGGACTGCCTCCAAGGCGCTGACTACTTTTCAAACCTCGACCTTCGCTGGGGATATTGCCAAATCGCCATGCACGAATCAGACAAGGAGAGGACCGTCTTTGTTACCCCCGACGATCTTTACGAATTTAATGTGATGGCTTTCGGACTGTGCAATGCCCCGCCCACATTTGAGCGCATGATCGACACCGTGCTACGGGGCATGAAATGGAAGAACCGCCTTTGCTATCAGGACGATATCAGCACTTGCACCCTCTCAACGAAG